>NW_006408693.1:2243186-2246616 GCF_000296735.1 Chrysochloris asiatica
TTTAGACTGAAGTTGGTAAGGTTCTTCAATTTCATCATCACTGGCTTTTGTGGCTGGTATATAAATTTAAATAGTGTCCTTAATTGTTCTTCTTCATAGGTATACAGACATTATCCTATCACAAACAGCATTGTACTTCAAGTCTGATCTTGAAATGTTCTTTTTGATGATGAATATGCCATTCCTCCTCAATCTGCCATTTCCATCATAGTAAACCACTGATTTCCTGATTCAAAGTGACCAATACCAGTCCATTTCAGCTCACAAATACTTAAGATATACATCTTTTTGCATTCCACTTAATTTTTGACAGCTTCCAATTTTCCTAGATTAATACTTTGCACATTCCATGTTGTGAACAGTAATGGATGATTGTAGTTGTTTCTCCTTACTTTGAGTTGACCCTCATTAGCAAATTAAGGTAGCAAAAGCTTTGCTCCATTCCCATCATTATGGTCAACACTACTTAATGAAGCTAATTATATTTTGAGTGCCTCACAACCTGAAGGGCTCATCTTCTGGCACGCTGTCTGACAGTGTTTTGCTGCTATTGCTAATATTGTTTTCTTCAGGCACTAAATTTGCCAATATTCCATTGCTATTCTTAAGGTTTTCAGTATAGAAGTAGTCCACCTCTCCTTCTTTCTAGTCTGTCCTATTCTGGAAGCTCAACTAATATCTGGCCACACTGGGTGACCCTGCTGGTATTTCAAATACTGGTGGTAGAGCTCCCAGCATGCATCACAGTGACAGGAAGGCTACCAGAGTACAACTGACAGACAAATGCTAACTCATAGGCCCACAGGCTAGGAAACCTTTTGGGCACTTCTACTCTGTTGCATGAGTCCTGGTGTGGTGCTGTAAGAGAAGGACTGAACTTTTAACTACAAGTTCAGCAATTAAAAGACAATTTAAAAACATCAACCCTATATAGGGTTGCTATGAGTCAGAACTGACTCCATGGTACTTAACAACAACTCTGTTACATGGGGTCCGTGCAGCATCTACCAACAATTCAACATTGATATTTTAAGGACTTGAAATATTTATAATGATATTTTCAATAAGTCAGAATAAAAGTATGCAACTATTTATTATTTATGTTTTTCAAATTAACAAACAGCAGTGTATCAATCATTTGTTTTGCTGATTATTCTGTTAAGTAATGGACCCATTACTTCTCTCACTGATTCCCAAGAAAGAATTCGTTTTCAATATGTTTGTAATAAAGAAGATATTTACAGGATTTGGTTCAGGAAAGGGAAAAAGAATGCAAGTCATATATACTTGTTGTTATTGTTAAGTACCTTCAAGTAGTTTCCAACTCACAGTGACCCTGTATAGCATTTCTGAGGAGTACTTTATGGTTCTGAATACTTATTCTCCATACCAGGACTCCAGTCACGACACAAATGATGACACATTCTGGAATCTTTGCTCCATATCACTATGTATACAATAAGCACAGTCTCAGTGACTGTGTGCATGAATTCCTGGTGTGCTGTTGTAGGACATGCACTGAACTGCTGTTCAAATCTACCAGCCACTGCTTAGAAACCTTTTACAGTGTCAATATGAGTCAGAACCAACTTGATGGCAATTAACAATAATAAAAACAATTAGAGTAAATAAGCATGGTTAGTAATAATTGAGAAAGATGTGGACAGTTATAAAGAACAGACTTGAATAAAAAAATTGAACTTAGATTCTTGCATTGTTTGCAGTTAAGCAAATGCTAATTTAACTCACTCATTAATTTATTAGTTAACATATACATACTATAAACCCCAAGTCCCTGGTGTTGTCATTAGCAGTTGTTAAAGAACGGTACAAAACACACTCAGCCCATAAAACAATTATGGCATAATTAAGAATTGGTTCCCACAAAAGTAAATATGATCTAGATTGAAAACTCACTACCTTCAGTGATTCAGACTCTTATGGCTGCCAAAAGAACCAATTGATCCATTTTGGAAGAAGCACAGCCAGAATGCTCCTTAGAGGCCAAGATGGCCAAACTCATATCTCATACTTCGAACATATGGTCAGGAGGGACCACTCGCTGGAGAAGGATATCATGTTTGGTAAGGTGAAGGGACAGAGAAAGAGAGGAAGACCCACAATGAGATGGATTAGCCAAGTGGCAGAATCGATGGACTCAAGTGTGGCAACAGCTGTGAGGTTGCCGTAGGATCGGGCAGTGTTTCATTCTGCTGTGCATAAGGTCGCTATGAATCGGCACTGACATGATGGCACCTAACAATAACAAATGCTCTACCACATTCATAATTGTTTTGCAAAAAAGGTAAATACCCATGTGTAAATATCCATTCAAACCATTTATATATTTGTGGGTATACTCCCACTTTCCCTCACAGGCTCATTTAAACCAGAAGATTGTTCCAGGGTTGTATATAAAACAATGTCTACCTCTAGTCTCTTTAATCTTTACAAATGTTCCACGTCTTCAACTATCTACATCATTCTTCTGCTAACCTCCATCATCTGAGTTAACATGGGTCTACACTTTAGCTAGTGAATTAAGTCTCCCTTTCCTCTCTCCACTGCCAACCATAAAAAAAGAAATGCTTTTTTGCATGAAAAACTTTTCTTGAGATTTAAAAATAGTGGTCTCAAACAATATTTGTCCTTTTGTAATTGTCTAATTTCAGTCAGCATAATGTCCTCCAGGATCATCCATGATATGAGGTGTTTCACAGGTTCATTATTATTCTTCAATGTTTCATAATATTCCACTGTGCATACCAAAGCATGTTTATCCATTCTTTCATTGATGGGCATTTATGTCGTCTCCTTTTGGCTACTGGTATCACCTTCTTTTTGCAAGTTCACTTTTCACCACTTTACAAAAGAGTTTATTACTGTATTAGTTATTAATATGTTTTTACTAACATAAAGAAATTCAAAGATGATTTCTGCTTTTACAGACCCAAAAAGGCAAGGTAAAGAGTTTTCAGCTGTTTTGCAATGAATCCTTAAGAGAAAGCATGCATATACCACAAGCAGCAAGAGTGGTGTTACCTAACTCCTTCCTCAAGAACTGCACTCAGATTCCCAGCTTCAAGCTTCTATAGGTTTGAACAGTTTCTGTGAACACTGTATGTTTGTGTTATTTTAATTTTTATGTGCTATTTGGTATCAATAGCGGTGGTAGTATGCCATGGAGTCGGTTCTGACTCATAACAACCCTGCATAGGGTTTCCAAGGCTATAAGTCTTTACAGGAGCAGAAAGCCTCATCTTTGTCCAGCAAAATGGCTGGAAGTTTTGAACTGCTGACCTTGAGTTTAGTCACCTAACCCATAACCACTACGCTACCAGCACTCCTTTGGTATGATTGTTGTTGTTAGGTGCTGTGGAGTCAGTTCTGACTCATAGCGACCCTGTACAGTGTTTCTGAGGCTGTAAAT
>NW_006408693.1:2246900-2253936 GCF_000296735.1 Chrysochloris asiatica
TAATAAATGGGAATTTCAATCTTTAGTCCACATTTTTTTAGCACTTTTTGAATGGTTTTCCATAAGATTGTATTAGTAAATTAATTATTTAATGAAAATTAACAATTAAAACAAATGGAAAGTACAAAATAGGTGTCAGTCCTTGTTCTTACCACATGTGCAGGCAGACACCAGCAGGCTACCTCACTCAACGTCATTCGAGAGGTCAGTAAAGGACCAGTTGCATACAAAATCCTAGTGATCCCAAATCAGTGAACTTTCAAAATAATCTCTCACTCCCAGTCACTTATTGTTAGGCACTTTCAGGACACTCCTGTTTTAAAGTCTCTTTTGAATCCTCCATTTGAGAAAAAAAAAACCTGCTTTACCTGGCAACCCTGGGACACAACTCATCTCATCTTTAACACACACGCACATAGTTAAGGAATTTGGCAAGAAATGCTGTCCTGAACTCAGGCCATTTGGCTAAGGCTTCTTTTCCCTAACATTTCTGCCAGTCCTGGGTTCCATGGGCCAAATTCTGGTTTTGATCTCAATGCCTTCCTTTGAACAGAGCTCAAGGAATGGCTCAGTGCCATGATAGGGCTTCCTACCACTTCTATTCTGCAATCTCCGTCACTTCTCTTAACTTTTCTCAAGGATTCTCCAAATCTGGCCTTGAATGTACAAATGGATCTATCAAACCCTTATTAGGATCAGAGCCATAGTGCCAACTCTACAGGACTCCTTTCTCTCATTATTGTACCCTCAAATTAATTTTACCTCCCCCTAAAACAGACTTTTTGGTATGAGATATACAAACTCTCTAAGATTCTGTGCAAAATGTTAGCTTCTTAAATGTCTTTTACCTCCCCACCACATGGGTTCTATTTCTCTTAAACTAAAGACCTAAAAATTGCAAGAAAATGAAACAAAAATAGAAATCTGATTCAAGAAAGATCATTAAACCGCAGGGATAATGATCAAAATATAAATTATACAATTGAAGGAAGTGATCTCCTAATATCCTTTGTATAGTTTATCATGCAGGGAACATCTATGCTCTAATATAGCTTTCATAATTCATTTATAAATTCAACAAATACAGTTGTAATTCCACTAGGTATGGAGAATGATGTATATAAGACTGCCACTAACCTAAAGAAGCAGAATATTAGTACAAATGACTACCATGCTTCAACATTACAGTTTTTTTTGTAAACTTTTGACAGAATATTATTTATTATGCTACAGAAGGGGAGTGTGGTGCTCCATACAATAAGCACTGGACTGCAAACCACAAAGTTAGCAGTTCGAACTAACCAGCCACTCTACAGAAGCATTGATGAGGTTCGCCACTCCTGAAAAGATTTAAAGCCTCTGAAACACTAAACAGGGCAATTACGAGTTGAAACCCACTTGATGGCACTTAACAACAACAAAAACATACAACAGAAGAATTTGATTATTTCTAGTTTATTTCTGCTTTCTGAAAAATATGCTGATATTCAAACACCTTGATATGTTAAGAACATGTAAAATAGTTTCCCCTCTCTGATCCATTAAAGTAAAATAGCATAATACATGAATAGTAATTGACCAGCCTACATAAATGCTGGAAGAAATTCCATCAGGTAACCGTATTTTATTCTGTAATACATTGCTTTATCTCATATAATTTCAAATCCATGAGTTAGTCCACATGAGAAAGACAAGGCAGTCTGCATCTGAAAGATGAATTACCTACATAAACCCTGGATGAAACTCCATCAGGCAACAATATTTTAGTCTGTAATACGTTACTTAATCTGATATAGGTTCAAACCCATGAGTCAGTCCACATGAGAAAGATGAAGCAGTGAGCTTCTGAAAGACATAAAGCACTGGAAACTCCACCCCTATGGAGCAATTCTACTCTGTCCAATTGCTGTGAGTCAGAATTGACCCAAAGGCAGTAGGTTTAGATTTTTTTTTTTCTACATTACTATTCTAAGTATAACAGGAGTGTTGTCGATTCCGTTATTTTCTTTTTAATTGCTTTCTTATTTTATTTTGGTGATAAATTTAATCAGCCATGTTGAAATTAGCACTGTAGCGTAAGCCCTGGATTGCTAACTACAAACCTACCAGCCACTCCTTGGAAACCCCATACAGGATGGTATGATTCGGAACCAATTTGATGGCTATTAACAACAACAATAACAGTTTCATACAATAAACGAGAAGTTTAACTACTACAGGTTTATCAGTACATGGAAGACTTGATAACACTCATGTAAACTGCCTCAAATCCTTTCCTGTTAGAGAAAATTTTTAATATCACTTTAAAGTTTTCAAATTTTGGATAAGGATTATTTGTCTTTTCTTGGGTCACTGTTGATGACTCATATTTTTACAGGAAAGTATACATATTACTAAGATTTTCAGATTTTATTATTAATAGTTTGGTTATTTTTATTTTCAATATATCTGATTGTAATTCCTCCTCATTCCCAATGAGAATAAAAGTATACAAATATTTGGGATTTCCTATTTTGTACTGAAGTAAGCTTAATTGCTGATCTTTTCAAGAACAAACTCTTGAATGTAGTCGTCATATCGCATTGATACTTTATATTCTCATTTATTACATATACATTTTACTTTAAAAGAAAAACCTATATCATAATGATAATCTTTATTTCCTGTATTAAAACTAATTTACTTATTAATAAATTTGACAATGTGAACTGAGTACTGTTCATTAAACACTCTATAAATATTGTGATTTAAAGTAAACAAGTACTGTCTGAATTTTATGCAATCATATAGATAATTGTTGTTGTAAAGTGCTGTTGAGTTGGTTCCAACTCATAGTGACCTTGTATAGCGTTTCTGAGGAGCAGCTGGTGAATATGAACCACTAACCTTGTGGTTCAAACCGAACTTGTGGTCCAGTGCTTACCCAACAATGTCACAATGACTATTTATATCAGAGGTGGGGAACATTTTTTTCTGTCAATAACATCATTCGCAAGCCAAACAAAACCATTGGCTTAAAAATTAGCCTGCTCTACATTTGATCAAACATTTGATTAATGGATTCCTGGTGTGGTGCTATAGGATAAGCACTTGATCACAAGGTCAGTTTGAACTACAAGGTGAGCAGATGAAACTCACTGTCCATTTCTCAGAAACCCTATGTGGGTCAGTACGAGTTGGAAATGACTTGACGGCACTTATCAAAAACAACAACAACAATGTGATGGCTAGAACTGCAGTTGTCTTGGCCAAGCCAGACCAAATGATTTTGTAGGCGTTGTAAGGCCGCTGGTTTATAGTGACAGACCACCACTTGCCTATCAGTTTGTAGTACTATGGTGGCTTACACGTTATTGCGATGCTAGAAGATACACCGCCAGTATTTTAGATACTAGCAGGGCTACCTGTGGGCAACTGGTTTCAGTGAGTTTCCAGATTAGGAAGGAGATGAGGACTGTTTCTGAATGCTTAGTCACTGAAAAGCTTATGAAGAGCAGAGGAACACTGTCTGATATAATGCTGGAAGATGAAACTATTAAGCATAGCACCAGAATATTGTCAGATAAGCTTCTGGAAGATGACTCCTCAGACTGGAAGAGAAATAAAATATGACTGGGGAAGAGTTGCCTCCTCCAAGTGGATTTGACAAAGATGACACCAGTAGTAAAGCTTTCAGGATCTTCATTTACTGATAGGTCACCATTCAAAAAAGATGCAACAGTTATCAACAGGGAACTGCCAGAAACTCACAGAAAAGGACATAGAATTAAGGATACCATTGCCAATATCAGAGGGATCTTGGCTGAAAGCAGAGAATACCAGAAGATATTAACTATGTAAAGGTTTTTAACAGAAGGGATCATGACAAGTAATGGACAACATTTTGAAGAATGGGTATTCCAGGATACTTCACCGTACTCAGGAAGAACCTGTACATAGACCAAGAGGCAGTCTTTCGAACAGACCAAGCAGATATTGATTGTTTTCAAATCCAAGGAAGTAATATTTTACCATACTTATGCAATCTGTCCTGTACATAGACCAAGAGGCAGTCTTTCGAACAGACCAAGCAGATATTGATTGTTTTCAAATCCAGGGAAGTAATATTTTACCATACTTACGCAATCTGTATGCTGAGGCAACAATCCACGAAACTAGATTCTATGAAGAAGAGCTTGGCAAGAGGAAAGGACAAAGGCTTTTTGTTTTCTTTACATTGAGGTGCAACTCATTCCAAAGGTTGTGGTCTTTGACCTCCATCAGAAAGTATTTTAAGCAATCTTTACTTTTAGCAAGCAAGGTTGTATCATCTGCATATCACAGGTTCCTAATGAGTCATCCTCCAATCCTGATACCACGTTTTTCTCCATATAATCCATCTTCTCAGATTATGTACTCAGCATACAGATTGAGTAAGTATAATAATAAACCATTAGGTGTTTCATTGTTCTGTTCAAACAACTGCCTCTTGTTCTATGTACAGGTTCCTCATGAGTACAAGTATTCCACAATACTTATGCTCCACAATGTTGTCCATAGCTTGTCATAAGCCACACAATCGGAAGTCACTGCATATTCAATAAAGCACAGGTAACAACTTTCTGGTATTCTCTGCTTTCAGCCAAGTGCCATTAGATGTCAGCAGTGATAAACCTTGTTGCACATCTTCTTCTGAATTCAGTTTGAACCTCTGAAAGTTCGCTGTCAACGTATTGTTGCAGCTGTTTATAAAATTATCTTTAGCAAAATTTTACTTGCATGAGATATTAATGATATTGTCTGATGATTTCCACATGCTGTTAGATCATCTCTCTAATCACACCTTAGCTTTTCTAATTACTATTTAAAAAAGCTTGGATAAATTACCTCAGAGTCTACTTGTATTTGAAGATAAAGTACAATATCATATTGAAAGAGCTAAGGAGCTCTGTAGTGGTTATGAGACGGGCTGCTAACCTCATGGTCAGAAGTTTGAAACTACCAGTTGTTCCACGGGAGAAAGATGAGGCTTTCTGCTCCCGTAAAGATTTACAGCCTCAGAAACCCGATGCAGGGTCGCTATGAGTCCCCACGCACACCACCAAAACAACTAATAATGTGCTTAGCACATAATAAGCAAGTAGCACCAAAAGGAGAAAAACAATTACAGCATTTTATAAACAGAAAATAAAGGAAGTCAGCAAGAACACAGAATAGACAGAAATGCTATACAGAACCTGAACAACCAAGATACAGAAAACCAAATAAGACAGAAATAGATGGTAATCCTAGAACCCTGAGCTTCAGATAAAAGGATAGAGAAATGGATTGAATGATTACTAGGAGAAGAAGCTGAACAAATGCAGCAATAATCAAGAGACTGGTGACCTATTCTGCCTGACCAGACATGGAATGGCCATCTTAAACATTTCTGAGCTGCTTTGAAGAAAAGACAGTGGCTTAGTGGTGCAGAGGCACACCGGTGACTCTTGATAATAAGGTATGATTTTTGGAATTCCTCACTCCCCTAGTGACCAGAGGCTGACCAGCTCCCACCCATGTATAACCACAACAAAGCTCCCAATATCCAGGCCATCTTAGCCATGAGGCGGTGACCACACAGTTGTGAGCACTATTTGGTAATGAGTTAGGTAAATCTGAACCTGGATTCAGGTGAGCTCTGCTAGAAAACTGCAGAGATGGCCTGGCCTAAATTGGACTAACTCTCATCAGGGGAAGCATCTGAACAGACACTGGGTATAAAAAAGGAAACAGGTTTTATGTGTGGGACAGCCAGGAATGGAGCAAACATGTTAATCTTTTATGAGAAGGCAGAGGGACAGTGAAGAAGAGTGAGACCACCAATGAGATGGATTAACAGAGTGACGAGAGCAACCAGCTCAAGCATAACAACAAATGTGTGGATGACTCAAGACCAGTCACTGTTTCACTCTGTTGTGAGAAGGATCACTATGAATCTGAATTGTATTCAGGCCACTGAACAACAACAATCATTTAGACACAGACAAAAAATATTGTTCTGTTTCCTTTGGAGATTGAGAAATGTTAAGCTATTGTATACATAACAGTGTCAGTGACCATCTTCTACATATTAACTACAGAGCCCCAAAGAGAATTAAGAGAATCCAGAGGAAGGAAGAGCCACAAGATGAAGACATATTTCCTGGACCTTCATCTAGATCCTGGATCCAATTTTGCTTGTACGTAGTAAACCCCAGGAGTTTTCAGTTCTGGGAGTCATCCAATTACCTCTCGTGTTAAAGCAAATTTGGGCAAGGTTTCTATTTCTTACAAACAAAATATTTTAATAAATATATGAGACAAGGAAGATATTTCACATTAAATTACATTTGTCCATTCACATCTCATTGTTACCCCCTAGGGATTTACATTCAAAGAAGTACCAATTTTCCCACATGGAAATTTTGATCCAAACATGCACAAATATTCTGAATTATCCCAAATCTGCTCACAAGTTTTAACAGCTTTAGGAAAAGAAATAAAAGAAACAGCATGTTCTTATTCGCATTATCACACTCAACTCTACTCACACCCTGTTCTTATACTTTGAGTAGGGATCTCTTCTCTAGTTGTATTTTGAGTGCCTTCCACTCTGAGGGGCACAATTTCCATCACTATATCTGTCAATAATCTGGAAGTATTCATCCAATTTTAATAGTCAATATTATGATGCTATCTGACAGTATTTCACTGCTATTCTTAAGACTTAAAGTGGCTAATAATTCACAAATAGTCCACCTCTCCCTCTTCCTAGTCTAATTCTGAATGCTCAGCTGAAACCTGTCCACCATAAGTTGACCTGCCAAAATTCAAAATACCCGTGGCATAGTGTCCACCATCAAACCAAAATGCAAGCTACCACAGTGCAACAAACTGACCGAGAAATGATGGTATTCTCTTATATACACTTTGATAAAATCTATTTTTAAAAAAGGATAAAAATTCTATCAATATTAATAATCAAGGTATCAAGTATGCAAGGCATCATAGGTGAATACAATAGGCTAATTTAAAG
>NW_006408693.1:2258381-2259777 GCF_000296735.1 Chrysochloris asiatica
TAAATTGAGATTAACTTGTATAAAATAATTTAACCAAGTTTTATGCACTTTATGATAGTATTTTGAAAAAATTCAGTTATGATACATGAATAAAAATGAATACTAATTATATGGTCCCAAATAAAAAAATAACAAATACCATCCACTTATTCGTTTCAAAGGCATGATTAATGAAAGGACTATTGCAGAAATCAGCTATCATTGTCTCCACTTCCAGCAGTTAAATCAATAGTCCCTCTCACTGCAGGTTTCAAAGATGAACCCAACCACAGAAAGCAATGTATACTCACAAATTATAAAGCATGTCAGCCATGTTGCTGCGGTAGTACAAAGCATTTCTATAGGCGCTCTCAGCTTCAGAAATTTTACTCTGACTCTTCAGAACATTTCCAAGGTTACCCCATGCTGCCAAGAAGAAAAAGAAATATTCAGAATGATCCTCCACCCAATTAAATGTGACATAAGATCAGGTCATCCGGAAGCACCACAGGGAGAGAAAACCGTCATAAAGCATTTTTATGAAGGAAAATGGATTTCTCTTATACTCTAACATTTCATCAATCCAGGAGATTAAATACAATGAAAGTCTAAATATATTTCAAGTAGTTATTATGGCTCAAATCTGATATACATATACAATTCATCACAAGGCCAAACATAATGTTATCATAAAATCACCTACAAAGACTTCATGCTCTCAAATTTCAGTAGGGGTCTTCATGGCCTGAAATTATTGTATACTTACTGAACCACAAACGACAAGGAATTATCTTAAAATAAATAAAAGTTTTATTTAAGTATGAAAAAAACTAACAAAGGACCCATGAGAACTGATGATCAAAAGTAAGACAACTAAACACAGTCAAAGCTATTAAGAGGCTTAAGAGTCATTAGAACAGATCGGGAAAGCATTATACTTCTTAAAAACAATTCAGTATACATTATTTTCTCAGATACAATGTTCTTTTTGTACCCATACTAATTTAAACATTTGTAGAAGAAATGGTATCTTTATGCATAATCATGTTAATGATACATATTTTCTGTGGGTTCTTTTTGTTGTTGGTTAAGTGCCATTGAGTAGGTTCTGATTCATAGCGACTCTGTATAGGGTTCCCAAGGAGCAACTAGTGGGTTTGAACTGCCACCCCCATGGTTCAAACTGACTTTGCAGTTCCGCACATTATCCTGGAGTGCCACACTAGGACTCCAGGTTATTTATTTCCCCCACAAGCAATCCTGATTTCTTAACAGTAACAAATGGAAGCTTTACTCCATTTGTATCATTATGCTCAACTTTATTTTGGCACAATGAAAGTTACAACAACAGCTGCCCATATAAAATGGTTCTCAGAAAGAGCCACTCTCAAGCAAGCCTTCTTTCTTGTCTTTTTTT
>NW_006408693.1:2260682-2262351 GCF_000296735.1 Chrysochloris asiatica
GTCATGTGGGTATCATCTGCAAGTGTGGGTATCATCTGCAAGTTCTTATGCATATGCCCTCTCTTCTTATTAGCTGAATGCTTCACTCTCCACTGTAGTCCTCTGTGGTTATGTCACTGACTCTGGGCCCAAGAGTCCCCAGGTCTTGTCACACTGCTGGCCACCTAGGTCTCCACCCAGATTCACAGGAGTCTACTGAACGTTGTAGGGCTTACCTTGCAGGTTCATTGAGATAACAAGAAAAAAATGGCTTCCACCAGAATGGATAATAGAGGAGACAGTTATTTCAAAGTGAGAAAACAACTTAGAAACTAAAAAGCAAGGACAAGCTTAACTTTGGAAAATCCATTATGTAACATTAAATTTCTTGCTTCTCAGTTTAAAAGAAAATTTCTTCCATCTTGATAATGAAGTCATTACCCAGTATGTTAGGGAAAAGAAGGGTGGGGTGAACCTCCTAACTGAAGCTTATATTTTTAGAACAATTTTCACTGCTTTGGGATAAGGAAGAAGGCAAGGGAGGGGAAGTGAGAAACTTTGATGTCTGGAACCGATCTGTTGATCAGGCCTTTTGCCCTCCTGTTGTACATAAACACTCTTACAGGTACCAGCTTCAAAGTAGAGCACCATGAGACCATGATTAAATGACACAAAGCAAATACATTTCAGAATTTTTCTAAACAAAATGTCTGTACAAAACAAGGTTCTTTACAATCTATAATACATCAAATATCTTCCCCTCTTTCTCAATTTAAAACAAACCCCAGCTTCCTTAGACTCTTACTAATTTCACCCCAACCAAAACCCAAGTCTTGTAATAGAACACTGAAAAACTGGCAGGTAGAGCATGTCTGACTTTGTCCAGATTTACAAGGGGGAAGGAGAGTCCAACTCAAAATCAGCCCACAGATAATTCCTCTGAAGTGGAAGTCAAATATGTTTCCATCCTCTAACCATCTATATCCACTCAGCTCACCAACCAGCCCTCCTTTGTCCTTCTCTGCTTCTGAGCTGACTCAGCAAAGGATAGACTTTCAGTGAGGTGAGCTGACATCATCACAGCAACAGTGAGCTCAAACACAGACTGTGAGTAAGGTGCAGGATCCGAGTTTCATTCTGTTGGATCTGAGGACACAATGAGTTGGAATCATTTAGACAGCGCCCAACAACAACTTTTACTATCCAAGTGTGTTTGATGATCTTGGGCTGAAAGGCATTAACACTCAAATATGAGAACAATTTCCCTTCAACATCTCTTTTCCTTTATATAACTGTTCCTCAATGCTTATCAAAAACATTTATGTATGTCTTTATGAAATTAAGTTCTTGAAGTAATAGCTACTAAAACTAAAATTTTAAATGTCACACAGTTTTGGTGTCAAAAATTATTGTCACAATTTACATAATTTCAAATCTAAATGTGATTAATGTCTACATCAATACTATCACAACTCAAGAAATATCACCTAAATAACAGAGTGATCCTGTAGTCATGAACTAAAAGGAAAATCCTAACTTTGTTGTTGCTGTTGGGTGCAGCTGAGATGGTTCCTACTCATAACGACCCTGCATAGGCTTTCCAAGGAGCAGCTGGTAGGTTTGAAGCACTGACCTCATGGTTAGCATTCCACTGCTTATCTTACAATGCCACACTAGGACGCTTAAGTCT
>NW_006408693.1:2263011-2264892 GCF_000296735.1 Chrysochloris asiatica
GGTAGCTATGAGTTGGTACCGACTCAATGGCACTTAACAACAACAAAATGAAAAGTGAGCAAAAATATCATAGTATACTATGTTTGATAGTTTGGAGCAATAAAATCCTGCAAGTATAAGAATATGAATAGATTTTAAAAGCCTATTAAATATAAAAAAACAATTAGTTTGTGGCATGAACCCAGATATATCTATTTTACATACCCAAACTACTGATTTTAAAAGGTATGTTATCAATCTAAAGATATAAAACAAGTACATCACAGTAGATGTCTAGGGATCAAAAAGAAAATGAAGTTGAAAAGGGCATGAAAAGGAATAAATAGGTGAATACAAGAAATCTTGCAGATATCATCCTCAAAAATGGCCATAAACCAAGAAATATAATTAATTGAATCCTCTGTTACAGGGTCACAGTGAAAAGTACACAGGAAAGAGGAGAATGGAGGATGAGAGAAAAAGAAAAAGTGATAAAAAGGGAGTTGGGGAGGAGAGGAGAGAAGGGAGGAAAGAAAGAAAATTTAGGTCACATTTCACATTCTTTAAAAGCAGAAATGGGACTACCCTACAGCCTACTTAAGGAATAAAAGATGTGAACATTCATTAAACGTCTTTTTCATGTAGTAAAACAATTAAAAACAGATGTCACATTTTCACTTTGATGATTATACTTTGGCTGTACAAATCTTAAAGATCTTTCTTTTATTTTCATTAACATTTAATGTCCTTTTGTACTGTATTATATTGTACGCATATATGACAGACAGAGCTTTTAAAAGTTCATGGAAAAAAGTGGAATTAAAAGATAGTGCATTTTTTCCATGAAATTTTTGAAGCCCCTCCTATATCTCAAACACATCAACTTATGGATATGTTCATTTCATGATTTTTAAAAGTATATTTCCCTTAAGATAAATTACAAAATAATGTAAGAAACTATTATGAATTCTAACCATTACCACTGTTTTTAAAAGTCTACTAGAGAATGTGTACAGACAAATCCAATTTGTATGTTCAAGAGAAGCTATAAATCCTAGAAGTTCAAAAACATTGAATTCAGTTTGTTTTAAAATCTCAATGTAATTTTTAAACTTTTTCCCAATGAAGTTTCTAAATATTCAGAATACTGTTAATTCCTGTTGCTTAAAAAATTAATGTTGTTAAAATGAATCTCATTTGGTGGAGTTCATGTCCCATCTCATAGCTCTGTCCTGAAGCACCACTCCAGCTAAAAAGGAGGAAAGCTAAGAAAAGGAAAAAAAATAATAATAATGGCAACAATTTATAGTAATAAATAACAGTATGTTCATTTACTTAAGGTTTACAATATGCTTTTAAAGTATTGTAAATTTACTTAATCCAAGTAAGGCTTTTGAAGTATATTATTATATTAGCTGTTAATGAGTTAGTTCTCAACCCATAGTACTATCAACAAGTTGCTCGTTACTACACAATCTTCATAATCAGTTACACATGAGACCACTGGGATCCACAGGGTTTCATTTGAGGGAGGGGGTCTCCATAAGTAGACTGCCTGGCCTTTCCTCCTACTTGTTTTAACCAGAAGTTTCCCTAAACTCTGTTTCACATTTCAGCATGAGACAAGGCTCCACTGGCATATGAATAGACACTGTGCATGAGGTACATGGTCAGATATTTACCAGAGTATCAAGTATATTGTTTTCGTTAGGTGCCATCATGTCAGTTCTGACAATCAGTAACACTATGCACAACAGAATGAAATGCTGTTTTTGTTATGTTTAAACCCATTGTTGTTGCAACTGTGTTAATCCATTTTGTTTGGAATCTACCTTTTTTCCTGATCCTCCACTTTACTAAGCATGATTCCCTCTACAGGGACTAGCCCATCCTGATAATATG
>NW_006408693.1:2265592-2291445 GCF_000296735.1 Chrysochloris asiatica
CCTTGTTCTGTTTAAACAACTGGTTCTTGGTCTATGTACAGATTCATCATGAGCACAATTAAGTATTCCGGAATACCCATTATTCACAGTATCATTGGCAGGCTGCTAAGATCTACACAGTCGAAAACTTTGTGTAGGCAATAATGCACAAGTAAACATCTTTCTAGTACTTTGCTTTCAGCCAAGATCAATATGGTGTCAGCAATGATATCCCTATTTACACGTTCTCTTCTGTATCCAACTTGAATTTTTAGCAACTCCTTATCTATGTACTGCTGCAATTGTTTTTGAATGATCTTTAGCAAAAAATTTACTTGTAGGGAATATTGATACTGTTCTATGATTTCTACATTTGCTGGGTCACCTCTTTGGAATGGATATAAATATGGATAAGCACTGGGCTGTTTGCTAACCACACAGTTGGTGATTCAAACCTACAAGCCGTTTCTTGGGAACCCTATACTGGGTCACTATGAGTTGGAACCAATCCCATGGCACTTACCAAAAACAAGAACATCCAATGGCTTGGCCAGATAAGCTGTCTTCAAAATTTCTTCACAGAGACAAATGAGCACTTCCAGTGATACATCCATTTGTTTAAATATTTCAATTTGCATCCCATCAATTAATTTCTCAAGCCTTATTTTTTGTCAATGCTTTAAGGGCAATTGGGACTCTTGGTTGAATCTGATCAGTTTTGATCATGTGGTACCTCTTGAAATGACAATTATCAACCCATTAATTTGGTATGGTGACCCTGTATGTTTTTTCCATCTTATTTTAATGTTTCTTGTGTTGTTCAACATTTTACCCATATAATCTTTCAAAATTACAACCTGAGT
The DNA here is from genome assembly GCF_000296735.1 of Chrysochloris asiatica. Taxonomy (NCBI): domain Eukaryota; kingdom Metazoa; phylum Chordata; class Mammalia; order Afrosoricida; family Chrysochloridae; genus Chrysochloris; species Chrysochloris asiatica. The sequence continues at coordinate 2,266,435 of NW_006408693.1, forward strand.
CTTCCTTTAATTTTAATAAATGTTCAGTGTGTTCTCTTTTGGTTTTCTAAATCCAGGTCTTTGCACATTTCATTATAATATTTTACTTTGTCTTCTAGAACTGCCCTTTGAATTTTAATTGAATCTACAATCAACGCATTCTACATAACTGCTGCAAAAGACCTCTTAAAGTATTAAGAAGCAAAAAAAAAAAAAAAAAAAAATCACTTTCAGGACTAAGATGTCCCCGAGGAATGAAGAACTGATGTCTTTCAGCTATAGTCTAAGAGCAGAATATTGACTATATCATGGACTTCCAGAAGAACAAAGAGATCTGTCTTTAAAAAACTACAGCCAGAATGGGGCCTAGAAATGAGGATGATGACACTGCATCCCATCTACTTTGGAAATGTTATTAGGAGGGACTAGTCTGTGGAGATGGACAACATTATTGGTAAAGCAGAAAAGTCAGTAAAAACGAGAAAGACCCTAAGTGAAATGGATTGATACAGTGGCTGTAACACCGGTCTCAAATACAGCAATGACTGGGAGGTTGTCCAAAATGAGGCCAATTTCATTCTATTGTACACAGGATCAGCATGAGCTGGAATCAACTCAATAGCATCTAACAATAACAAGCATAAAGGATGATTTCTTTAAGAAAAGACAAATAGATGGTTCCAAATAGCAGATTGGATAAATTCTAGACAATCTGCTCATTTAAATTGTTTTATTTTGAAAATAAATCCTGTTAAAAACATAGAAAGGGGAAAAAGAGGAACCCCTGTTATATCTAAGGGCCCTTCACATTTATATTTAACTGCATGTGAAAGGTATCCATTTACTAGAAAAGTATCAATCTATGACATTTTATTGTATGGTCTTCAAACAGCATCAAAACAAATAAATAGCCCCATCATGCTCAAGCTGTTCTAAACAGAAAATGAAATGTGAGGTCCCTCTAGCAACATTCAATGATCTACAGTAACACCTCCAAGAATTCTTCAAAGTTTCCATTCAAATATACAGCACTTCTAAATTTACAGAGTAAACGTATACTTATTCTAAACTATGGCCATTTCATTTTGATTCGCAGTATCCGTGTGAGGATATTTCATTAATTTTGTTTCAAGAATTTTTACTTTATACTAAAAGTTTGATGCTGTTGTTGTTGTTAAGTGCCATCGAGACAGTTCTGACCCATAGCGACCCTGCACAGGGTTTCCAAGGCTGTAAATCTTTACGGGAGCAGAAAGCCTCATCTTTCTCCCACGGAGCAGCTGGCAGTTTCAAACTGCTGACCTTAAGGTTTGCAGCCCGATTCGTAACCACTACACTACCAGAGCTCCTTAAAGTTTGATGGTGTAATATTTATTCTTTTACTACAAAATAATAAGTAACTTTCTCAGGATTTTGACATGTACTGTTCTTTGAAAAATTAACAAAAATGGTACAGGAGTCTCTTAATATTGATTATTTCCTTTTCAGCTATTCACTAAAATATTAAGACCAAAACAGTAATTTTCTTTTTTTCTTTTAAGGTTTTATCATCTTAACATTCAGGTCTCTATGAGCAAGGATGCCTGTGTGAGTTACCTCAGCATTTTCATTTCACAGGTGCACTGAACACTGCCACCAAAACTAAGAACCCTCCCTTCAGATTCTTTACTTCAGCTAAAATTTATTTTTAACTCAAAACTTTAATATGTCTTCGATCCATATGTCAAAATCTGCCAAAATTCAACTACTTAACTATACTAAATATGGTAAAAAATTGTAAATTTTGTGTTCTCCTAGTTTGAATTTTTAAAAATCTATATGCTTCCACTAAGAAGAGTTAATAATTGAAATATTCTGCCATTTATCTGTGGAATACCAGTAAAATGAAATGAATGCATTGTGATGGTGGTTGTTAGGTGCTGATGAGTCAGTTTCTACTCAGAGCATTTCCGAAGCTTTGAATCTTTAAGGGAGCAGAAAGCCTCATCTTTATTCTCCCAGCTGGCAGGCTCCAACCACAGGCTTTGTGGTACACAGTCCATTGCTAATTGTTAGGAGCCACCAAACTCCCATAAATGCACTGGTACCTAACACATCTAGTAAGAACAATTTGCAATGAGATTAAAGCTGACTTTGCAGTTCACAGCCCAATTCGTAACCACTACGCTACCAGAGTTCCTTGCTAACCAATTTTCTACAATGTAAATTAACACTTGATTCATTAAAAAATACATTTAAAAAAATTTATAATCTCAATGCATAGGAGTCTTGATGTGACACTGTGGGTAAATGCGCCAGACTGCAAAGCTGTCTGAACTGCAAGGTTGGCAGTTTAAGCTTACCAGCTGCACCTTGGAAATCCTATACAGGGTCACTATGGGTCAGAATCACTTGATGACCCTTAACAACAACAACATATATACCCTATACAAAGTCACTATGAGTGAGGTGATGGCACTTAAAATCAAACTACTTCAGTGTGAAACTGATTAAAGACATAATCTCAAGATGCATTGATTAATCACAGGTAATTGGTATGCAAAGGTTGGAAAAAAAGAGGATGGATCAGTATTTCAAAAATATTGCCTTGGTGATAGAAATAATGCTGGAGATAGTATGACAGAATCTTAAAAGACCAATGCCTTATTCAATGTAAAGATCTGTTTTGAACATAAAAGATACATGGACTATATCGTATGGAATGCACAGAAATCACACTGACTACATCTATGGCAAGAGAATATGGAAAAGCAGTCAAAACAAGGCCAGGGGCAGACTATGAAACAGACCATCAGTTGCTCATATGCAAGTTCAGGCTGCAGTTAAAGAAAATTTAGACAAGTCCATGAAAACAAAAGTATGACCTTGAACATACTCTACCTGAATTTAGAGATCATCTCAAGAACAGATTTGATGAATTATACACTATGGACCAAAGAACTTTTTTTTTTTTTTCTTCGTTCCACTATCAACACTCCTGGGAGCAGCAGTCTAGAAATTACACAATGTTCTGCATTAGGCAAACAAAACCCCTTTGTTCTGCTGTACAAAACCCCTTTGAAGTATTTAAGAGCAAAGATTCAAGATTCATGAGCAGTTTGAGGACTAAGGTGCACCTGAACCATGTATTTTCAATAGCCTCATCCATGTGAAAATTAGACAATAATTTAAGGAAGAATTGATGTATTTGAGTTACGGTGTTAGAAAAAAATATTCAAAGTATCATGGACTGCCTGAAGAATTAACAAATCCATGTGAAAGAAATACAGCCAGAATGCTCCTTAGAAGCAGGAATGGTTAGACTTTACAACTCATATAGAGACATATTATCATTAAGAGAGACCAATCCTTGAAGAAAGACTTCAAGCTCAGTAAAGTGGAGAGTCAGCAAGAAAAGCAAAAAGATGGACTAGCCCAGGAGCAGTGGCAATGGGCTCAAGTATAACAATGACTGTGAGGATGGCCCACAACTGGGCAGTGTTTCATTCTGTTGTGTACAAGGTCACTATGAGTAGGAAATAGAACAATGGCAAGTAACAGATGGTGACAGGAGACAAGAATGTTTCTCCAGAGCTGAAACTCTAAATTCAAACTTTTAGCCTAGTAGAACAAATTTCTATTTGTTAAAGTCATCCACCTGTATATCTGTTATAGCAACACCAGATAAATATGCCATATTACTAGATGCATGGTGTCTTAGAGGCATAAATCCATGTTGCCCACTCACAAGTCCTAAATGTTGACATTCAGACTATCTACATGTTGCTGTTGTTGTTGTTAGGTGCCATCGAGTCAGCACCACTCATAGTGGCCTTATGCACAGCAGAACGAAACAATGGCCAATCCTGGGCCAACCTCACTACTGTTGCCACACTTGAGTCCATCAATGCTGCCACCTGGCCAATCCATCTTGTTGGGGGTCTTCCTCTTTTTCTCTGACCCTCCATCTTACCAAACATGATATCCTTCTCCAGCGACTATTCCATCCTGACAATACACCCAAACTATGAGGGACGAAGTTTGGCCATCTTGGCCTCCAAGGAGCACTCTAGCTGCAATCTACATGTTAGGTTGATTAAAATGCACATGGAAGCCAGTTGGTTATTCAAACAGCCAGTATTGGAGTTGGGATATAACTCACTATGCCCAAAATTTTAACTTAAAACCTCAGAGTAAATATACAAGCCAGGTTTTTGTAAATGAACTGAGAACCATAAACAGTCACAACCAAATCTTGATGGTCCTCAGACTAAAGTACCACAGAGCCTCCTACTTCTAATATTAAAGTGAACTACACAGGGATATGGCACTAGAACTTCAATGTCTGTGTCACATGCCCTCAAAATATATGTCAAAATCACTGTCTTAAATTGGTTTGAAAAATCTTGTACCGCTGCTTCCAAATAACAGCAACAGTAATTAATTTAAATTTTACCACTATTATTTGGTTGGTTAAGGAGCTCTGGTAGCGTAGTGGTTACTAGTCGGGCTGTGAACCGCAAGGTCAGCAGTTTGAAACTACCAGCTGTTCCACAGGAAAAAGATGAGGCTTTCTGCTCCTGTAAAGATTTACAGCCTCGGAAACCCTGAAGAGGGTCGCTGTGAGTCAGAACCGAATACATGGCACATAACAACAACAACATTTGGTTGGTTGGTTGTTTATGTGCCGTGGAGTTGGTTCCAACTCATAGCGACCCTGTACACATTCCGAAAAGAAAAAAAAAAAAAAAAAAATGACAAGGGGGCTAGATCTTTTGACCTCTTCTTCATAAGCAAGAAGGAGAATCAAACTCAGCATCATTTCACAGACAATTACTATGAGGCTGAGTTCAGACATGCCTCCAGTCTTCTACCTTCTCTGTGAAATCTGAGCCCAACCATCCCTGCCACAGAACTCTCAGATGGGCTCGATAATTCATTGCTATGACTCACAGTTATGGGGCGTATCAGGGAAGTTAACAGGTTGCAATTCAAAATGAGAAATGCTAAGGGCACAATTGTTTCAGTCAGAACAGCCTCTTCCCAGTCAAGCCTACTGGCAGGCCCCTTGCTAGTCCTTGTCCTCTCAGACACAGGCCCCCTTGACATCTGCCTTGTTCCAGCAATATAACAAAATTCTTTCAGCATTACTAATAAATGCCTAAGTTCACTACACTTCAATATAAGCCTCAACCTGAAGGTGCTCAGTTCTAGTTCCATAGGTTAGCAAACCTAGTTCCCCAATTAAGTGCCTATTGGCACCCTACTATATATGAGAGCCCAAGAAAACTGTTTTCCTTATTCCATGGGCTGGGAAGCCCACCGCTTTATCTGGAGCTCTGGCTCTTGGTTCTCATGCTGCTACACCCCTGCCACTCTTCTGTTAAACCTCTGGTGTCACAGCTTTCTGTCTCTGGACTGAGAAGTTTCAATGTCCAGGGATCTCAGGGTCCAAATTACTTGCTCCACTCCTGGCTCTTCCCCACTGACCCTAGGGAGACCCCCTTCCAGACTTCTGAGATGGTTTATTTTATACCCAGCAGGACAGTAAAACTGATCAATCTTATTGGTTTCCAAGTTTTTACCCTCACAAATTAGCTCTACTAACAGTCATTCAGAAGTGAATCATATAAACCTATCAGCATTTCCTCCCACCTTCTTTTATATAAATCAAACAGGAAAAGGTAATTTGGTGGAAGTTAAAAAGACTATGGGTAGAAGAGTCATATGAAGTAATTCATTGCAATGCACCTTAAAATTATTTTCAATACTTACCAGCCTGTGGACAATACCATTTAATGTTAACAAGTAGAGTGAACATAACTCTAAACCATCTTTAGAAAATATTTATATTACTCAAAAACTAAGGAAATATGCATATGAAGTATTCTATGTCAATATTGCATATGTCTCTTCACCAAAGCGTTATTTGTAAAACCTGTAAAATAGACCAACTGACAGAGTAAAACTAAAAAAAAAAATTCAAAATACCTTAGACCTTCTGGCTTTTGTTGGTGAAATTCTCTTTTATCAAGGAAGCACAAGAGAAAAAAATGTTTATTACATTTATTTACTATCCCAAAACAAACAAAGCAGTGCATAGCTATTGAGCAGATTCCAATTCATGTTGACCCCATTCTACAAGATAGAAATGCTCCACAGGTTTTTCATGGCAGTGGTTCCGTACAATAAGCACTGAACTGCCAACCATAAGACTAGTGATTAAGGCCACCAGCCACTCTGCTCCCACAAAGATGTAGAGCGTCGGAAAACCTCTGTACAGGGTCACTACGAGTTGGAACTGAATTGATGGCACTTAATAACAGCAACAACAGCAATTATTACCAAAGCCAATGGTCAGGCTTTTCTTCTAGGACACCACTGGGTGGCTTTGAACCACCAACCTTTAGGTTCAGTTATCAAGCACATACCATTTTCAGCACCCAACTGTCTTCTTCTTTATATTGCTCATGCTGTTGTTAAGTTCTGCCAAGTCAGTTGGCGACACATAGTGCCCTTACATAGGATTTCAGATGAGTAACAGGTTGGTTTGAACTGCCTATACCTTGTAGTTAGCAACTCACTGATAACTCTATGGCTCTGTAGGATAAACACTGGACTGTAACCACAAGGTCAGAGGTTCAAACCTACCCAGTCACTCTTTGGAAACCCTATATAGAGTCATTATGGATTCAGAAACAACTGGATGGCATATAACAACAACAATAACAAGTATGTTGTTGCTGTTATGTTTTGTGGAGTTGGTTCCAACTCATAGCGACCCTGCACAGGGTTTCTGAGGCTATAAATCTTTACAGGAGCAGAAGGCCTCATCTTTCTCCCATGGAACAGCTGGTAGTTTCAAACTTCTGACCGTGAGATTAGTAGCCCAATTCACTCTGAAAATCATAAGGCTGTTAAGTTATTTCTGACAGTCCAAGCAAATAACTGCATTTAAAAGAAATGTTGTACACTGACACTTCCGGAATTAGTCCTTCTAAAAACTTGACTCACAGCTGCTGTACTGAGTATCTAACTACATTCTTCTACATTTAAAATTCCTAGAATGATGAGACAATCCATTCATAATTAAACATATGCTTACGCTACTTCCAAAAAAGATACTAAGTCAATCTCTTAATATACCATACCACAATGTTTCCCATACAGGAACTGATTTATGCTTTGTTAGATAACTAAAGGAATGCTCACAATGGTATTAGAATCCTTACAGAATAGAAACACTAATATTGCTCTGCATTCAAAGTGGTCTTCTAGGGCGTGTTTTTAACTTTGTTTCTCTCTACTGCTAATCAAATCTGAATATGTTTCTTACTTGGAAAACAATATTTTTTACTTGAAAATATTTAATAGGCTTAATCATAATTAAATTTTCAGTAAGCCTACATAATATTTTCACAATAACAACTAAATTAACAATGATAAATAAAGACTTCAAAAAATAGTTACCTAATTTAACACCCATACACATAAAAATAGGGTTCACAATTTTCTTCAGCTATCTTCTCATAGAGTTATGCATACATTGTTATCTACACCCAAGTCTTTCTCAGTAATTACATTATCTTAGAACATCAGGGATTTTTTCCATGATCCCTTGAGATTTAACTGGCATTTTCTTTTAAAGCCATGATCATCAGTAATACGTGCATGTGTGCAACAAACCAAAAAGTGCAAAATAATGTTTATTTACTGCCTTCTTGAAAATCTCCTGTATCTATAACAAACTGTTACTTTATATTACAGATGATGTTAACTTATTTTAAACCGTCTGTGTTTTATAAGGGTCAAATATCTGTACTTTGATTTTCACACTCTTTAACTTACATTAGCAGCTTGGATTTCTTCTTCTGAAGGAGAATAAAAAACTTCAAATATATCAACTATGACCTTAAACAAACTTTACTCTCAAATATAACTTACATCATATTTAATCATTGTTTAATAGATGCCAGGCTTGAAAGTATTCCTTAGGTTTCCCTGTTTGTCTAGAGAACTGCTCATTCAGAACACAAAAAAATGCTAGCTAGACCATGTTTCAGGTAGCTGCTGTAGAAGAAATAAAACAAAAAAATTAAACAATAGAAATTGATTTTCTTATGGTTCTGGAGACTAAAACCCAAGTCAAGTTCTTTTCCTTGTCTGTCTTGAATACCTTGACTTGCAGACAGCATCTCTTGTCTTCTCCCACTTTTGCCTTCCTTCGTGTCCAATCTACTCAGAAGTGATTAGGTTTAGTACATGCTCTACACTGACATAGCACAGTTAATATAACAAAGCAAACACACATTCTGGGGAATTACAATTCAATCCATAGCAGTAAGAAAGGAAAAGCAATTAGAAACAATATGAAAGCAAAAATGCAGATTGGTAAACAAGCTAATTTACTTTGGGATCAATTTTGTTTTGCTTTATTTTCTAGGATCTTGTTCAATTTAGCTAGAGTTTTAAAAATCATATATAATATTTTTTTCATCTCTGTTGCAGTTGTAGTTTAAAATTAGTTTTTGGTTTGAATCTGGGCAAAAGACATGGTGTTGTTTTAAAATTTATGATGGTGGATTTATATACAGGAATTTTCAGGGATTTTTTTGTTTGGTTCCCTCATATGTTAGATAGAAAATATCCTCACCTTCTTCTTTAATGGTTTTATTTTCTTGGTTTTTAGTTCATCTACTCGAGCTCTTTCCTTTCCTAGGGTCATTCCCTGGCTCATCAGAATTTAGCAGAAAAATTTCATCGTAAATGCCAACGTCAGCTTATTATATATAATTCTGAAACTCTAATTAAATTGAACAAAATCCAGGAAAAGAAAAGATAATCTAACAAAGCAAAATTGACTCCAAAGTAAATCAGATCATTTCTAAAACCCACGACATGAATTACATCAGCTGGGGGGGTGGGGGGAGGAGTCATCCATAGACAAAGCATCAGTTCTAACCCAGTAAATACTACTAAATATACAAAATATATATAATTCTAGTTTTATATGTACCAAAAATAAATAATCAATGTACAAACCTTCAAAAGGTATCATATGATCAAGAAACTATGGTACTAAAGGAAGAAGTCCTAGCTACACTGAAGGCACTGGTGAAAAACATGGCTGTAGGAATCACAGGATAATGTACTGGACTGCAAGGTAGGTTTGAACCACAGAGTCAGTGGTTTAAACTCACCAGCTGCTCCTTGGAAACCCTACACAAGGCCGCTGTGAGTTGGGGCCGACTTAACAGGTATCTAATGAATACCAATCAAAGTCTTCCAACATACTAATACCAAGAAACATGAAAGACAGCCAACTAATCACCCCAGATTGGAAGAGAACTATATGTGTGCCCATCTCAAAGAGAGGTGACCCAACCGATTAGGAAATTATCAAACAATAGCATTAATATAACAAGCAAGAAAAATTTTGCAAAAGATTATTCAAAAACAGCTGCGATACATTGACAGAGGAACTGTCAGAAACTCAAGCCAGATTCAGAAAAGGATGTGGAAAAAGTGCTATTATTGCTGAGGTCACATGGGTCCTGGCTGAAAGCAGAAGGATGTTTACTTGTTCTTTTTTGACTATACAAAGACTTTTGAATATGTGGATCATGACAAGCTATGGATAAGATTGCTAAGAATGGTTGAAATCAAGAAAGGTGTGTATCAGGACAGCAATTTTTCAAGATGCTTACTCAACCTTTATACTGAGCAAATACTCCAAGAAACTGGATTATATGAAGAAAAACATAGTTTTGGAGGAAGACTAATTAACAACTTATGATACACAGATGATATAAACTTGCCTGCTGAAATATTTACTGATGAAGATCATAGACCACAGTCTACAGTATGGATTGCATCTCAATATAAACAAAACAAAAATCCTTACAATTTGACCAATAAAAAAAAAAATCATGTAAAACAGGGAAAAGATTTAAATTGTGAATAAACTTCATTTTGCTTAGTTCCACAATCAATATCCATAGAAGCAGCAGTCAAGAAATTAAATAATGTATTGCACTGAGCAAACCTGCTGCACAAGACCTCTTTAAAGTATTCAAGAGCAAAGATACCAGTTGGAGGACAAAGGTGCACCAGACCTAAACCATGGTGATTTCAATCGCATCACATGCACGTGAATTAAGTTGGACAAAGAATAAGGAAGACCATATAAGAATTGTGGATTATGGTGTTGACGAATATCAATGGTACCATGGACTGAAGGAAGAACAAACAAATCTGTGTTATAACAAGTTCAACCACAATGCTCCTTGGAAGCCAGAAGAGTTAGACTTCGTCTCCCATACTTAGGACATGTAGCCAGGAAGGACCAGTCCCTGGAGAAGACTTCATGCTGGGTAAAGTGGAGAGTCACCAAAAAAGTGGAAGATCCCCAACCAGATAAATTGGAACTGTGGTAGCTCAGGTAACAACAATTATAAGGATAGTGCAGGACCAATCAGGGTTTCCTTCTGTTGTACAAAGAGTTATTATGAGTCAATACCTACTTAATGGCACCTAACTCAACAACAACAATTTTATATAAATTCTTATAGTGAATAAAAAGAGAAGTCTTTCCCAACTGATCATAATAGAAATATAATTGATTCGCAAACCAGAATATGCTGTAAGAGGGAACCTAACCAATCTTAGAAACATGGTGAGAACAAATCTGTCACAATATTAAACTGCTAACAGATTATCATTAACTCCTGGTTTATTCCAGGAATGCAAATTATGTGCAATAGCAGAAAATCTATTAAAATAAATCATCAAAGTAACAGAGTGGTAGGGGAACTCATATGATCATCAATATTAATTGAGAACAGTAATTCTGAAACTAGAAATAAAATGAAAATTCTGAAGGTAAAGAGTTATCTACAGGAAATCCATTCTTCTTCAAAAAAGAGTTAACAGACAAAAACACCACTATAAAAACTTCTAATTAAATTCTAATGGAGGTCTTTTGTTGTTGTTTTGAAGTGTTCTGGAGTCAATGTTGTGGTTCAAATGGACCTTCTGGTCAAGTGCTTATCCCACATTGTGGTGTTCAGTACCATGGAATAGGTTCCTACTCATAGCGACTCTGCACAGGGTCTCCTAGGAATGGCTGGTGATTTTGAACTGATGATCCTGGAGTACAAACAGACCTAGTAGTCCTATGCATTATCCTGCAGTGCCACACCAGGGCTCCATGGACGTTCTAGCATATAATAAAAGAATGAAAATAAGTGAGTTGAAAAAAAGAAAACCGTGAAATAAGGAGAGGTTTCAGGAGGGTGATCTTCAAAGACACGGGTGATACTTCTTGAACTACAAGATACAATACCAGGTAACTTCTTTTCATGGTATTCTTCAAACTGTACAAACACAGTGTAAGTGTATGTATATGTATATACAAGCATAAATACAAACACTTCATATATTAATTAATAAAACAAAAGCAAAAGTGCTGAATATTTTTAATAATCAAACACAAAAATTAATGAAGTCAGAGTAATTTAACTTCATGTTTATTGTAATCATACTCTAATCCCAATCCTTTTGAAATGCTATTTTCAATCAACAGAGAAACCAGTTGCTTTATAATTATTTCAACCCCTGGCAACCCTATGCATTAAGGAGAACTAGTCCAATAAGGTTTTCTTTGGTGTAAGCAGATTTCCAGGCCTTTCTTCCACCATACCAGTGGACAGGTTTGAACTGTCAACCTTTATGGTAGTCCAATGCAAACTGTGCCCCCAAGGACTACTCTTTGGAATATCACATTGCTCTTGAGTAGATTTCGACTTTTAGTGACTTTAGGACAGAAAAGCAGTGCCCCCATAGGATTTCCAAGGCTGTAAATCTTTATGGAAGCAAACTGCCTTATCTTTCTCCTGCAGATTAGCTGGTAGGTTAAAACTACAAACCATTCTGTTAGCAGCCAAGTGCTTTAATCACTGTGTCACCATGAATTACTGGTGCTCTTCATTTCCTTGGAGTTGATTCCAATTCATAGTGAACCCGTATAGGGTTTCCAAGGAGCGGCTGGTGAGCCTGAACCATTGACTGTATGGTTCAAAATGACCTTGTGGTCAAGCACATTAACCTGCAGTGCCACACCAGGACTTCAGTCTTTACAATACGTTTTTGTTAAGTGCTATCGAGTCAGTTCTGACCCATAGCGACCCGGAACAGGGTTTCCGAGGCTGTAAATCCTTATGGGAGCAGAGAGCCTCATCTTTCTCCCGTGGAGCAGCTGGTAGTTTCAAACTGCTGACCTTGCAGTTCACAGCCCGATTCATAACCACTATGCTACCAGAGATCCTTTCAGTTCTTTACAATATAAACCCTAATAAATACATTCAACATGAGGCAATAATCACTCAAAGTTTGGGAATTGTTCAAAAGCCTGTTAGGATTCCATAAGTTTTGCTATAGATAATTTCAAACTCCTGCTGTGGGTTAATGCACTGAAACCAACCGCACCGTCAGTTTGAACCACAATGTCAGTGGTTCAAGCTCACCAGTCAATTCTCAGAAATCCTAAACAGGATCACTATGAGTCGGAATGGCTCAACAGCACTTAAGAATGACACCAAATAGAGTAAACATTATGGTGTCTCAGTAATACAAGTATACTTAGTTTACTGTGATTCACTTATTCCACTTCACAGATAGTGTAGTTTTTGCAAATTGAAGGTCTGAGGCAACTTTCCATCGAGGAAAACTACCAGTGCCCTTTTCCAACAGCATGTACTCACTTCCCATCTTAGTGTCGCACTTTGGTAATTTTCAAACCATTTTAAACTTATATATAATGCTATTATGTGTATAATAGACTATAATATAGTGTAGATATAACTTTTATATGCATGAGGAAACAAAAAATCCGTGTCATTTGTTTTATTATGATACCCACTTACTATGGCAGTCTGAAACTGGACCTAAATGATCTCCCAGGGATGCTTGTACACCATAGTTACTTTCACTGAGTTCATAGAGCCTGCTTTTCCCCCACAAAATCATAATTTCAGCCATTATAGAGGGAAAAGAGAAAAAATTATTTTGGCACTCTGCTTTTGGAGGCATGGAAGCCACATAATGCCTTTCAGTAATGGCATAGTATATGCAGAGGCAGTCAAGATATCAGTGCCAGACAGGGTTTCAATCTATGCAAAAGGTCTCTTTGAGTCAGAACTGATTCTGCACCACCTGTCACCACCGTTTTTGTTGTTGTTATGTGCCTTAGAGTCAGTTCCAACTCTTAGCAACCCTGTATAAGATTTCTGAGGAGCAGCTGGTGGCTTTGACCAACAGACCATGTAGTTAGTGGTCAAGTTCTTATACTACAGTACCACTCCAGAGCTCCAACAACAACTGTATATGTTATTATTCTATTGTATGCTTGGTACTTCACTGATCTGCTTATTTATTATAACTTTTCAGGATTGACAATTATAAACTCAAATTAGTTGGCAAAAATTGAGCAAAAGTAATTGGTTTTAGAAAAGGAAGGTGATATGTTTACGATGTGGGACACAACATGTGTTAAAGTTCATACCTACCACTCATCTGTCAGTTTATTATATGGTGGTGGTTTGCTTATTGCTGTGATGTTGGAAGCTATGGCACTGGTATTTTAAATATCATCAGTGTAATCCATGGTCAACAAGTTCCACCAGAGCTTCCAGACTAAGGAAGACTAATAAGGAGAGGTGAACTGCTGAATGGTTTAGCCACTGAAAACCTTATGAATAGCTGCAGAACATTGTCATATATAGTACCAGAATATTAAAAAATAATGAATAATAACACAACATTATCAGATATATTGCCAGAAAATGAGCCCCTAAGGATGAAAGACACCCAAAAACAGAACTTACAAAGACCTGTCTCCTCAAATAGAATTGGCTACGATGATGCAAATGCAGTACAGCTTTCAAAATCTTCATTTCCTGATGGAGCACAACTCAAAATGAAGACAGTCACCTACAAATATTCATTAATAATGAGAAAACAATGTACAAAGTATGAAGCTTAGAAAATGGGAAGTTGTCCAAAATGAACTGGAACATATCCTAGGCATTAATGAGCTCAAATGGACTGCCAGTGGCCATTTTGAATCTAACAATTATATGATTTTCTATTCTGAGAATGACAGATTCAAGAGAAGTGGTTTCACATTCATCATCAAAAAGAACATTTAAGACCTATCTTGATAGAATAATAACCATATGCATACAAGGAAGGCCAGTTAATACCACTACTATTCAGATTTATGCACCAACCGCTAAAGCCAGCAAGGATGAAATTGAAAAATTCAACCAACTTCTTTCCAAAGTCCTGGTGTGGCACTGTAGAATAAGCACTGGTGTGAAAGGCTGGTTTGAACGGCAAGGTTGGCTGTTCAAACTGGCCAAATACTCCTTGCAAACCCTATACAGGGTCACTATGAGTATGAACTGAAACAACAGCACTTAAGACAATGAACTGACTTCTTCAGTCTGAAATTGATCGAAAATATAATCAAGATGCATTGATAGCTACTGTTATTTGGAATGTGAAAGTCAGAAACAAAGAGGAAGGATCAATAGTTGAAAATATGGTCTTGGTGATAAAATGATGCTGAAGATTGCATGATAGAATTTTATAAGTTCAGTGACTTACTCCTTGCAAGTACCTAAAATACATAAAAAACATTTACATGGAGCTCACCAGATGGAATAGAGAATAATCAAATTGACTATATATTCAGGAAGAGATGGTAGAAAACTGAAACAAGGACAGGCACGGAATGTGGAATATGAAAGTCCAGACAGAGCAGAAGAAAATTTTAAAAAACTTCACACGGTTCATAATATGACCTTGAACATATTCCCACTTGAATTTAGAGACCATCTCAAGTACAGATTTGATTGATTAGACATTACCGACCAAAGACTAGAAGAGTTGTGGGACAACATCAATAACAACACACAGGAAGAAAGTAAAAGGTCATTAAATAGACAGGAAATAAAGAAAAGAACAAAATGTAAGCCAGAAGAGACTAGCAAACTTGCTCTCCTGTGCAGAAATGCTAACGTGAATAGAAGAAATGGCTAAGTGAAAAAACTGAACAAAAATTTTCAAAGGGTAGCTCGAGAAGACAAAGTATTATAATGAATTAGAAAACCAAAAGAGAAAAACATACTCAGAATTTTTCAAGCTGAAAGAACTTATGAAAAAAACTGAAGTCTTAATTTTCAATGTTGATGGACTGTTTCTATGGGCAAAATACTGTATAAAGCATCAAAAGAAGATGGAAGATATATACCGCACCCAAAAAAAAAAAAAAGTCAATGATCAAGAACTGAAGGAAAGAAGACACAGAATGAGGGATATCATTGCAGACATCAGATGGATCTTGGCTGAAAGTAGACCACACCAGAAAGATGTTTACTTGTACTTTCTTGACTACGCAAAAGTTTTCTACTAAGTGGATCATGACTCATGACATTGTATCATAATATGAATAACATCATAAAGAATACACATTTCAGAACACTTAAGTGTGTTCATGAGGAATCTGTACGTAGATAAAGATGCAGTAATTCAAAAGAATAAGGGGATATTGAATGCTTTCAAATAGAAAGATGTGTGCAGGGGTTGTATTCTCTCACTATACTTATTCAATCTGTATGCTGAGCAAGTAATCCAAGAAGAATGATGGCATCGGAGAAGAAGAGTAAAAGTACTATGGACTGCCAGAAGAACAAACATTTGTGTTGGAAGTACAGCCAAAATACTCTTTAGAAGGCAGAATGGTGAGATTTCATATCTTAAACTTTGCACATGTTATCAAGCAAGACCAGTCCCTGGAAAAGGACATCATGCTTGGTAAAGTGGAGGTTCAGTGAAAAAAGAAGAAGAGTCCCAATGAGACAAGACTGGCACAGTGGCAGCAACAATGGGCTCAAGCTTACCAATTGTGAGGCTGGTGCAGGACCAGACAACGTTTTGCTCTGCTGTACATAGGATTGCTATGACTTGACAGTATCTAGCAACAACAAAGTTCACAGAGATACAAGTTCATGAAGAAAACACAAGGGGGAATTTAAAGCTCATGGAAATATTCTACTGTATTTCAAATCCATTTTTTCCAAGAAATTTTTGGGGCCTCGTGGTACATATAACCCTAAATTATGAGGTGTCTGAGCTACAGCAAACCATACTGATGCCTGCCTGGAGCTTTTTCGTGCATCTAATTATTAGCAATATGTACTACATAAAATGTTGCAGTGTGTAATTTCCTGATGTTATCAACTTCAGATGTTCACTTGCATATTATTCAAAGATGAAAATTTTAAAGGCACTAGTAATAAAAGGCAGTAACAATGAAAACTAAAAGATATCTGACTTGAGTCAGAACATAGTTATTACAGAGTCAATTGAACAGAACAGTATAACAGATATACTTGTAACTTAGAAACTCAACAACACATTCATTTCTGCATAATGCATACGACATACATTTGTGATGTATGTACAGAAGAGGAGCAATAAAAGCAGCCTTTGGATAGAAATTTGGAGAACCCATTAACTTAAGAAAAAATAAAACTACTGTTGTTGTTGTTAAGTGCTGTTGTGTCTAGAGAGTTGCAAAAAATGAGAGATAGTAAAACGTATTTGGTAATCTATAACTCTTGCTAGAGGGATCACTGCTGCCCAATTCTACAGTCACAGTTCACAAGCCAACAAGAAGAATGGTCATACATTTAACAGCTTTAAAATGAATTAATAAATGATTTTGCCAAGCAAACAGTAATTAATATGTTTTATAAAATGCATTTTCCTAAAGGAGAAAAGCTCTTAAATATTATGTGGCTTATTCATTACAACAGTCATCAAAGAAAGTTTTTTCTTTCTGAAGCACAAAAATGCCAAGAATTATTGTGCAATCAGCAAACGACTGTAATCAACTACGTCTAGTATTTTCCTGACATTATCAACCACATAATGAGATAGGCCATGTAGTTTACATAGTCCAAATCAGCTATCTTTTATCTACTATCCAGATTTAAACCATCAATTAGCAGCAAAGTCACTAGAACAGACTTTACTCATCATCATTTGCATCCAATTAGTTAATGACTGGCAGCTGTCTACAGGACCCTTTACTGAAAGCAGTAGCATTACTGTATAATTCTTCACAAGGCTTAAAATCATATTCTATTAAAGCGCATGAGAAACTGAAACATTCCCAAATTTCAAAAGCTTTCAAAGTAGCAAAAAACTTAGCAATGAAAGAATTGTAATCTCAGACAACCTTAAGAAAGACTGGCTATACAATGTTTCTAATCATTGGTTAGGCTCAAATAACATAAGAGACCAAGAAAAATCTGCCTAAAGGACAGTTACTGCCCAAAGGAAGATTACTGCTAGCCTCGTAATTGCTAAGGAAATAACTATAACCAGAAATATTATTAGAATGTTATAAACAGAAAAATATAAGAACAGAACATGAATTTAAAGAGTTTTGCCTTTTTTCTAAATGGCAGCATATGTCACAGATGGCAATCATGGAGTCCAAACTAACTCCACTCCTGATTGTAACTCCTGCATCCATTAGACCATGTATATCAAAAGTATAGTAAACTCTTCCACATTCTATTATGCATGTAAAACCACTTGCTACACTATCCATTTCATAAGTAGAAAGACTATGATTTCAACATTCATTACTTAATGTATTATATATTGAATGCATTCTATATACTGAGTACTATTATTGTTATTGCATGGGGTATTAAGGTCTAAAATAAATACTATGTGATGCCTTTGACATCAGAAACTGGCAGGGATTCAAATTGCCTAACTACAAATTATCATTCCCACTCAGCTCCCATAGAAAATATCCCTTAGCCAATCAACTCTCTTTATTGAAGAACCCAGACATAGTTCTTGTTCTATGTTGAGTAGCAGGTTTCCATGCCATGACAACCCATGAAATTACTGAAACAAAGGAATCACATATTCCTGTGCTTATCAGGGACATAACACACGCTTGATACTATAAAGCCTGTGTTCCGCAACCCCTACTTATTCAATTTGCTCCTGAACACAACTTACATGTCAAGTGGTATTTTCCTCTTCAGTCTGTAAATTGTTGTTGTTAAGTATCATAGAGTCAGTTCCGACTCATATGGACCCTGTATTGGATTTCTGAAGAGTGAGTAGTGAGTTTGAACCACCAAGCCTTGTGTTTAGCAATCCAGTGATTATCCTAGAGTGCCACATCAGGACCACAGGCTATAAGTACATGTGACTAATAAACCACTACAATTCTCATTTGTCCAGTGTTGGGTGTCATGGTCATGTGTTCAGTCAACCATGAAATGTGGAGAGACAGGAAAATCTAGAGTCATCCCTGATTATTTTACTTGAAGCCAGAAACTAGTAATCTCACTTAAAGGTTGTTTTGAAAAGCTGAGGGAAGCTGAGTGTGGACTATCCTGAAAATAAGAAATTTCAGGAGACCATAGTTTCATAGAGCACAATAGCTCTGTAGGATAAGCACTGGACTGCTAGCCATAAGGTCAATGGTTCGAACCCAGTGGATGTTCTGTAGGGTGGGAGGGGGGGAGAAACAAAAAGCTCAAATGCATTGCCCTTGAGTGTATGTACTCTCCAAGGAAAAATAATTCTCCTACTTCTTCTCCTTCTATCCCTTCAACAACCGTAGGAAATACCTAGGATTTACTAACTACTTCATCTACTTGAGTAGAGATGACTACTTCTCCCCTTTAATCTCATCTGCCTTCCTCCATTATTTCAGAGTAATAAAAGCTGGCTAGACACTTAGCTTCCAAGGATAAAAATAACATTTTCCAGTCTTCCTTGAACTAGGTGCAGCTAACTATATGTACGCAAACATAGTATATACAAATTCTGTGATATGGTCTAAAAGGGAATGTGTACACCCACCATTTGCCCTTTCTCCCTTTCTTCCTGTTAGTTGAAGTGCTGATGTGATAGAGACATCTTGAACCATTTGGGCATGGTGACACTCCAGAGATGGCAAAGGAACAAAAGAGAAGGAGCACAAATTAAAAACCCATGGCGCCATCTTATCAACACAGAGCTGCACAAACTTAGATTGTTACATGAAAAAATAAAGCTTCTCTCTTATTTAAGCCACTGTTATCTTGGCTCTTTGTTATAGTAGCATACCTTAAACTTAGCCAATATATTTCATAACTACTCAAAAATCCCTTGATGCAAATAATAAAAGATGACATTTCTTTTTCTGTTTGATTTGATTTTTTAACATGCATATGCTTTAAGCATAAGGGGGAAAAATAAGCAATATAGCTTTGTTCTATATACTTATACTATATCACTTACTAGAGAAGAAACAGTAGCTGAAAAGCATTCTACGAAAACTGATTACAACAATTTTACAGCAAGATTTGAGTCAGACATTCAATAAACTGTGGTACTCACTAACTAGCAAATCCACAAAGTAATGATTTTTCAAAGAGAACTGAGGGATTGTATGCACTAGCTCAACTTAATGTTTCTACTCCTCTTAAGATTCTTACAATGTACTAAGAATTTCAAGTACCAATAATTAGTTCTCTGGCTTTAAAAAAAAATGTGTAGTTGCTCATGAACTCTTGATTTAATATGTGCCAAAGTCAGATCTAAAAAGTACAATACAAAGGCAGTAGAAACAAGTATAAATTTATGGATAAATAACAGAAAAATGGCTTATGAAGAACATGACTACTTGGCACTATTTCCTATGGTATTTCTATATGCAAATTTTATACATACTTTCACTCAATTGCTTTCCAACTTTCATCACTGTTTAATTGCCAAAAGCAAAGTAATCCACTGTAACAATTTTAAAATATTCACTTGTATTTATTTATTGTGAATGCTTGTTCTATTATGGCTATAGATTCTGAAATTTGTTAAAATGATTTTCTAACTGTAAAATATTAAATATATGAAAAACAATCTTTCCACTGTATAATAAAAAAATTTTATTTTGCTAAGCAATTTAAGAACACTTAAACAAGAACCTGCTACCAGATTATTAAGTCCCTGCAAAGCTAAGCGAGACTAGCACCCCCATGTGCACCTAGTGACACCTAGGGATATAATTCTGAGATTCAGAGGTAGCTCTACCTCCAAATCATTTTAGAGATGTCATTGTATGTCTGGTGGTATTTTCCTCAGGTGATGCTTGGGAAACCGAAGAGCTAAATAATATCTAAATGGGGTAACTTGACTTTTACTACATGATGAAAGAGTTCATATCAAAATTTAAAATGGGAAAACTAAACATTTTTTCTAAATTCTTACAATAGCCATTATTATTACAAAATAGTGATTCTAATATCTCTAGACAAATGTAATCAACAACAACAATGAAAACAAATTACCATTTTATTCTAAATATAGGGAACATTGGTAGCTGAAGTGCTCAGTGGCCAACTGAAAAGTCCCACCAAGTGATCCATTACCAGGAAGATAAGGCAGACTGCTTCCTTAAAGATCACAGACTTAAACACCGTAGGGGGACGTTCTACTAAGTCACTGTGAAATGCAATTTATTCAACTACAATTGCTGCTGTTAAATGTTGTTGAGTCAGTTCAGACCCACAGCAACCCTGTAAAGGGTTTCCAAGGAGCAGCTGGTGAGCTTGAACCGGTGACCTTGTGGTTCAAACTGACTTTGCTGTCCAGCACATTAGCCCACAGCTCCTACAATTCAACTACTATGTTGTTGTTATGTGCTGTGGAGTTGGTTTCAATTCATAGAGACCCTGTACAGGGTTTCCAAAGCTGTAAATCTTTACAGGAACAGAAAGGTTCATTTTTCTCCCGCAGAACAGCGGGTAGTTTTGAACTGCTGACCCTGAGGTTATGCCAAATATGGAATGCTAGAAATGTCTGTAAATTAGTTTCATTATTCATCTCTTTAAAAATAAAAAAAGGAAAGAAAAACACAGATAATGCATTAAAAGAACCCCTTCTTCCTTAATATTGTGCTTTAAAGCGAGGAGCCAAGATTTTAAAAGGCAAAAATAATCTATCAAGTCAAAAGCAAAAAATAAAAGATTACCTTTTGCTGGATTTACTTTTATCCCTGATCTATACAGCATTTCCTCATTTTGCCAGTCTCCATTCCTGATCGCAGTCTTGAGTCCATAGAAAACAATTAATGTAGCTGTAGCATAAAAAATCAAGCTCTTGAGAAACCGCTTTTGGACTTTGACATAAAGGGCTCTGGCACCCACTGTAATCAGAAGGCAGAAGCCCATACTAGGAATATACAACACTCGCTCTGCAATTACAAAGCCGACATAGAAAAACAAATTTGTGGCAGGAACAAAAGGTATTATTAACAAAGATAAAGACAGAACAACAATGTTCTCAGTAGAAGGAAGTTGTGTTCTCTCTGGTACATTAATTTTTATGCCATTTTCTACTTTGGATGCAAAGCTGGGCTTAATCTCTGAGTTCCGGTACTCCATGTCTGAATGGCAGCTATGTCCATTTGCATTCTGCTTGCCATTTGTTACAACTTTCCCACTGCATTCTCTCTCTATTGTAGGGCTCTTCAAACCATAGTAGGCAAGGAGGAGGAGTCCAGTATAGAAGGCCACAGTGTGTAGGTTTCTCCAGTCACAAACTGTTTTGAGCAGAGGCACAGCATCCATTGACCAATCAAAACTGAGGGTATCTGGGCATAGCAACAGCCAAAGGTTCTTGGTTGGCAAGTAGAAGAAGGTGAGCGTTCTAGCCAGGAAGCTATCCGAATCAGCAGCTGGGTTGTCAGAGTTCGAAAAGCTTGGTGGTTTGTTTCCCATCCAGTATAAACGGGCCCCCAAAAGGGAAGACCCCCAGAAAGTTAATAAACTAATGCTGAGGAAAAGAGACAAGTTCTTCCTCTGAAACCAAAAAAAAAAAAAAAAAAAGGGGAGGGAAAAATAAGATCATCAACATAGCATGGGAATACATCATGTAAATATAAGAGAGAAAATACATTATTAAACAGACAATTTAAAACATTCAAATAAACTCATTTACATCTCCTTTTAAACAAATTTAGATAAAATATAACATTATAATAAAAATAACTTGACTGTGGAATCCTACTTTGCACCTTAACTTTTAATTAGCATCTTTTCTTCTTATTGCTCAGTAAAACATGAATAACCAAGCTTTTACTTTCTGACTTCTTCAAATGGACTGAACATATTCCTCTCAAAAGTGTTGGAAGGTCACAATAAGACTACAATGTAAAAGTACTTACCTTTAAGTTTGGGATATAGTAGATACCTAATAAATGTCTGTTTTGACTTTATAGTTTGGATTCTGAAAAACTAAAGAGCAAACATGCCAAAAGATAAGGTGCATGACAGGACTGTGCCTCCTTAGCGCTAAGACAGAAACTGTATTTAGCTTGCTCTATGCCAGTCCCCATTTCATTGTCTCCAATGTCTGCATATGCAGTCACTGACACCAATGACATCAAATGTTTCATAATATTGCCATGAGCCCTAATTATTTTCTTATTGATAACTACTTTTAAAAATAAAATTACTTGAAAAATGAATTTAAGAGAAAGACAAGAGATTATGATAGGAGACCAATGGGCATGCCCGTTGGGAAAAACTATATTGTCCATTCAATAATTTTAATAAAATCTAGTAATTTATAAAAATTAAGTTTATTATTACCAAAACATTAGCATTGAAGTTATGACATGGTGAAAGAATACTTAAATGCAATAAACTACTAAATAAACATGACTAAGTAATACAAATCAATAGTAACTACTACGTAAAGTTCAAATCTTAAAAAAAAGTGATAAAATTTAAAAAGCATAAATCATAATGAAGGACAATAATAATTTATAAAGAACTTTCCATTTTAAGATATTTTCAGAGTCTCCCATTTCAAAAGTGGATACAATAACTAACAACAAAAGATATTAAGATTCTGAAAGAAGATGCTCTTATACAACCAGTCTAACCTAATGAGACTATCTAGCAAACTCTTCTAACCTGCGGAAGAATCTAGTGTCATCTAACAGTAGATATACCGAAGAGGAGAAAGGTATGGGGGGAGGAAGGTATCACATCTCAAACATAATAAACGATTTGTTCGTAACTGAACTCTCGTGGAAAATTAGCTCTCGTGGAAAACTGAGCTCTCGTGGAAAATGTTATCACCGCTGTTGTTGTTAAATTCTTATTGTCAAGTCAGTTCCCACACATAGAAATCCTTTATAGTGAATCTGAACCTACAAACTTGCAGTTAATTTATGGTTAGCAGTCCAGTGCTTATCCTATACCAGGACACCATTGTATTATCTCCTAAATCAACAGCATTCAGAATGATTCCTGAGACCAGAAATAGATTCACCAGTGCTCCCAAGCCCAAATTCAAGTCCATCCAGAATCTCAGAAAGTAACTTTATTTAAAACACAGAATCTTATAGCTGTAATTCCTTAAAATGGCCTCGTACTGGATTATGGTGGTCATTAAATTCAAAGATTAGTATTTTTATGAGATGAAGACAGAAAGAGACAGAGAAAAAAGAAGGCCATATGAAGACTTGTTGTTAAGTACCGTGGAGTCGGTTCCGACTCATAATGACCGTGTACAGGGTTTCCGAGGCTGCAAATCTTTACGAGAGCAGAAAGCCTCATCTTTCTCCCACAGAACAGCTGGTAGTTTCCAACCACTGACCATGAGATTAGCAGCCCAATTTGTAACCACTACGCCACCAGGATTTAGGCAGAGATTATATCGATGTATTGCTGCACCTACAAGGCAAAGAACGCAAAGTACTTTGGTTAGCGATCAGGAGTCCCGGAGTGGCACTGGACTGCTAACCACATGACTTGTGGTTCAAACCCACCAGTCATTCCTAGGAAACTCTAAACAACGTCCCGATTAAGTCAGAGCTGACTCAATAGCACTTAGTAACAACAACAATTAGAAGCTTGGAAGAGGCAAGAAAGACTTCTTCATTCAGAGGAAACATGCTCCTGCTAATACCTTGATTTTAAATTTGTTAACTTCAAAAGCTGTGAAAGAAAAATTTCCCTTTTCTTAGGCCAGCCACCAGATTTGGGGTACTTTGTTACAGCAAACCTAAAGATTGAATACACACTTCATAAAAATATATCAAATGTTTAGTTTTAAAACAAAAAGGGAACTGCTTTAAATACATGCAACTTTTAGCTCTGGTAGCATAGTGGTTACGAATCGGGCTGCGAACCTTAAGATCAGCGGTTCGAAACTACCAGCTGCTCTGCGGGAGAAAGATGAGGCTTTCTACTCCCATAAAGACTTATACCCTTGGAAACCCTGTACAGGGTCGCTATGGGTCGGAACCGACTCGAAGGCACTTAACAACAACAACAACAACAATGTATATTGCATGCAACTGACACAGAGAACTCTTTCTTATCTACCCCACCTCTAATTGCACAGTGTCAGTAATGGGACCTCCTCACTATTTATACTCTCAATCTAATGATCTCAGGAAGGGTCATGATGTTTTAAATTAATAATATATGATTTGTTGTTATGATAAGGACTGCCAAAACTTCTGTCTCCAACACTTGACCTTCACAGTCATGTATTCAGTTGTCTACTGGAAATATTTACTTAAGGGCTTAAAACTCAAAATGCTGAAAATTGAACTCCTGATTTCATACCTTTCTCAAACTAAATGCCGCACCAGGACTCCTCAAACTAAATAAGATAAATTACTTCTCTAATCATCTCTACTTCAGAAAACAATATTAGGTAACCAGTTGTTCGTGTTCTCTCTCTTTCTTTTCCATTCCATCTATTAAACCAAGTCTTCTCACTTGCAATTCAATATAAATCCCAAATCTGTCCATTTCTCCTTATCTCTTCTATCACTGCTGTTGCTGTTCCTGCTCATAACAACCCAGTACAGAGTTTCTAAGAGCAACTGGTAAGTTTAAAGTGTCAACACAAAGTGCTAAAACAATAATCTCCTCCTAACTGGTGATCCGA
>NW_006408693.1:2292894-2295721 GCF_000296735.1 Chrysochloris asiatica
GACATGGTGAAAGAATACTTAAATGCAATAAACTACTAAATAAACATGACTAAGTAATACAAATCAATAGTAACTATTATGTAAAGTCCAAATCTTAAAAAAAAAAGTGATAAAATTGAAAAAGCATAAATCATAATGAAGGATAATAATAATTTATAAAGAACTTTTCATTTTAAGATACTTTCAGAGTCTCCCATTTCAAAAGCTGATATAATAACTAACAACAAAAGATACTAAGATTCTGAAAGAAGATGCTCTTATACAACCATTCTAATGTAATGATGAGGACTGTAAGGGATAAGGGACATATAACTGATATTGTTAAAGGCAACCATCTCTCATCTGTCAGTTTGTCATACTACGGTGGTTTGTATGTTGCTGTGATGCTGAAAACTATGCCAATGGCACTACAAATACCAACAGGGTCACCCATGGTACACAGCTCCTTAATAATATTGATCAGAAAGAAGGAAAAGAAGGTCTACTTCTGAAAAAGTACACACTGAAAACTTTATAAATAGCACCAAACACTGTCTAATATAATTCCAGAATATGAGCCCCTCAGGCTGAGAGTCACTCAGAGTGCAACAGAGAAAGCCTTAATAGTTTGGATGGAGCCAGGTTTTAGGCACTTTCCCTTGATAGAACACAAAATAAGAAAAAGTATCTATAAACCTCCACTAATAAATGGAGGATGGACTGTAAAAAGTAAGAACCTAGGATAAATAAGAAGCCATCTAAAATGAAACGGAATGCATGAATGTCTATATGCTAGGAATTAATGATCTGAAATGGACAGGCATTGGCCACTGAAAATAAGACTATGGACTGTGAACCACAAAGTGGGAGAAAGATTTGGCTTTCTGCTACCACAAATATTTACAATGTCATCGAGTCAGAACATACTCCATGGCACTGAAGAAAAACAATCACATGGTCTGCTACGCCAAGAATAATAAACTGAAGAGGAATGCCAGCACACTCATTATAAAAATGAAAATTTCAAGATCGCTCATAAAATGTGTACAATACTATCAATGATAGGATAATATCCATATGCATATAAGGGAGACCAGTTAATATGACTATTATCTAAATTTACACTTGAACCACTAATGCCAAAGATGAAGAAAAAGAACATTTTTACAAACATTTTCAATGTGAAATTGATCAAACATGCAATAAAATTGTATTCGTAATTGCTGGTGATTAGAAGGTGAAAGCTGGAAACAAAGATGAAGAATCAGTACATGGCCTTTGTACAGCAATAAAGCTGGAGATCTCATGATAGAATTTTGAAAGACTAAATAACCTTTTTTCAACACCGTAAGTGGTGACTATATACTTGGACCTCACTAGATGGAATACACAGGAATCTTATCAACTACATCTATGGAAAGAGACAATGGAAATACTCGATACCGTCAGTGAGAACCGTCAGGGGCTGACTGTGGAACTGACAAATGCTCATATATAAGTTCAAGTTGAGCTGAAGAAAATTAAAATAAGTCCATGGGAGCCAAAATATGACCATGAGTATAATCTACTTGAATTTAGAGACCACGTCAAAAATAGATTTGATGCACTGAAAACTAATTACCAAAGATTGAACAAGTTGTGAAATGACAGCAAAGACATCGTACATGAAGAAACCAGAATGTTATTTTAATAAACAGGAAATAAACAAGACCAAAATGGATGTCAGAAAAGAGTCTGAAATTCATTGTAGAACATAGAGAAGCTAAGTCAAAGGAAGACATGATGAAAAAAAAGGGCTGAACACAACATTTCAAAGGGTGACTCGGGAAGCCAAAAGTTAGTATTATAATGAAATATGCAAAGACCTGGATTTAGAAAAATAAAAGTAAAGAGCAAGTTCAACATTTCTCAAAAAAAAAAAAAAAAAAAGGAAGAAATTAAAATTAGAGCTTCCAGTTGCAATATCAAAGGATTCTATGAGCAAAATACTGAACTACTTAGTAAGCATCAAAAGATGATGGAAGAAATACACAACAGGCCCTGTAGCAAAATGAACTGGCCAATATTTAACCATTTCGTGAGGTTAATAATGATCAAGAACTAGTACTGAAGGCCATAGTGAAAAGTAAGGTTACAAGAACAGACAAAATGTCAAATGAAATGTTTCAACAACAAATGCGGCACTGAAGGTACTCATTTATTAATAGCAAGAAATTTGAAAGGCAACTACCTGGGCAAGTGATAGCAAGAGATGCATATTCTTGCCCAATCCAAAGAGAGGTGAGACAAAAGAAGACAGAAATTATCAAACAACATTACTAATATCAAAGATATGAAAAATGTTGCTGAAGGTAATTTTAAAAATGATGCAGCAACACATAGACAGGGAGCTGCTGGAAAGTGGGATTCAGAAGAATGTGATTCTGATCAAACCAAGTATCTCTTCTAATTCCATTCACTTTTACTTTGGAATGGGCACAAATACGGATCTCTTCCAATCAGTCAGACAGATAGCTGTCTTCCAAATTTCTTGGCATAGCTACTTGAGTGCCTCCTGTGCCGCCTCACTTTCTTGAAAGATTTTAATTTTCATTCCATCAATTCCTGGTGCCTTGTTCTTTGCCAATTCTTTCAATGCACCTTGGACTTCAATATCTATGGCTCTTGATCATATGCTACCTCTTGAAATAGTTGAACATAAACCATTTCCTTTTGGTACAGTGACTCTGTGTATTCCTTCCATCTTCTCTTGATGCTTTCTGCATCATTCAATAATTTTCCCAGAGAATTTTTCAATAACGAAAGTTGAGGCTTGACGAGAACTTCGTTATTCTTGGATCAACTATCA
>NW_006408693.1:2297485-2299505 GCF_000296735.1 Chrysochloris asiatica
ATCAGGACTGACTGTGAGGGTTGGAAATGTAAAGGTAGATGTTTTGTAACAAAAGGAGGGGAGTGACTGATTTTGCAGTCCAGGAGCTAGCGGAAGTCCCTGGGACCATCAACTGAGAGGAGCAGAGTGGGGAACCCTATCCAAAGAAGCAGTGATGCCAGAGATGGAGGCGGAAATGATGAGGTAGAGAGATGGAGCAGCTGGGGACTCTGGACTCAGGGAGGGAGAGGGGCTGTGTGCTGTCAGCTGGGGGTCAGGCTTGCTGGGTGTTTGGTTGTTTGATGATGCATGGAGGGGATTGTACTCATTGCAATGAAAAGAAATACGATAGGATGAAAATAAAGCTAATGCTCTCCCATGTGAGTTATCACATAATTCACAATAAAAAATTTAAAAAATTAAAGATTCTAGAAATAAAATTATCACAAAATTTAAATTATTGTCACAATAAAAAAAAACCTCTAGTAGTAAATCACAAAGCTTTAGAAACAATTTTAGCATTTAAATTTTTTTTTTAACTAGCATGTCAGTTTTGTCTATAATGTTATTACTGCCTAGTTGAAGTCAAGTTGGTTTCAACTCATACCTACACATAGTTGTAGGAACTTAATTTTTAGTACTACCCTGAAAATGCTGTTGGATTCTGATTTTCATTTCCAGAAGCTTTTTTTGTGGCTGACTTTTCTGTTCTTTAATTTTTATTATAATTTGAGTGAAGGATCACAGAACAAATTGGTTTTTCATTCAACAAATACTACACATTTTGTTTTGTGACATGGACTACAGTCCCCACAATGTAACAGCACGCTTCCCATTTCCTGTGTGTTCACCATTTCCACATTGCTGTTTCTTCCCTTCCCTTCTCACCCTCTTGTGCCGTACATACCTGGACATACAATGCCCTTTTGGTCTACAGTGAATTGTTCTAAGGACTGTGCACCTCCATGACGTTACTGTTCACAGTATAAATCTGACTGTTGTTTAAATGCATCTGAGTCACAGGTGTGTGACTTCAGTTCTAGGCCTGAAGGGTGTCTAAAGACCAGAATCTTTGGGTCATTTTTAAAGTTTTAAGTCATATTTTCCTGATCCTAATAGAATAAATCAAAATGAAACCTAGTAATCTGTCCTGCCAGGCTCTAGAATAAATTTAATTCTCAATATAATAAATGAAGAGTCAGGAAGGTTAGGTTACAAAGGAGCTAAAATCTATGTAATAAGTATTGAAATATCAATAACCAAGTATTATTGTAACAAAAAGAAGACATTTTATTCCCAGAACTAAAGTTTTTAAAAACTCCATAATATGAAACATATGCAAACAAAGGCTAAACAAAGCAAAATAAAAATTAGAGAAAGACAATGAACAGGAAAATCAGAAAAGAGAAAATCCACATAACAATAAATATATATTTTAAATGCTCATTATCATTGTGATTGTGTTAAGTGCTGCTGAGTGGATTCCAACTCACAGTGACCATTCATAGGGTTTCTGAGCAGCAGCTAATGGATCTCAACCACTGACTTAGTGGTTAGCAGTCCACTGCTTATCCTACATCACCACATGAGGATTCCATGAGACAGTAAAAGTTTAAAGTGAAGTACCAAATATTTCAAATTAATTAGTGTGTAAAAATTAAATGTGAACAGATTTAATTTGCTCACAGTGTTAAAAATATAAATTGTATAGGTAGAGTAAGAAATTTGGAAGTATTTAATAAAAGTTGTAATTTGTATCACCAATGATGTGGAAGGTGCTCTGGATGCGTAGTGGGTACGAATCAGGCTGCGAACCGCAAGGTCAGCAGTTAGAAACTACCAGCCACTCCGAGGGAGAAAGATGAGGCCCTCAGAAATCCTGTACAGGGTCGCTATGGGTCGGAACCGACTTGACAGCACTTAACAACAACAACAACAATAGAGCCTAGGGAGTCCTGGTGTGGCCCTGTGGGTAAATGAGCCAGACTGCAAAGCCTTTTGAACTGCAAAGTCGGCAGTTCAAGCTCACCAGCTGCTCCTA
>NW_006408693.1:2299895-2301729 GCF_000296735.1 Chrysochloris asiatica
TTATATACAAATTCTACATAGTTATAAGAGTCCTGGTGTGGCGCTGTGGGTTAATGCACTGGACTGCAAAGTCATTTGAACTGCAAGGTAAGTAGTTCAAGCTCACCAACCACTCTTCGGAAATCCTAAAGAGGGTTGCAATGGGTCAGAACTAACTCGATGGCACTTAACATTTAGTTACAAATTCTCTAAAAAAAATCTCTTAGATCTAAAAACAAACATGTCTTTTTTGAGCCAGTCTCTCGAGCCATGGGTCCTTTGAGAGCCTTCGCTCCCAGACATCAGCTTTAGCTTGCTGCCACCCTCTAGTTTTCAACATGCCTGGTCCAACTCCCAGTGGCACTAACATGGGCTCCTCAGTAAGCTCTCCCAGAAATGTAGTGGGTACCCAGGCGGTGGGAACCACTGTCCAGCAGAGGCAACATGCCTGCTGGGGAGTAAGGGGTGCAAGCCGCATGACCTCAGTGGGTACTGGGAGATGTGGTGTTTCTACACAGAAGATTCAAATGACCTCAAAGTTGGTCCTATTCCAGTATGGACTATGACTCCTGTTCATTGCTTCTGTAGTTATGCTGCAAATTGGGACAAGTACATTTGTTCATAGATTTGGCTACATCCATCTGTCTTTCATCCCAAGAAGGAGGAAAACTCCAACATCTCAGACCAAATGCATAGTGATTTTTTGTTGTTCACAAGAAAGAGATTTTCTATAAGCTTACTGTTTCTCACTTAATGAGAACTGACGTTGACAAATCAATCCCCCCCCCTTTGGCTAATAAACTTATAAATTATTTTATATATAAAGTCTCCTGTTAATGAGAATTCCCACCATAGAATTTAGAATATCAGTTTGTTTTATAAACTTTATTGCATTAGGCATTCTAGTATTTACAAGCATTAAAATAAGATATTCTTAAACTAACAGACCCATAAACACAGAATTAATTTATACCAAACTTTATCTCATGTATTTTGGATGCCTGTCATACTATATTCTTATCCCATTGACCTCTGAAGGTTTATAAGTAATATTATGCATTGTGGATATGCTATGCATTGTAAATATGCCTAGAGAAGGACATGATGCTTGGTAAAGTAGAGGATCATTGACAAAAGGAAGATTCTCAATGAGATAAATTTACACAGTGTCTACAACAACAGGCTCAAACATGACAATGATTGTGAAGATGGTACAGGACAGGCAGTGTTTTGTTCCATTGTACATAGAGTCCTTAAGGGTTCTAGGGCTCATAACAAAAACATAACAAGCAATTAGTTGGTAAGATAGCTGTCTTCCAAATTTCTTAGCATAGACCAGTGATTGTTTCTTGCATTGTATCCTCAGTTGGTATACCAACAATTCCTAAAGCCTTCTTTTTCACCAATGCCTTTGTTGTAGTTTGGACTTCTTCCTTCAATGCCAGCAGTTCTTGACCATAGCCTATCTCCTGAAATGGATGAACGACAATCAATTCTTTTTGGTATAGTGACTGTATATTTCCTTCAATCTTCTTTTGGTACTTCCTACATAATGCACTATTTTGGCCATTTTTACTGCTGTTGTTGTTAAGTGGCATGGAATTGATTCTGACTCACAGCACCCCTGTATAGAGCTTCATAGGCTTTACATCTTTGTGGGACCAAACAGTCTCATCTTTCTCCCATGAAGCAGTTGATGGTCTTGAACTACTGACCTTATAGATTGTAGCCCAGTGCTTATCTTATGGAGCTACCATAGAATCCTGTTGTAAGAGCTATTGCTTATGTTTTTTCTTCATTTCTTTCAATTTGAGAAATGGAGAGCATGTTCTTCCCTTTTAGTTTGCTATCTACA
>NW_006408693.1:2305605-2307033 GCF_000296735.1 Chrysochloris asiatica
GAGAAGAGCAGAGAGCGGGACCGTACCCAGAGAAGCAGTGATGCCTGAAATGGAGCCAGAGATGATGATGTGGAGCTATGGGGCAGCTGGAGACTCTAGACCCAGAGAGGGAGAGCGATTATGTGTTGAAGACCTGGGGGTCACGGGGGAAGGATTTCATGGAGGAGATTGTAACCAAGGCAATGAGACGCTATAAGATAGAATGTAAAACTAATGTTCTACCATGTATACTATCACATAATTCACAATAAATCATTTAAGGAAAAAAAAAAGTTTAAGAAGTATAATCCTTAAATTTTATTTACTTTATGTATAACAAGCTAATAACATATTTCTTAGTATCTAGTCACAGAAATCACTGACAGACCTGTCAAGTGGCAAACAGATGAGCCAGATGTTTGGGAACTGGAAGGTCTTTAGCTCATGTTCTGTTCTGATAGTACCTCTAAGAATGTCTTCTCCCAGAAGCAACTTGGCAAAATACAATTTTTAGAGACTTTTATAACAGTTGCCAACATAAACAGATTCTAAGATTCTATCTTTGTGTAAATGTAATGCATCTAATTCCATTCTTTATTTTTAATGCAATTAAATAATAAAATTAAATTTTCACCATACTAACTTTTAAAAATTATATATCAGGATTTGGATTATCAGAACATTCATCAAGAACTTTATAAAGTTTTGAAAAAGAAAACCACTAGAAACTGTAAAACCATACAACGACTACAGTATTTGTCTTCCATTTGAGTAAGGTATCAATAGGCTCCAAAAGGTTAATGCTATTTTAAATTATATATAAAATAATTATCAATTTATAAAGTATCCAACCTGAGGACCACTAAACTAGTCAACCATTTCAAGAGGTAGCATATTAACAAGAGCCAATGATAATGAAGGAAGAAGTCCAAGGTGCACTGAAGGAATTGGCAAAGAACAAGGAACCAGGAATTAATGGAATAAAAATTGAAATCTTTCATGAAAGTGAGGCGGCACAGCAGGCACGCACTCAACTATGCCAAGAAAATTGGAAGACAATTATTTGGCCAACTGATTGGAAGAGATCCATATATTGTGCCCATTCCAAAGAGAGGTGACCCAACAGAATGTGGAAATCATGGGACAATATCTTTGATATCCTATGAGAGTGAAGTTTTACTAAAGGTAATAGAGAAACGGCTACAAGCATACATTTACAGAGCACTTTCAGCTTCAAGGTGGATTCAGAAAAGGACGTGGAACAAGGGATAGCACTGCTGATGTCCGATGGATCTGGGCTGAAAGCAGTGAATATCAGAAAGATGTTTACCTGTGCTTTATTGACTATGCAAAGGCTTTGGAATGTGTGGTTCGTGACAAGCTATGGACAACATTGTGAAATATGAGTATTTTGGAACACTTAATTGTGCTCATGAGGAATCTGTACAT
>NW_006408693.1:2307133-2317245 GCF_000296735.1 Chrysochloris asiatica
AGTTTCGAACTGCTGACCTTGCGGTTCGCAGCCCGATTCGTAACCACTACGCTACCAGAGTTCCTTAAATTTTACATTATATGTATTAAAAAGCTGTATTTTCATAATGATAAAAAATGTATTTCACAAAATATGAAAAGGTTTTTACACCTGCTGCTATAGATAGTTGCAGCAACAGCTTCACTAATTTTCTTTTCTGTTCAGAATTGTCTTTATACTGGATTCAATTGTCTTGGAATGTCAGGGAACTGCACCAGCAGACCTCAGTCTAAGGTACGTATCAAGCAATTCAACTTTCTTCTTGCAATGTTATGACTTTTCTCTACTTCTTGGGAGCATTTCCAGCAGCACTAGTGGTCCTTCATTTGGTCCCACAATGAGTGGTATTCAAGGGTTATGGTAGTGCAATAAACATGGAAATATGCAAAAACAGTGACAGACTTTTACTGTAATACACAATTTACTACAGATACCAACTGCTTATGCATCACACAGAAGATTAGCATTACACAGCATTTTTTTTTTCAAACCCACATATAAGTGGACTCACAAAGTTCAAAACCATGTTGTTCAAGAATCAACTTTAATACATTACCTACTCTAGCTACCCTTTGAATTTTTCTGTCCAGCTTTTTTACTTCATCATTTCTCCCACTACTCTGTTTAACAGCAAGTTTCAAAGCCTCTTCTGACGTGCATTTTGGCCTTATCTTACGTTTCTATTTTTTTAATGACCTTTTGCTTTCTTCATGACTGATGTTATCCCACAACTCGTCTGGTCTTCATCTATTAGCTCACTGTGTGATGGTCTCTAAATACAAGTGTAATAAATTCAGGTTGTTATTTGGTTCTGTGGACTTCATTTAATATTTTTCTCCTTCAACTTAAACTTTCTCAGGAGCAATTAATAAACTATTCCACAGTCAGTCCCTGGCCTGGTTTTGACCGATGACGATGAGCTTCTCCATCATCTCTTTCTACATTTCAGTCAATGCGATTCTGGTGCGTTCCATCTGGTGAGGTTCTCATGTATAGCTATTGTTAATGTTGATTAAAAAGGCATTTGCAATATACTACAGATTTCAAATTACAAAATTTTCGAGGGAATTTTCTCTAGCAGACATTAAAAAAAATCATAGAATGGAAATCAGCCAAAAATATTACCTTAAAGGTTGGAAACTTGAGTCTTTTAATGCATTTACAGAATGAAAGACTATAGCTATAGTTTAATAAGCAACAGGGAATTTATCATAAAACATAAAAAAAAAAATTCACATCATTTGAAATATTGAAAAAAGGACTACACAGATTTTCTTTCTTGTCTTTTTCATGACCTTTTTGCTTTCCTCATGTATGATGTTCTTGATATCATCCTGCAACTCTTCTTGTCTGAAGTCATTAGTGTTCAATACTTTAAACCTATTTTGAGATGGTTTCTAAATTCAGGTGGGATACATCTGGTATAGCAGTGTAAGATAAGCACTGGACTGCTAACTGCAAGGTAGGTGGTTCAAACCCTCTAGTCACTGGTCAAAACCCCTATACAGGATTTCTGTGAGTCTGAACCAACACAATGACACTCAACAACAACAATACACTCAAGGTTAGACTGATTCTCATGGACTTGTTTTAATCTTTTTCAACTTCCAACTTGGGCTTGCATAATATGAACCATTGAAGGTTTGTTCCAGAGTTGGCCTGCGAACTTCTTCTGACTGATAGTGTGCTTCTCCATCATCTCTTTCCATAAACGTAGTTGATTTGATTCCTTGTGTATTCCATCTAATGGGGTCCATGTTTACAGTTAACATTTACGGTATTGAAAAGGGTATTTCACATGAATAGGAAATTGGCTTTATAAAGACCTATTATGTGATAGATGTCAATCTAGCAAGGCCTTATTTTCAAACTATTGATTCTTCCTCTATGTTTCCAACTTACGCATTCTAATCACCAGTAATCATCAATGCATCTTCCTAGCATGTTTGATCAATCTTACACTGAGGAAGTTGATAAAAATTTTTCGATGTCTTCATCTTTGGGATACTATTGGAATTAATTCCGTTATTATAAGATATTTGCGAAAACACTATTACCACAACTTTAAACAAACCATTTTCCACAGTATTTCAAGCATCTTCAACTAGACAAGGAATGGGTTGAGTAAATAGGGAAAACGGCCAATAAAATAAACCCAGCTGGCCCTCAACGTGGACTCGTTAAGATTCAGTATGGGGGCAATCAAAACAGTCAGACTTGTACAGGACAAATATCCAAAATGAGAGGAAATATATTTATAGAAGTCAAGCAGCAAATTCGTTTCTTCAGTGTGATCTGACTAAAAATAAAACCACAAGAGCACAGCAAAAATCAACTGTAACGTCTCATCTCCATTTTTCATAAGAAATTTCCACTGAAATGATGGCAAGCTTCAATATTGTCCTCTGATCTCAGAGTTTCAGTGATATAAATGAAAATAAAATGGAGTATTTAAACTCAATGAAAGAAAAATGTAAACATTCTGCCCTTGAGTATTAAAACTATCAGGAGCCTCATTTTTTTGGCAAACTAATGAAAATAAATTACTTAAGCATAAGGCTCATTTACTTCTAAATTAAACCCTTGGCAATGATAGTAGACTTGTAATAATAAAGTAGATAAAAATCAGTATCTGAAAGTCATAAGAATAACTGACAGAAAAGGCTATCCAGACAAAACAAAAACCTAATACCTCTATTTTGTCCACTATTCATCACTAAAATCATAAGCTTTCTTTTTATCAATGATGTGGGATTTCTCTTAGTTTTCCTCACTCCAAAATAGTACTCACTGGGTACCAAAACTAAGTAACAACCAGTGCTGCCAAATCAATCCAAACTAATAGTGACCTTGTAAGACAGAGAACTGCCCCAGAGGGTTTCTAAGGCTATAAGTTTTATGGAAGCTTACTGCCACACCATAATCCTGTTGAGCAGTTGGGGAGTTCAACATTTTGGGTAGCCTGAGACTGTTTAAACCACTGCGTTACCAGGAGTCCTCTCATTTTTGTTGTCAGGTGCCATTGAATCAATTCTGACTCATAGCAACCCTACGCAAAACAGACATGAAACACTGTCAGGGCCTACATCATCCTCACACTTCTTTTTCCTTGGAAAAAGACATGATACTTTGTAAAGTAGAAGGTCAATGAAAAAGAGGAAGACTGTCAGTAAGGTGGACTGACACAATAGCTGCAATGATAGGCTCAAACATCACTCCTACTTTGAAGAGGACACAGGACTGGGCAGTGTTTGCTCTACATGTATCCAAGTGTCACAATGACACAGAACCAACTAGATGGCACCTAACAACACAATGAGAAGGAAGTGAGAAGGAAGTTTTCAAAAACTTCATTTTGCTTGGATCCACCATCAACACTCACAGAAACAGCAGTTAAGGAATCAAATGATGTATAGCATTGGGGAAATCTGCTGCGCAAGACCCATTTTAAATGTTCAAGAACAAAGATGACTGAGGACTAAGGTGAGCCTGACCCGAGCCAAGGTATTGTCAATAGCTTCATAAGTATATGAAAGCTGGACAATAAATAAGGAAAACCATAGAAGCATTGATGCATTAGAGTTACTGTGTTAGAGAAGAATATTAAAAGTACCATGATATGCCATAAGAATAAAAAAATCTGTGATGGATGAAGTACAAACAGAATGCTCCTTAAATCCAAGACCAGACTTTGTCTCTCATACTTCAGACATATTATCAGGAGAGACCAGTGCCTGGAGAAGGATATCATGCTTGGTAAAGTGGAGGGTCCATGCAAAAGAGGAAGACCCCCCAATGAGATAGATTGTCAAATGGTAGCAACAATGGGTTCAAATGTAGCCATGATAGAGAAATTGGCTCAGGACTGGGCAGTGGTTTTTTTTTGTTGTTGTTCTGTTGTGAATATATCCACTATGGTTCGGAAAAAACACAATGGCACTTAACAACAACACTCCTCTATGAAAAAGTGGGAAAATAATTCCCCACTCCTTGAGTATGAGCTGCATATAGTATCTTTATTCTAAATAATACAGTATGGAAGGAGGAACTTCAGACTACGGAAACATAACCAATTCCACCTCAACTTGGCTATGAAGTCTGTTATCAAAGTAGTAACTCAAGTTGATAATATGCTTCTTTGATGGGACATGATAACAATAGCACTTTACCTCTATAGTTTTTCAATCAAATCATAAGAAAAACATCAGGCAAAGCCCAATTGTGAAACATACTTTGAAAGGCATCCTGATATGGTGCTAGAAGATAAGCAATTGACCACAAGGTCAATTTGAAGTGCAAGGATGGCAATTTGAATTCACCAGTCACTGCTCGGAAACCCTGTACAGGGTAGCTATGACGGCACTTGACAACAACGAAAACAATCTTCAAAAACTTGTCAAGATTATCAAATAAAAACTGTCACAACAAAAAAGACCCTAAGTAGACATGACTACTAAATGTAATGCAGTAATATGGATGGGATCCTGGAACAGAAAAGTATTCAATAAAATACTAAGAAAACCTAAACAGTGCATGGACTTTAGTTACACTGAAACTCTTTGTATTATCTTCTTCAGTTTTCCTGCAAATCTAAAAGTGTTACAAAAAAGAATGTATTTTTTTTTAATGGCTGTGACTCGAATATAAGCTTTTTAGAAACCCAATGAAATTAAATAGGTAAGTAAGCTTCTACATATAAATGTCTAAAAAACTTCTATCCAAAAATATTAATACTATATACATATACATATTTTAATGAGATTCCAAATTAATCAGAGACTAAGTAACAGAAAGAAGTAAAATTTTTGTTAAATGATTACAGTTGCTTGTAACATATTACAATCAAAGATGACATAAAGATTTCAAAATCCTGTTTTGTTTTCGTGTCTGATACTATAACATTTGAAGAGTATTGTTATGTGTTGTGGAATCAGTTCCGATTGATAACAACCCTGTACAGGATTTCTGAGGCTGTAAATCTTTACAGGAGCAGAAAGCCTCATCTTTCTCCCATGGAACAGCTAGTAATTTCGAACTGCTGTCCCTGAGGTTCGCAGTCAGATTCCTAACCCCCAAATGAGAATTGGCTATCCAAGGAAGGGTGCTTCTAAACTCATTGCTATGGTTTCTACGTTGGCATGGTGACTCATTCTTCCTCATTAACCTAATATAAGAATGGGAAATCAAGTAATTGCAATCTTATGTACCCATAGCAAACACCTTCTAAAGCTAACTATTCGAAACTGAAACCAAAAGAGTTCAATTACTGGAGGAGTGTGCACAGTCCCTCACCCATTGCACTAAAAGTCCCTGAATGCCAACATTCAGAGTAATCCTGTTTACTTTAAAATAAGAGGTTTAACACTTTCAACCAGGCAGTACACTATGGACAAATCAGTTTAGCCACAGAATAATCCAGCCTTTATAAAGAAAATATGTTTAGAAAATATTTTTT
Organism: Chrysochloris asiatica; assembly: GCF_000296735.1. Lineage (NCBI taxonomy): Eukaryota > Metazoa > Chordata > Mammalia > Afrosoricida > Chrysochloridae > Chrysochloris > Chrysochloris asiatica. The sequence continues at coordinate 2,312,628 of NW_006408693.1, forward strand.
GTGACTTAAGACACAAAATGCTTTAAGTTAAAGTGAAGAAGAAGCCTCTCTTTGACGATCAAAACAATTTTGGAATTTATTCAACCCCTTTCTCTGTACTTTGTGAATACACCTAATAGAGGAAGAAATAAAATTTAAAAAGCTAAAAATAACTGAATTTAGAAGAAACACTCTTTTCCATCCATCTCTCCTCAACTGGGCAGCTACAATGCAAATGTATTTCCTGTACCCATAGTTTAAACTGCAACATTCTTTTTACTGTGTGTGGCTTCAGTGCTACAAACCAGCCATTATGAGATGTGTTCCAGTCTCATTAGTGAGTTAAGCATGTAAGCCTGCATTTTGAAAACATAAAGAGACAAATTATAATGAGATTTCACTCAGTGGGGAGGCTAAAATACAGCCATCTTCTCTCAAAGATATCCTACTAGACAGCTATTTAATGAGTGTTAGTCTTCCTAGGAAGACACAAAGGACACCAATAAGGAAATAAATAGGATTTTATATATACAAATAAAAATAAAGTTACTTTAAAGGTATTCATTAATAGAAATTTAATGTTAATGTTGTTGAATGGGAATATGTTTCTACTCTATAATTACATTGTATCTTCTGCTAAATATTTTAAGAGTAAATTTATACTCCAAGTGGACAAATGATAATCTCCATTTTCTTATAGGAAGCCCTTTAATTATATTTCTCTTATGTGAATTTTAAAGTTATTTCCAAAATACCAAACTGATTTTAAAAATAACATGAGTTTTCTTGATTAGGAAACTGAGGCAGTCCTGTTTTTGAAAGAAAAATTGCACACAGGAAAGCATTCATCAGTTTTATTCTGATCTATGTTGTTTGATGACCACAATAGTTCTGTGAAATAGAGTATTCTGTGACTTATACATGTGTGAATACCATACTAAAACCTGGGAGCCTGTTTTTCGTTGTCTTAATTGCTAATGCTGCTGCTGAAGCCTGAGGTGGAGGTCAGAGAAAGGGGAGAGAGCAGAAGCAGCTATCAGAGCTAGAGGAAGTGAGCAAGCAGAAAGCAGAGCATGCCAAGCCCTGCCCACTGTGCTGACCACTTGATCTGCAGAAGCAGCCCAGGATTTACAGCCCCTGCCTGCCAACCAGACAAAACCTGAGAGCCTGTGCCCAGAGCCATGTCCTCTGTCTCACCTGGATACATCCTACCTGTGGTCAGGTGCTGGAAGAGTATGAGTTTGAGTTCTATTGTTAGTGTTACTGAGTCAGTTCCAACTCATAACGACCCTGTATAAGGTTTCCAGGGATATAAATCTTTGCAGGGAGCAGGAAGCTTTATCTTTCTTTTGAGGTATGGCTGATGGGGTCAAACCACCCACCTTATGGTTCCCAGTTCAATGCTTATCCTACAGAGCCACAAGGTTCCCTTCAGAATCATTTTTGTTGTGGTGGTTAAGTGCCATCCAGACGATTCTGACTTAGTGACCTCATGTACATCTTCTGAGAAATGGATTTGAATCGGCAGCCTTGCAGTTAGCAATCCAGTGCTTTATCCTATATTGCCACACCAAAAGTCGTTAGAACAATTATGGAGAAATAATAAAACAGGAGAGTTGATTTCCTTTTAAAAAATATGCAAATATTATGGGACCACAGGCATATATGCAGTCAGACTGTGCTTAAATGGACATTAAGTGAGGCATACCTGTAATTCTTTTTTCGATACCTAGTAACTGCAGACACTCAAAAAACATTTACTTAGGCATTGTAACTGTTAGATATTCTGAGAATAATCAAACAATTCTGAAAACCTCAAAAGAAGAGCTGAGTAGGGAATTCTGAGTTTATTCAGCAAGCAGAGGAGTATTCTACTCAATAACCCCTGCTGAAACACAGTAGAATAAGCGGTCTTGCCAAATTTTCAAGTACATTAGAATAATAAAAAGAATTATGGTTACCAGAATCCATTATAAGGAAGAAAAAAAATCTATTTCTAAATATTGTTGTTGTTGCTAAATGGCATTGAGTGACCCTGTATAAGGTTTCTAAGGCTATAAATATTTATGAGGGCAGAAACCTTCATTCTGGGACCAGATGGTGGGCTGGAAATGCCTGACCTGGCGTCAGCATTTCAGTACCTACTCTACAGATCCACACTGCTCTCTACTTCTAAGGATTTGATTAATTTGTTTTATCATTGCTTGTTGATAAGTACCAATGAGTCAGTTCCAACTCACAGCAACCCTGTTTAGGGTTTCTGAAGACGGCTGGTGGGTTTGAAGCGCCAATATTATGATTCAAACTGACCTAGTGGTCCAGTGCTTATCTTAATTTTGGAAGAGATGGAAAGTAATGGTAAGTCTAATTTTTGAAATCATCTTTTTCAAAAATGACTATGAAAATCAGTGATGTAAGAAAAGAACAATATAAAGTTGACTTTCAATGGAAAAGAGAATCATCTTTTGGACCTGATGACATTTAAAGTGAGTGAAAAATGAATTTTAAAATAAGAAAATAGTTAACTATCTTCATTATCCATGTCTGCTATAATGGAAACACCACAAGTGGACGACTTTAACAAATGCAATGTTTTCTCTCACTGTTTAAGAGGAAGGAAACCTGAATACAGGATGTCAGCTCCATGGGAAGACTTTTTCACTTTGCTGCTTCTGGAAGAAAGTCCTTGTCTACTTTCAGCATTTGTGGACCCACCATTCCCGGAATATCTCCATGTGTCTTGGCATCAATCGTCCCAGGAGTCTATGAAATTCTCAGCTCAAGGACTGTAGATGAAAGAATTTGTTCCACTCCCAACTTTTCTTTCTTGATGGTAATTCGGTGCCTCTCTGCTTTGCTCACTTCTGTCTCCTTTATCTCTTATAAGATGACAGGTGATATAGTTCAATCCTAGCGAAACTCATCTTATATGGAAACGTGGCTGTGACCTAAATAAGGGTGTTGCATCGCACACCAATTCCCTTACAGCTGATTGGCTGATCACAACAGATCATATCATGTGGGATAATGATGTCATTAAACATCTGCCAAATTACACCACAAAACTGTCAAATCACTGAGAATCATGGCACAGCCAAGTCAACATATATTCTGTGGGAACACCTAGATGGCAATATATATGAAGAATTAACAGGATAGATATTATTAAGGCACAAACTATTCACTGTAGCATTAAATCAGCATTTAATTGTAATTTTTATAACTAGAATTAGTCATCAAAGTGATGATCTGCTCTGTAAATCTTTAATCAATTCACAATAAAAGTTTAAGAAGTGATGAGTGGCGGCGATTCCCTGACCTAACAGCACAGGTGCGGGGGCTCCGGTAGTGGGTGGACAGTGTCGCACAGGGGGGGGCCCCGCCTGGTAGACAGATGGCCCTTGGGCAAACTAGCCCCCAATGTTATGGACTTGCTTTTCTAAAGGGTCGAGCTACTGGGGAGTTTTGCGCGTTTTGGACCTGCGCATGTTGGACCTGCGCTCAGCTCCCTTTCTGGGACGGTGCCCCGCGCCACTGCGGAGCTTAGAGCAAAGGGCCTGAGCAGACTGGTTTGGAGGGTGGGCACGCCTGGAGAGCCGGCCGGGCCACAGGGACTGGCACAGTCCGTCGTGAGGGGTGGGGGGCCTCATTGCCACAGGAGACGTTGCCTACTTGGATGTAGGGCAGCCCGGGTGCCCACGGCGCAGGGAGACAGAGAGAGGCATTTTTTGATGACCTCATACAGGGATGCCATCAGCCGCCATCTACTAATCCCGCCCTCCACCCCCTCTGCCTAGGCTAGCCCTCTGCCCAAACTCCGAGGCTCAGGCCCGGCAATCAAGGCACAAACAGAGACACTTCGAGGTGGTTTTTACCACCAGTAACAAGGCAATCCTGCTGTGGTTCTGTGGGTTAAGGGACCCAACTGCAGAGCCTTTTAAGCTGCAAGATCGGAGATTCGGGCCCACCAGCTGCTCCTTAGAAATCCCATACACTTTTTTTTTTTTTTTTTCTTTTTGATCTGCGGGTTAAGAGACCAGACTGCAGAGCCTTTTGAACTGCAAGGTCGGTGGTTCGCGCCCACCAGCTGCTCCTTAGAAACCCTATAAAGGGCCTTTTTTTTTTTTTTGCTCACTCTCTCTCTTTATGCCCTGCGGGTTAAGGGACCAGACTGCAGAGCCTTTTGAACTACAAGGTCGGTGGTTCGCGCCCACCAGCTGCTTCTTAGAAACCCTATAAAGGGCTTTTTGTTTTTTTGTTGTTTTTTCTCTTTCTTTTTGTGTGTGTGACTAAGGATTGCCTTATTTAATCTCATTGTTTTTTCTGATACTGAATCCTTTCTCCTTTTTCCTTTTTTGTCCTTTCTTTTTTGCTATTAGTGTTTTTTGTCTTGCTTCATTATTATCTCATTATCGCTTTTGTTTTTGACTTCTTGATTTTGCTTTCAACCCGACTGGTGTTGCTTGGCAGTCACATAGCCTCCCTTCTGCTATCGGAAAACTCCATTTTTGCCTTTGATTTTGATTTTGGCTTTGTTTTCTACCCAACTGGAGTTGTTTGGCTGCCACATAGAAGAGTGAAAAGGGAAGACCACATCCTCCTGGAGGCAATCAGAAAACAAAAAATTACCAAACTACAT
>NW_006408693.1:2323790-2339546 GCF_000296735.1 Chrysochloris asiatica
CATCAGTGGGCTCAAGTGTGGCAACAACAGTGAGGTTGTTCCAGGATCCAGAAGTATTTCATTCTGCTGCGCATAAGGTCGCTATGAGTTGGTACCGACTCAATGGCACCTAACAACAACAAAAGTAGTCACTCCTTGGAAATTCTATACAGGGTCGCTAAGGGTCAGAACCTACTGACGGCATTTAACAACAACAAAAACAACTCCCCAATAATATCCCTTTCAAAGATGTAAGATATTTGTAAAGGTAGTTGGGTGGTCCAACAGATTAAGTGTTCAACTACTAGCCAACAGGTTGGACATTCAAATCCACCCAGAGGTGCCTTGGAAGATGGACTTGGCAATCAGTTTACAAAAAGTCAGAGTCTTGAAAACCCAATGGATTAGTTCCATTCTGCCTACATAATGGAATCTACTCAGAAACAAGACTTTCTAGCAATCAGTAAAGAAATGCTGTACAAATTGCTTCATATTGTTCTAAGGTATGGTATGTTTTAGAGTATTTAATTAAAAAACACCTAGAGTTAAATAAAATCCTTGCAAAATTCCCTGGTAAATCTTCAAGACATATTTGGGTAATTCTTTCAACCCAACAGAGCTCCAATTGGCACTAGTCATTGTTTTTGTTGTTGTTAAGTGCTGAAGAGTTGATTCGACCCATAGCAACCCTGTATAGGGTTTCCAAGGAGCAGCTGATGAGCTTGAACCACCGACCTTACAGTTCAAACAGCTTTGCAGTCTGATGCATTAACCCACAGTGCCACATCAGGACTGGTCATTAGCATGCCCTAATTATTTAAAATTAAATGAACTGCACTCATACGTGCAGACATTTTATAATTAACCCCACATCCTCTTCTTATTAAGTTAGCTCACAAGATTAGACAATTTGTTTTGGTAGATTATTACCATTGGACTAGGCAGCAGAAAGTATTCAACTAACAAGAATTCTGTCTACTTCAACAACTGTGGTTTAGGAGAGACTTTCTGACTGAACTGCCAATCACTTTTGACTGGCTCAAGGCTGCTTAGAATCCTGCTAGGAGACAAGCAACAAATATTTGCCAGGTGTGTTAGTGGTCCTCAGTGTTTTTGAACTAAGCAAAGGGCAAGGCATTGGTTAAAAGACCCAACTACAACTTTCCGTTTCTAGATCCTTATTTAATCATACCCCTGTTCAAATGTGCAGGTCCCCCAGTCCCCTCAGTAATAGTACTGTTAGACACCTCCAGCTCAGAAGTGAATAGGAGCAGCACTCGAATAGCAGAGTCCATATCATGAGCAGGTCCAATGGTAATAAAAGGAAAAGATGAAAAATGTCTACACTGTGCTATAAATTTTGATTACCAGTACGTATAATAATCAAAAGATGCACTAGAGTCTTTATTTAGCTTCTTTAACTCAAATATTCCACTTTAAATCATATCAGGAAATTCCATTCTTGAATTGGTTTCCATAATAACTCCTAATATAAACACAGCAGACATTTTAAATAAGGGTCATATTTCTGAAAAAATCCATTATTCTCTTATTCTCCACCATATCTCAAATCAAGGCACATTCTAAACAAATGCCAAACATCCAAAATGATAGGGTAAAGCAAGTACCAATTAAGCTCCATTATATTTTTTCCTTGAGAGATCAGATATTATGAAGGAAGGGGGAATTGTGGATAATTGTCTCATGAATTAAAACACCTGTTAAATCATTTTATCCTTCCCAGATGAAGTTCTGGCAGCTAGCACCGACAGCAGTGCCTAGAAAACAACAATCTATTATATTATTATATCTCACTATGGAATGTGGGGAAAATCACTTAGTAGTATTAGTGACACTAATTATAAACGCTTATCAAACATTTTAGAGTGTCTTTCCAAACATTATCTCAAGTAATTCTCTCTAAAACCTAGTTAGCAAACTTTGTGAATTCATATTTTAACAAAAATGCAGAGACAACTCCTAGACAATAAACGTGTTTCTCAAAATTCCACCTCTAGTGAATAAAAGAACTAAGGTTCAAAGCCTAAATCTTTTGATTAAAAATTGTTGTTGCTTTTAGTTGCTGTGGAGGTCATTTCAACCGATGGTAACCCTATGTGTACAGAGTAGAACTGTTTCACAGAGTTTTCTAAGCTGTGATCTTTTGGAAGCGGATTGGTACTATCTTTCAAGATGTCTCTGGGTGGACGCAAATCATTCAGGGAGTAGTCAAGTGGCTAGCCATTTGCACGGCACAGGGGTTTATATGACCCAAAGCTGCTGTTGCTAAGGGCCATCACGTCATTTCCAACTGAGTGACTTTGTATAGGGTTTCCAATGAGTTTGAACCACTGACCTTGTGGTTCAAAGGGATCTTGAGATTGAGTGCTTACCCTATGACACCACACCAGGACTGCTGAAGAACACAATAGCCTCTAATTGCTCAAACAACTGCTTTATTCCATCATCTCCAGTTCTTTATCAGCTTACAGTTCTCTCTTCCTGTCTAACCTCAAGATCGTATCTGCCATAAAAGATCATGTTATCCTATAAGAATATCATCACAAAGTTACAGAATGGTAAATGATGGAAGGGATCTGGAAATAAGAAATTTGTATTTGTAAATCCCAAAACTGCTCATCAACTCAACGTTTATTGTGGAGTAAGGAAACTAATGTCCAGAGAAGTTAAATGTCATACCTAGTGACATAGAGCTACTTATCCCAAGCAAGACTAGAAAGACATTCTTCCTTTGTTTTCATAGCTTATTCCCACATGTATATTCTTAACCAGTACTCAGTAAAATTCTGCTGGACATCATTTTTTAAACGGCTGCAAAAGCACAGCTACAGGTAATGGTCAAAACGTCAAGCCAGATTCAGAAGAGGACATAGAACAAGGGATATTCACAGCTGATGTTAGATGGATATTGGCTGAAAACAGAGAACGATCGAAAATGTTTACTGTGCCTTACTTACTACACAAAGGCTTTTGATTGTGTGGACCGTGACAAGCTTTGGTCAACACTGTGAAGAACGAGTATTCTGGAACACTGAACTGTTCTCATGAGGAATCTGTACATAGATCAAGAGACAGTTGCTTGTAAAGAACAAGGGAACAGTTTAAAGTCAGGAAAGGTGTGTGCCAGGGTTTTATTCTTTTACCATACTTATTCAATCAGTATGCTCAGCAAATTATCCAACAAACTGTATTATATGAAGAAGATTGTGGAATCAGGATTGGAGAAAGACTTATTAACAACCTCTACGTCAAGACGTTACAACCTTGCTTGGTGAAAGCAAACAAGATTTAAAATACGTACAGGTGAAGACCAAAGACTACAGCTTTCAGTATGGATTTTACCTCAATGTAAAGAAAAAAAAAAAAAAAAAAATCCTCACCACTGGACCAGTAAATAACATAATGATAAATGGAAAAAAGATTGAAGTTGTCAAAGACTTCATTTTGCTTGGATTCACTAACAGAATCAAGGAAACAACAGACAAGAAATGAGACAAAGTATTACATTAGGTAAATTTGCTGCACAAAACCTCTTTAAAGTGTTCAAGAGCAAAAATATCAGCTTGAAGACTTAATGTGCACCTGACCCAAGCCATGATATTTTCAATCACCTCATAAACATATGAAAGTTTGACAATAAGGAACACCACAGATGCATTGATGTATTTGAGATATTGTGTTGAAGAAGAGTATTGAAAGTATTATGGACTGCCAAAATAACAACCAAATCTGTGTTGGAAGAAGTACAGTCAGAATGCTCTTTTAAAATCCAGAATGGCAAAACATCTCTCATACTTCAGACATATTATTAGGAGAGACCAGGAAAAGACATCATGATTGGTAAAGAGACAGGTCAATGAAAAAGAGGAAGACCCCCCAAAGAGAAGGATTGATCGTGACAATAATTGTGGAGGATGGCACAGAGCCAGACCATATTCTGTGTGGTTGTGCATAGAGCTGCTATGAGTGGGAACCGACTCATATAGCACCTAACAATAAGACTCACTCTGAAGGAGCTACCATGATTCTTTAAAGCGGGAAAAAATGGAATGGAATGTCCTCTGCTTGTTACTAAAATCATACTAACATTGTCTTATCTTTACTTCTCAATGGCAAAGTCCCCTAAGTAATGTTGGTAATTTTATTGCTTGAAACATCAAAATGCCTTCAGTGACGCTGATCTCACTATTCTAGAAAGAAAACAAGTTTCTAGCCACCATTAAGCTGCCAATATCTCAAATGTTCTTTCTCAGTGCTAGCTTAAGTTCCAGTTCTTCTCTATGATATCCTCAATATCTTGAAAGTACACAAATTCCTTCTTTCTCAAAGCTCTCCCTCCCTTACAATTATTATCATACATGAAAGATGTCATAAAGGTCATGTCTAAAGTGTTGGTAAGGCCAAAAAGTGCCAGGAGGAACATATCCACCACGTGTCTGTCAGTTTGTCCAATTTTGATAGCTTGGGTATGGTTATGATGCTGAAAGTATGCCACTGTTGTTTTACGTAACAGGGTTGACCATGGTAGACAAGTTTCATTGGAGCCTCCAGACTAAGACGAAGGACCTGGTGTTCCACTTCCAAAAGTACTGCCAAGGAGAGTTATATAACAGCAGCAGAGTGTATTATATTGTTCTGGAAGGTCAGCCCTCAGGTTACAAAGCACTCAGAATATGATTAGGGAAGAGTTGCCTCCTCAAAGAGAAGTTGATCTTAATGATGTGACTGATATAAAGTTTTTAGGACCTTCATTTGCTGACATGACACAACTCAAAATCAGATAAAAACATCTACAAACATGCAATTAATAACAGAACAATTTATGTATGAAGTATGTATAATGGAAAATTATAAGTCATAAAAAATTGAAGCAAAATACTTGAATAATATCCTATATTTTACTGACCTAAAATGGACTGGTTTTGGCCATAATGAATCAGACAATTATATGGGTCACATCATGTTAAGCATTACAAATTGACAAGGAATGGTGTCATATTCATCATTAAAAACAAAAACATTTCAAACTCTATCCTGAAGTACAATATTGTCAATGATTGGATAATGTTCTTATATTGCTGTTGTTGTTAAGTGCTGTTGAGTCTGTTCCTATCCATAGTGACTCTGTATAGGGTTTCTGAGGAGTGGTTGATAAGCTTGAACCGCCAACCTTATACTGTACTGCAAACCAACTCTGCAATACCATACATTAACCCATAGTGTCCAACCAGGACTCCAATGTCAATACAACTATAAGGAAATCCAGTTAATCTACTATTCAAATTTATGAATCAACCACTAATAAGAAAACAGAAAAAGTTAACAAGCATCAGGATGCATTAATAATTACTGTTGATTGGAATGTGAAAGTTGGAAACAAAGGAAGATATGACCTTATAACACAACCAGAGATGACATTTTAGAATTTTGTAAGACCAATGACTTTTTCATTGCAAATACCATTTTTCAACAATATAAACAGTGGCTATGCACATGGACCTCAACAAACAGAATACATAGGAATCAAACTGACTACATCTGTGGAAGGTACACGTTAACATAATCAGTCAGAACAAGGCCAGAAGCTGACTGTGGAATATAACATCAATTGCTTATATACAAGTTGAAGTTGAAGCTGAAGAAAATTAAAACAATCCAATAAGAGTCAAAGTATGATCCTGAATATATTGCAACTCAATTTACAGACCATCTCAAGAATATATTAGACTCACTGAACACTAGTAACAGAAAACCGGATGACTCCTGGGATAACATCGGGGACATCACACATGAAGAAAGGTAATTTAAAAGACAGGGGGAAAAAAATGGCCATAATGAACATCAGAAGAGATTCCAAAACCTGCTCTTCCTTGTACGTAGAGTAGCTAAAACAAATGAAAGCAATTATAATGTAAAAATATGAGCAGAAGATTTCAAAGGGTAACACTAAAGCAATATAATCAAGTGTGCAAATACTTAGAGTTAGAAAACCAAAAGAGAAGAACATGCTGTACGAAATGAATTTTTAAAAAAATCAAGCCTTAAATGTTAATACTGCAGAATTCTATGGAAAAAAATCATTTTATAGGGATTCTATGGGTCAGAATAGATTCAATGGAAATGGTTGACTGGCAAAACATTAAATAATTCAGGAAGCATCAAATGAAGGTGAAATAAATGCAGAGTCATTAAACCAAAAAGAATTGGTCTATGTTCACCCATTTCAGAAGTAGCACATTATCAAGAACCAATGATACTGAAGGAAGATGTCCAAGCTGCATTGAAAGTTTGCATAGTAGCATCTTCATGGTTACATACTATAAACATTATGTGTGTGTACCAAACTTGTTTATCCATTTTTCCATTGATGTTTACTTAGACTATCTCCATCTTCTTGCTATTGTGAATAGTGCTGCGATGAACAATAGCATGCATACATCTTTGTATTTCTTGCGGATATATAAAAAGTAGAGGGATTGCTAAGTTATAAGGTATTTCTATTTCCAACTTTTGAAGGAAGCGCCATACCATTTTCCAGAGTGGTTGAACTATTTTGCAGTCCCACCAGCAATGTAGGAGCATGCCAGTATCTCCAAACCCTCACCAGTACTTGCTGTTTTCTGGTTTTTGAACTTCACTGTTAAAGATGGTGTGAGATGAAATCTCATTGTTGTTTTGATTTACATCTTTCATCTTGAGAAATGCTAGGTGTATTCTTCCCTTCTGGTTTTCCAACTTAACTCCAGGTCTTTGTACATTTCATTAGCATACTTTAATTTGTCTTAATGAGCTTTTATTCAAAATGTCCTGTTCAGCTGACTTCCTCATTTCTTACAGAGGCTCTAGATTCTCTATGCTCAAGAACAAGCTTCCAAGATTTTTCTGACATCTATCTTGGTACTTTCTTTCTTTCCTATTCTTTTAATAACCTTTTGCTTTCTTCCTATCTTCCCACAACTTTTCTGGACTTGGGATAGTAGTGTATAATGCATCAAATCTGATCTTGATATGATCTCTAAATTCAGATGAGATATATTCAGTCATATTTTGGCTGCTGTGGACTTGTTTTAGTATTCTTCAGGATCAGCCTGAACTTGCATATGAACAATTTATAGTTTGTTCTACAATGAGTTGGAATAACAACAATATACACGCACATATACACATACATGTAAAGAAAAATGTGTATGTATGAGGAAACCTATTTATGTTAATTAGTAGACACAAAAATCATGCAAACATTTATTAAAACTATCAAATGTAAATGAATTATTTCTCAATATAGCCTCATTTAAGATCGATACACTTCTGAAAACAATGTTTTCATCTCTCTAGTCTTTTTCCTATCTTGTCTACCCATCACTGTCTGTCAGTTTCTCATAATATATTGACTTGCATATGAAACGTTTGTCATTGGTGTTTCCAGTTCAGAAGAGTCTGTCACAGTGAAGCGGTTTCAGCAGAGCTTCAAGACTAAGAACAGACTAGGAAGAAAGTGGTTCACTTCTGAGGGATTAGCCAATCAACAAAATCCTTATGAATAGCAATGGAACACTGATATTCTGCCTGGAGTCCTTTAGGTTGGAAGCTAAAATGTGACTGAAGAAGAGCTGCTTCCTCAAAGAAGATCCTATCTACTTAGAGGGGTGGCATAAAGCTTTGGGGACCTACATTTGCAGATGGGATATCACTTAACAGTAAGTGTTTTGTTTGGTTATGCACTGAATTATATGTGTTGGAGCCCACTAGGCAGCTCCTAACAACAATAGCAATCTATGTGTTTATGTTCCTCATTGGTTAAAATGCTTAACATAAAGTTGATACTGAAAAGTTGACAATTCAAGTCTCCACAGCGGCACTTCTGAGGAAAGACCAGGCAATCTATAATCCTGAGAAATCAGACATTTAAAACTCTTAACTAGCACAGTTCTCTGATGCGTCATGAGTTGGAATCAACTTGATGGTACCTCGTTTTCTTTACTACATCCTAAGAATCTTAGAAATTTCTATGTATTAACTCATTTCTTTCTTTAAAAAAAAAAAAAAGTACACTTCAGTTGAGAAAACTGAGGTACAGATGTAAAAATAGTATTTCCATGTCTTATCATTAATTACAGGGTTGCTATGAGTCGGAACCGACTCCATGGCACATAACAACAACAACAATCATTAATTAAGGGATATGTATTATACAGCATAGGAGCTCTGGTAGCTTAGTGGTTATGAGTCAGGCTGCTAACCTCAAGGTCAGCAGTTCAAAATTACCAGCTGTTCCACAGGAGAAAGATGAGGCTTTCTACTCCCATAAGGAAACCCTGTACAGGGTTACTGTGAGTCGGAACTGACTCCACGGCTCACTACCACTACCACATTATACAACAAGGCTGATCAAAAAGGGAAGAACATTACAAACCACTGAGAAAAAAACTAAAATAACCCTGGAAATGGCATAATACAAAGTTACCCTCAAAAACTATAGGTAAATCAAACTTATTAAAATGTATTACAGAATATTCAGGATTTCAGATTTTGCCTGGATGAGTTTAAAAACCAGGAAAAAAGGCCAAATTCACTTTAATCTTGGCATCTGTATTTATCTTGATTTTTTAATCCTCAGTCAGTAATTCTAATGGTTTCCAATTGCCTTCAGTACTCTCATTTGGACAGAACTGAATGGTTTATTTTCAAAGATGCATGGTGAAAGTTAGAGCACAGAGTATAATATCATTAACCTTTCTGTTACCTTCCAACTGAAAGATGGCACAGCCACCAACACATTACAAAGATTTTTTTTTTATATGAATGATTCCTGCCAAAGCTAATCAATTCACATCTATTCATGAGGTAGGCACATAATAAGCACACCATCAACCTTTTGGCCATGGAAAGAAAAAAATTAGCTGATAGAAAATTCTTCTTGTATCAGCTCTCCTCCATGATAAAAGTACTTAGTCTTTTTACTAAAAACACTGAATAAATATGTTCAATATCTCTTCTTATCCTCATCCTTTTTCTAAGGAGCATTCTGAGTTTACATCTTCCAAAAGAGATTTGTTTGTTCTTCCAGCTGTCCATGATATATCCACTATTTTGTTGCCAGAATACTAACTCAAAGTCTCCATTTATTCTCCCATCTTCCTTATTAACTGTCTAGCTTTTGCATGTATGTGAAGTTATTTAAAATGCCATGGCTTGGATCAGGTGTACCTGCATCCACAAAGTAATACTTTTATTTTAAAAAAGAGAACATATTACTTTGAAGACTATGATGTGCCTGACCCAAGCCATGGTATTTTCTTTTTTAACACTTTAAAAAGGTCTTTTACAACAGATAAACCCAATGTAACAGATCTTTTGATTTCTTGACTGCAGCTTGGGGCAGATTATGAACCCAAGTAAAATGAAATTCTTGAGTCTATTGATATTATTTATCTCCATTTATTATACGTTGTGTATAATTCCTTTTGTGAGCTATTTTGTTTTCCTTATGTTGAGGTGTAATTCATATTGAAGGCTATACTTTTGGCTCTTCTTCAATATTTCAAGTCCTCCTACCTTTGAGCGAGCAAGGTTGAGTCATCTGCAATGTAGGTTGTTAGCAAGTCTTCCACTAATTCTAATGATGCTTTTTTTCTTCCTATAATCCAGCTTCTTGCATTATTATTCAGTATGTTGTTGTTGTTGTTGTTATGTGCCATGGAGTCCGTTCCGACTCATAGAGACCCTGTACAGGAATTTCGAGGCTGTAAATCTTTACAGGAGCAGAAAGCCTCATCTTTCTCCCACAGAACAGCTGGTAGTTTAGAACTGCTGACTGAGGTTACCAGCCCGATTCATAACTTCTACGCTACCAGAGCACTGAATAAGTAAGCTGAAAGGATACAACCCTGGCAAACACATGTGATCCTAGAAACAGTAGACAAAACATGTTTTTCCTATGGGCACGTTTTTGTTTTTTTATCCCATGCGACTATAATTTAGAATTCATGTAACTCCTATGATATTGAATGATTCATACTAATACAAATATATTGTCTGAAACTCATCTCCATGAAGAGGCCGTGTTATTTAAAGCACTAGATATATCAACTAAGCTGGACTCTGTGGGTGGTACTAAAAGTTAAGTGTTCAGTCAATATCTGAAAGACTGATAGTTCAAGTCTACCTATTACTGTTATTGTTAAGTGCTGTCCAATTGGCTCCAACTTATAGCGATCCTGTATAGGATTTCCAAGGAGTGAATGGTGAGATTCAACCACTGACCGTGTGGTTCAAACAAGACTTTGCAGTCCAGGGCATTAACCTACAGCACCAAACCAGGACAAGTCTATCTACAGGTACCTCCACAGAAAGGCCTAATTATCTACTTCTGAAAAAACCGTCACTGAAAACTCTACGGAGTACCTTTGTACTGTTGATACACATGGGGTCATTATGGGTTGGAATCACCTAGAATACAACTGGTTTGGTTGGAGTCAGTTCCAACTCATAGCGACCCTATTATATAGGGTTTCTGAGGAGCAGCTGGTGAGTCTAAACTGCCAACCTTGTAGTTCAAACTGGCATTGAGGTCTAGTGCTTATGCTACGGCGCCACACCAGGGCTCCAGTGAGTTAGTATATAGATCAAAATTCAGCCCACCTGTGAGCTAAACCTGGCACTGTTCTTACAAAGTTGTACAAGAAGAAAGCCACACTCATTCATTTGCATTTCAGGTGTCCACTAGAGTAGTTGCTACAGTTCCCGTATAACCTGCAAAGTAGAAAACACTTATTACTTGCCCTTTACGAAGAGTTCGCAATCTCTGTAACAGAGAATAAGGTATGGTGAATTCTCAGTCCAGATCATTAAGCTAGCTCAATCTTCGATACCTGGTAATATTCTTTTTTTTTCTTTTTTTCTCCCAAACCCGCAGTCATCAGGTCAACTATAACTCATAGCAACCCTACAGTATACAGTAGAATTGTTCTAGGGCTTCTGAAACTATACATTGTTAAGGAAGCAGAATGTCTCATCTTTCTCCAACAAAGTGACTGCTGGGTTTGAACCACTGACCTTCCAATAGCAGCACAAAGTTTAACACACTTCACCAGCAGAGCTCCTTTGGTTTTCCTATGTTGTTGTTAAGTGCCATGGAGTCTATTCCAACTCATAGCGACCCTACATAGGGTTTCTGAGGAGCAGTTGGTGGGTTTGAATTGCTGACCTTGTGGTTCCAAGTCCAATGCTAATCCTACAGCACCACACCAGGTCTGCCCTTTTTCTTCTATAGAACAAGTATAAAAATGAATTTCTGATGATATATATAAGATGATAATATGGCTAATTCAAATATTATATATACTCCTTATTCAACTCAATCATACTTAATAACAATAATAACATTCCGGTCTACTTAAATATTTCATTAAGAAATAGAAAGTATTATTTATTTTTGAGAGATTTTATTTCGGACCATCAAGTGTTAATTACATATAGTTTTAAAAGATAGTCTTCTGGTTTGGGCAGCAGCAGGGACAGCCAGGTAGGAAAGGCTGCGTTGGGGAGGGATTGAAAATCCAGAGAAGCTGTGCTCATGAAACACTACCAGAGCTCTGGATCTACCACAAAGATCCGCATGCACAAGTGAAAAAATCACTATATAAAGGAAAATACTGCGAGTTAAGAATCGCTAGAGTCGGGACTCCCTCTGCGGCCACCCTACCTGGGTGGAGTTCAGAGGTGGGGCTACAGCCAGACCAGCACAGTGAACCGGAAGCTAAAAGCGGTGCGGTGACATTTCCAAAAGGAGGTGCAGGGGATTCTATACATTTTTTCCTCCTATTCCTTGTCATGAAGGAGCTCTGGTAGCGTAGTGGTTACGAATCGGGCTGCGAACCTTAATGTCAGCGGTTCGAAACTACCAGCTGCTCCGCGGGAGAAAGATGAGGCTTTCTACTCCCGTAAAGATTTACACCCTCGGAAACCCTGTACAGGGTCGCTATGGGTCGGAACCGACTCGACGGCACTTAACAACAACAACAACAACATTCCTTGTCATACCTTCTTTGCCCAGCCCAGACACCTTCCGGCGGTGGGTGCGCACCACCCCAACCCCAACCCCCCAACCCCAACCCCCAAAAAAATGTCCAGCGCTGACCCCACAGTTTTCCCATGGTACAAGAGAAAGAGCTTGGCAGCTGCTTATGACATCAGCCTCGGGGTTGCAGGCCTATCTAGCAAGAAAAAAAAGCAGACCCATCAGGCCTAACTGACAAACCATAGAACAATCTGTAAAACCCCAACATAAAAGGACACAACTATCTCGAGAATTACGCTGTGCACACGCAGATACCTAACTGACTTTCAGAGACAAAAATAGTAGACAATCTTTCTCCCATTAAATTCTCATTATCTATCTGCACACCTCCACAGTGGTGACTAGAGGAGGGGCCTGAGCAAGTGGACACCCCACCCACTGCTGGAGGCTTCCACAGTGCACATACACTGCCTGTGTAGCAACGTGACTGGACAGGCAGCCACAGTTTTATTTCTGTTTCAAAGTGGTGGTTTTTGTCTCTGCTCTTATATTGCTTCCGCTCTTGGTCCTTTTGATCACACATTTTTCCTGGAGGTGGGGGCTTTTTCTTCCAATATTACCCAAGAAGAGACAGCAATTGTGGTCATATAGCCAAGCTACAAGCATACCCCATAATATTCCACCATTGAGACAAGAGCCAATAACAGCTGCTAAGCATTACATGAGAAAAGTGAAGCCTATCTCCTGATCATATCCACCAGGAGACACCCAGTAAGCTTAATAACACAACAACAAACATTCATTTAAATATTAAAAAGCCCACATAACTACTGGAAATTACAAACAAAAGATCTCAAACACTTGAACAGACACATAAAAAGAAGAAAAAATTGATCAAAAAACTCCCAACCAAAAGATGTCCAGGCCCAGATGGATTCACGGTTGAGTTCTACCAAACATTCAGAAAAGAGCTGTCACCAATTCTACTCAAATCATTCTATAATATAGAGAGCAGAAAACTTCCTAATACGTTTTATGAAGCAAGCAGAACCCTCCTCCTAAACCAGGAAAGGACATCACTAAGAAAGAAAACTATAGAACTACAGACCGATATTCCTCATGAACATAGACGCAAAAATACTCAACAAAATCCTAGCCAACAAAATCCAGCACCACATCAAAAAATAATACATCATGGTCAAGTGGGTTTCATAAAAGGGATTCAAGGATGGTTCAAAATTAGAAAAACTATTAATGTAATCCACCACATAAATAAGAAAAAGGAAACAAACAGCATGATCATATTGATTGATGCAGAAAAGGCATTTGACAAAATCCAACATCCATTCCTGATAAAAACACTCAACAAAGTAAGAACTGAAGGGAAATTCCTCAACATAATCAAGAGCATATATACAAAACCAACAGCCTATATCACTTTCAATGGAGAGAAACTGAAAGCCTTCCCTCTGCAAATGGGAACTAGACAAGGATGCCCTTTGTCACCACTCCTTTTCAATATTGTTTTGCAAGTATTAGTCAGAGTTGTATGGCAAGATAGGGAAATTAAAGGCATCCAAATTGGCAAAGAGGAAACAAAGCTCTCTCTATTTGCAAACGATATGATCCTATAAATAGAAAACCCCAAAGACTCAGTAAAAAAACTACTAGACCTCATCGAAAGATTCCGCAAAGTGACAGGATATAAGATCAGCATACAAAAATCAGCTGGATTCCTCTATAGTAATAATGACAGCGCTGAACAAGATATTAGGAAAGAAATACCATTTACCATTTACAATAGGTGCCCAAAGGATGAAATATTTAGGAATAAATGTAACCAGAGAAACAAAGGACCTATACAAAGAGAATTACAAAACACTACTACAAGAAACCAAAAGAGACTTACAAAAGTGGAAGAACATACCATGTTCCTGGATAGGAAGGCTCAACATTGTGAAAATGTCAATACTACTCAAAGCAATTTACACATATAATGCAACCCCAATCCAGATTCCAGCGACATTCTTCAAAAAGATGGAAAAGACAATTACAAACTTTATATGGAAAAGAAGGAGGCCCAGGATAAGAAAAGCTCTGCTAAAATGAAGAATAAGGTTGGAAGCTTCTCACTCCCTGATTTCAAAATCTATTACACAGCTATAGTGGTCAAAACAGCCTGGTACTGGTACAATGAAAGATACATTGATCAATGGAACAGAATTGAGAATCCAGAAATTAACCCATCCACAGCCAGCCAACTGATTTTCAACAAAGTGTCTAAGTGTATTGCATGGGGAGGAGATAATCTCTGTAACAGATGATGCTGGCAGAACTGGAAAGCAATATGCAAAAGACTGAAACAAGACCTTTACCTCACTCCCTATACAAAAACCAACTCAGAATGTATTAAAGACCTAAACCTAAATCCCAAAATTATGAAAGTCATAAATGAAAAAACAGGGACAAATGTGAGAGCTCTAATACAGGGAATACACAGACAACCAAACATTTTGAAAAGTACACAAACAAAAGTAGACAAAATAGACGAGTGGGACAGACTAAAAATTAAAAACTTATGTGCATCAAAAGACTTTACCAAAAAAATAAAAAGGGAACACACAGAATAGGAGAAAATCTTTTGCAAAATCTTAGGAAACTACAACACCTCTACAAGAAAAAGACAATAACCCAATTAAAAAATGGGCATAGGACATGAACAGACACTTCACCAAGGAGGAGATCTGGGCAACCAAGAAACATATGAAGAAATGTTCACAAGCAAGTTGCAAATCAAAACAACCATGAGATATCATCTCACACCAGCAATAACAGCAAAGATCAAAACAGTAGAGGGCAATGTAAGTGTTGGCGAGTATGTGGAGAGACTGGGATGCTCGTGCATTGCTGGTGGGATTGAAAAATGGTCCCATCTCTCTAGAAAGCAAAATGGCGCTTCCTCAGAAGGTTTGAAATAGAAATATCTTATGATCCAGCAATTCCTCTACTTGGTATTTACCCACAAGAAATATGAGCCGTAACACAAGTAGATATATGCACACCAATGTTCGTAGCAGCACTATTTACAATAGCAAAAAGATGGAGACAGCCTAACTGCCCATCAATTGAAGAATGGATAAACAAACTGTAGTACATACACACAATGGAATAAAATGCTATCTTGCAGAACAACAAGGAAGCGGTAAGCCACCTCATAACATTAATGAACCTTGACGACATTATGCTGAGTGAAATTAGTCAGTCACAAAAGGAGAAATACTGCATAGGACCATTACTGTAAAAGAGTAAGAAAAGGAACCCAAACTAAAAGGGGGAAAAAATTGTATATATAATTGCTGATCACCAAGATGTATGGGATGAGAGGATGAGAGGAGGAGAGGGAGGGAGGGGAAGATAGAGCACAGGGTAACGAATAGACACAGGATATCTTGGGGGTGGGGGGGCGGGAGGGGCAATACAGAAGAAGGGGGAAGGGAGAACAGTTAGGCAGGTTCGCATGAGCTTAGTGGGACAGAGGTAAATGATGATGTATGCACAACCTTGGAACAACAGGGCTCCGGGATACAGGCACTGAAGCAAGGTTTGAAGGGATAAAAGAGGGGAATAGTGTTAAGATGCTTGGCTGTCTTTTGAATCTTTGTTTCCCTTGCCTACCATAGTAAAATAGATACTTGAGACGCAGAGAAAGGACTAGCCAGAATCATCACCAACTGAGG
>NW_006408693.1:2340811-2343132 GCF_000296735.1 Chrysochloris asiatica
AAAAAAAAAAAAAGAAAATGAAAAAGTTAGCTTAAAAGCAGTCACAATGAAAGGGAGACATGGAAATATTATTTAAAGTACAAATAGATTCCTGTGAAAAGTGAAATAATAAAAGAAACCACCAATTTTAATTTACAATAGATATTTGGCACTCTAAAACTTTGTGGTACGTATTTAGGATTTACTCCAATGTTCCTAGAAATGCTGTTTCTGTTGTGGTTAGGTGTGGCATCAATTTTGATTCATAGCCACACCAGGACACAGAGTAGAACTGCCTCATAGGACTTTGGAAGCCTCAATTTTGTGGTGGCATAGGACAAGCAACGGTCCACAGGTCAGTTTGAACACCACTGTCAAACTGTCGACAGTTCAAATCCACCAGCTGCTCTTCATAAACCCTATACAGGGTTGCTATGAGTTGAAACCAACTCTACAGTACTCAACAACAATAATAACAACAATCTTTCTAGAAGTAGATCACCAGGTCTTTCTCCCAAGAGGCCGCTGGGGAGGCTCACACTGCCAACATTTTTGTTAATGGCCAGGAGTCTTAACTGCTGCACCACCATGGCCCATTTTCCCAGGAATAAGAAAATGAATATCTGCAACAATGAATATGTTTTTCAATAAGATTATTTCAAAAGTAAGAGAAATAATGATTTTTATTAAAACAAAAACAAACTAGTTATGATTGCAAATGAAATAATAAAATTTGGTTCTTGACACATCCATAGGCATGTTCATATTAGGAAAATACTCCCTCAAGAGGTCAGGTGATGTGCCCACATTGCATAACTAGGTAGTGACCAAAACTATGTCAGAACCCAGGCCTCATGACTAGAACTGTAGGGCTTTGGTTATTATGCCATGGTTGATGGTAGTGATGTGCCATGGAGTTGGTTCTGACTCATAGTGACCCTTTATAGGGTTTCTGATGCTGTAAATCTTGCAGAAAGCCTCATCTTTCTCCCATGGAATGGCTGGTAGTTTCAAACTGCTGACCTTGAGGTTAGAGCCTGACTCATAGCCACTACATTACTAGAGCTCCTTCATTATGCAATAGGACCCAACTGTTGACAGCGTGTTCCTTCCCTTTATCTCAGAAATCACAACTTCTCTCAAAACTCTAACATTTTCCAAAGGCTATCAAGTAATTATGCTAGTAAGAGGCAACCAGCTAGACACAAAGGCATAATAACCTTTAAATAAATCTGATATAAATCAGCAAATATCTTACTGGCATATTAAGTTTTTATAGAATGGTTCTCCCATAATTAACGTCATGTAATTGCTCATTTAAAACTGTTCAGGACGTGTTTGCCTTGAGGGACTAAGTAGAAGTGTTATTTTAGGATGTTAATTTCTTTCAAGAGATAAAGAAATACTCTAAATTCAGCCCCATTGTCAAATATATGTGACACTGTAGATAAACACTGGACTGTTAACCAAAAGGAATGCAGTTCAAATTCACCAGTCAGTCTTAGGAAATCTTATACAGGTTTGCAATGATACTTAACAACAACATCTAAAAATAGGTTTCCTTTTGTCAAAAAGGGAATTGAACAGAAATGGGGTTTTCTCCAGATTTTATAAGCACCTTTAAACTACAATAAAACTCCAGTTCAAACTTTAAAAAAAAAAAAAAGCCAATTTCATATTTTAAATAGAATCTATTTACTTCTGTGACATGTAAAACAACACTTCTCAGCAAATATATAGGAAAGAATATGAAGTACTCAAATTTATATTTACACAGTAAACCACCATTACTCATTCAAGAATCAAAGGATGTGTGTACAAAACACACAGTCAACAAAGCAATCATATGCTACCATAAAACTCAATTTATAAATATTTACATATAGTTTTGCAGGAAAAAATTAAGGATCCAAGCATCCTGACCAATATATAACCCTAAAAAAGATACCACAATTACAAAAACCTCATAACAAGTTTGTTAGTTAGTAAATAAGACAGGCAGGATTACTAAAAACACCAGTAAAATCATTTTGGAATTACAGTAAAACTTTAAAAAGGCTTACCGAACCACACGGCTTAATGTAAAGTTTGTTCTTTATCCTTACTCCCAAAATACAAAAGGCTTTGAAAACAAAGAATTAAAACACAAATTTACCTAATGTCAAAACCGGAGATGGTAGAAGGAATACAGAGTCATTGCACCAAAAAGAAATGTTTGATATTCAATCATTTCAAGAGGCAGCATATGATCAAGAGCTAATTATTCTGAAACAAGATGTTCAAGGTGCACTGAAGGCACTGGCAAAGAACAAGGCTCCAGGAATTGATGGAATAAAAATTGA
>NW_006408693.1:2343550-2346910 GCF_000296735.1 Chrysochloris asiatica
AGACTTCTTTTTGCTCAGTTCAACCACCAATACTCATGGAAACAGCAGTCAAGAAATCAAACAGCATACTTCACTAGACAAATCTGCTGCACAAGACATCTCTAAAGTGTTCAAGAGCAAAGATGTCAATTGGAGGACTAAGGTACATCTGACCCAAGTCATGGTGTGTTCAACAATGTAATATGCATACAACAGCTGGATAATGAATAAAGAATACCAAAAAGGAGTTGGTGCATTTGAGTTATGGTGTTGGAGGAGAATACTAAAAGCCCCATGGACTGCCAAAAGAACAAATGATATGTTGGAAGAAGCATAGTCAGAATGCACCTTAGGCCAGGATGGCCAGAAGACTTCAGATATATTATTAGGAGGGACCAGTTCCTGGAGAAGGACATTGTGCTTGGTAAAGTAGAGGTTCAGAGACTCCCAGCAAAACGGATTGGCACAATGACAACAGCAATTGGCTCAAGCTTAGCAGCGACTGTGAGGTTGGCACAGGACCAGTCAGCGTGTGGTTTTGTTGTGCATAACGTCGGTACCAACTCAACAGCATCTAAGAACACCACCAGCACCATTTAGATTAAAAATATTCTAAAATTATATTCTGGTAATAGGTGTTCAACTCAGTGAATATATTTAAAATCAATTAAGTGTACATTTTTAAAAGGTTTTGGTTTTAAAAAATGTACATGCTATCCAAAAAAAAAAAAAAAATGTTTTTTTTAAATTTCACCAAAGGAACCCTCTACAATAAAGATACTTGAGGCAAAATAAAACAGACACAGACAATTCTGACACCATGAACTTGAGAAGAAATGTTACAGAGGTGGATGGAGTGCTTGCTTGGAGGAGAGGCCAAGTGGGGATAGTAAATGGTTAGCAAGACTCAGTTCAATCATCTTGAGAATCATTTTGGCAGAGGAGGACGTCTGGCAGAGAACATCCATGCAGGTGGTGGAAAAAGTGTGACTTCTTTTCCACCACGTTCCCTTGGTGACCAAAGTGTGCCTACTCCTGCATTCATCCACCCCATCACAGACCCTGTTTTCCAGGTCTCAGAAGCCACATGTTTGAAACCAGTGTGAAGTGAGGGGATCTGTGCCGCTCTCATGCCTGGATTCAGGTGGGCAGAGCCACCAGACCAGTATTTAACCAGCCATGATGCTCACAGCCTCCTTTTGGTCCTAACAGACACTGAAACCAGCTCCATCAACGACCGCCACAAACCACTTCTGGAAAACATCAAGGCCAATAGGAAATCCACCTAGGACAAGAACTCTGGTGCTGCATCCCATTCAGAACCACCTCGTGATCTCCTTGAATTGCAGGAGCTCGTCAGGTTATTTCTTCCTTCTGGGTCCAATAAGTGCACTGTTTGTTTTTACAAATACGACAAGCCCACAAGGCCCTGGAAACAACAAGCAAATTTAGCTCAAATGCAAAAACAAAACAGAATGATTCAAACAAATGACTAAGATACAGAGCCAGGAAACATTTCTAAGAAAGAAACAGTAATACAACTAACAAAAAAAGAATTCAAAAGAATGATAAACAGGTACCATCAAATGATCGATAGAAAGATCAAGGGAAGCTAGATGAACACAATTAAAACTTTAGAAATATGCAGGAAAATAGTACAAACAAGAACACACAGAGAAAATAAATACAAACTTTGAGCAATACAAAACTTGCATTGAGACATCAAGAAAATTAATACTAAAAGATCTCAGATATGGACAATACATTGACAGGGCAAAGGAGTAGATTTGAAGCAATGAAAGCCCAAATTAGTAAATTTGAAGATAAATCTCTCAATATTAGTGTGCTAGAACAAAATCAGAAAAAAAGAATGAAAAAACCCTAAGAATTATATGGGACACCATGAAGAAGAACAACTTACTGGTGATTGGAATTCCAGGAATGGAAAAGACAAGCACAGAGAAAACTACTGAAGAGTTGCTAGAAGAAAATTCCACTAGGATCATGAAAGAAGACAAGATAAGCATATAAGAAGTTGAACAAAGCCCAAATAGGATAGATCCCAAAAGAAATTCACCAAGACATATCATAAACAAGCTTTCCAAAATCACAGACAAGGAAAGAATTCTAAGTGTAGTTCAGGAAAAATAAAAAGTCACCTACAAAAAAAAAAAAAGA
Source organism: Chrysochloris asiatica (assembly GCF_000296735.1). Lineage (NCBI taxonomy): Eukaryota > Metazoa > Chordata > Mammalia > Afrosoricida > Chrysochloridae > Chrysochloris > Chrysochloris asiatica. Next base: position 2,345,708 of record NW_006408693.1, read on the forward strand.
ATTTGACTAAGCTCTGATTTCTCAGCAGAAAAGCATGCAGACAAGAGGGCAACTGAACAAACTGATGAAGCATGTAGGCCCTCACTCATCTCTGCCAAGAAATTTAGAAGACAACTTTCTGGTCAACTCACTGGAAGAGATCTGTATTTGTGCCTATTCCAAAGAGAGGTGAACCAGTGGAATGCAGAAATCATTGGACAATATATATTAAAAAAAAAAGAGGGCAATAGGGTGACTTGTACAAAATTCCGCAAGAAAAAAACCTGCCAACCAAGAATCGTATACCCAGTAAAGCTGTCCTTCAAATGTGACAGCAAAATTAGGACACTTCCAGATAAACAGAAATAAAAGGAATTTTTAATAATGAGGCCAACTTTACAAAAAAAATACTGATAGTTGTTCTTTGGACCAAGAACTAACCACAGTAGACAATAACCTGAGATTACACATATGACAACACCACCCAGAACTCAATCCAGATATAGCAGTATTTAAAGTAAAACAAAGCTACAAAACTGAAAATAGGGAACCAGAGATATCAATGTATAATGAAGTCAACTACAAAGCAAAAAGAAGGAATAGTGTACATACAGAAATTCCAAATAGGAGGGAAGTCTAGATAAAGCAGACTGTTTTAAGCAGAGAAGTAATTAATAAATTACAAAGCAACCTCAAAGAAAAACACACAACTTATTATGACGTACACATAATAAGAAAGACGAAAATAAGAAAGATATAGTCAACATTAACACAAGAGAAGTAGAAATGAAAACACACAAACAAAATGAACTCTATGTGGAACAAAGAATCCAGCCGCACAGCAAAGAAAAAGAAAAAAAAAAAAAAAACACAGAAAAATGACAACAATCAATTTATACCTATTAATAATTACACTGAACATAAATTTATTAAATGTACCAGTCAAGAAACATAAAGAGACCAGAATGGATAAGAAAACAGGATCCTTCAATATGCTGTCTACAAGAGACAAATCAAAAAGATGGAGACCGCCTAAAATGTCCATCAACAGAAGAACAGTTAAACAAACTTTGGTACTTAAACACAATGGAATACTACAAAACATTGAAGAATAATGAGGAGTCTCTAAACACCTCACAACATGGTTGAAGTTGGAAGACACTATACTGCGTGCAGTCAGTCAATCACGAAAGGACAAACATTGTTTATACAATGTTTAAATTA
>NW_006408693.1:2347326-2375071 GCF_000296735.1 Chrysochloris asiatica
ATTCCAAAAGGTATCTTACTATAAGAAAATAAGACCTAATACCCTGTAGAGTTTAGGAGGTACTATGGTTGGGTGCTCAAACTCACCAGCTGCTCCTCAGAAACTTTATACAGGGTCACTACATAAGTCGGAACTATCTAGACAACACTTAACAACCACCACAACAAGACACAGTCACCCTCTGGCATCACACCATTGCCAGTTTTTCAAATAAGCCCTTTCATATTTTTAGTAAATAGGGAGGAGGGGTATTTTTAGCTTAATTATAAAACAGCCACTGTAGTGCAGACTTTTTTTCCCTTTTAGAGAGGTTATGAATACACTCCCTGCCAAGGACACATAAATAAGTTAATACCTTTAATTAGCGTGATGCAGAAATATAAAATTCAAAGCTAAATCAAATGTGAGCAGACTACAGATTACTCTTTTTTAAATGCTTGAAAAACATCATGGATTTCAGGAGGAAGAGAAGGTAAAGAAAACTTAAGAAGAAAATCTACTCAAATTCAGCTTCAAAGATTACAGAAACAAAGCCTCTCCTTTCAGTCTTCAGCATAGGAAAAGGCCATGGTGGAAATCATATGCCCTGCAGGCCAATGTGATGGTCCATCTCAGAATACCAATAGCCCAACACCTGCCCCACCTGTCTGACAAATGGATGCAAAAGAAAAAGCCTACTGTTGTTGTTAAGTGCTCTTGAATTCACAACAAACATGGCCTTTGAAGCCCAGTTTTACTACTTACTGAGGTAGTTTGGAGAAATTCACTAAATACCTTTGAGCCTTAGAGTGCTCAGTTAAAAATGGGGTAAAATAATAACCACCCAGAGTTGATGAGTAAGTAATAAATATAAATGCAAATCACAAAAAAAACCCCAAAAGTCTATTTTCTTCACTACTTTATCCTCAGCATTAAGAAAAGAGTCAAGTATCTAGAAAACCCTCAGTGCATATTTATTAAAAATTCATAGGTAAGCATCTAGTTAATTTCTTGACACGTGGCAGGCATTGCAGGGGAAGGTGGAGCAAGTAAGTCCCTCTGAATGGAAGTGAAATGCAAAACTGTTAAATTATTTTAAACGAATAAACAACAACAAAACCTGGATGGACTAAGCTATTTAGATGACACTACATATTTGTCCAAGTCCCTGGGTACAGAAAAATGTTAATGGACTAGTCTGCTAACCGAAAAGGTTCAAGTTCACCCAGATCTGCCTCAGCAGGAAGGACTGGCAATCTACTTCTGAAAAGTCAACCACTGGAAACCCTACGGAGGACAATAGTACTTGGACATACCTGGGTCCAAATCAAGGTGGCAGCAACTTGTGTTGTCAGTTTCCTCCTCTCCCAGACTTTCCTAGACAGGCTGAATTAATTTGTTTGACACTTGTCCTTCCCACCCCCCCAGCACTTTATATAAAATTATTACTACAGAGCAATAGCATTATAAATGTCTCATACGTATACATGTCTTCTGCTTCCAAGAAGGGTGGGATAATATATTGGCCGTTTTTGTACTTTTATTGTTGTTCTTGTTGCTATCATTAGGTGCTGTCCAATCAGTTCCAATTTATAGTGAACCCTTGCATAAAAAAAATGAAACACTACCTGGTGGGTCCTGCACAAACCTCACAATTGTTGTTATGCTTATGACCATTGCTGCTTCCACTGTGGCAATTCATCTCACTGGGGGGTCTTACTCTGTTTCCTTGACACTCAACATTATCAAGCATAGTGTCTTTCTCAAAGGAATGGTCCTTTCTGATAATATGTTTGAAGAATAAGAAATGAAATCTCACCAACCTTGTGCCTCCAAGGAGCATTCTGGCTGTACCTCTTTCAACACAGACCTGTTTGTTTTTCTGGCAGTCCATGGTACATTCATTATTCTTCTCCAAGACCATAATTCAAATATCCCTATTCATTTATGGTCTTTCTCATTCATGGCCCAATTTTTACATGCATATGAGGCAATTAAAAACACCAAGGCTTCGGTGAATATTTGAAAGAGTGATAACCATATTGTTAAAAAGTTGGGTGAGGACTAACAATCTTCAAACTATTATCTTTGTTCTGGAACACTATGAAGAGGTCTTGTGCAATGGATTTGACCAATATAATAAGTTGTTTGATTTCTTGTTGGTTCCATGAGTCTTGATTGTGAATCCAAGTAAAATGAAGTCTTGGACAATTTCAATCTTTTCTCCATTTATCACAATGTTATTTTTCGGTCCAGTGGTGAGGACTTTTGTTTTCTTTACATTGAATTGCAAGATATACTGAAGGCTATGGTCTTTGATCTTCATCAGTAAGTACTTTAAGACCTTTTTGCTTTCAGCAAGCAAGGTTCTATCATCTGCACATTGCAGGTTGTTAATGAGTCCTCCTCCAATCCTGATGCCATGTTTTCCGTATTTAGCTTCTTGACTTATTTGCTGAGCATACACACTGGGTAAGTATGGTGAAAGAATACAACCCTGGCACATTATACATCATTCAGTATCCCCTTGTTCTGTTAGAATGACTGACACTTGGTTTATGTACAGGTTCCCTGAGCACAACTCAAGTGTTCTGAATTACCCATTCTTCGCAATATTATCCATAGCTTGTCATGATCCACATAGTTGAAAGTCCTTGCATAGTCAATAAAGCACAAGTACACATCGTTCTGGTATTCACTGTTTTCAGGCATGATCCATCTGATGTCATCAATTTCATCCCTGGTTCTACGTCCTCTTCTGAATCTGGCCTGAGTTTTTGGCAACTCCCTGTTGATGAACTATATTGCTGTTATTTTTAAATTATCCTCAGCAAAATTTTACTTGAATGTGATATTAATGATATTAGTCAATGATTTCCACATTTCATTGACCACCTATCTTTGAAATGGGCACACGTATGGATCTCGTCCAATTGGTTGGCCAGGTAGCTGTCTTCCTAATTCTTGGCATAAGTAAGTGACTGCCTCCAGTTCTACATCAGTTTGTTGAAAGATTTCAATATGTATCCTACTCATTCTTAGAGTCTTGTTTTTCACTAATACCTTCAGCACTGTAGGTTCTTCATCTTACGTTACCGGTTGAAATGGTTTGACATCGAACATTTCTTTTTGATACAGGGACTCTGTGCATACCTTCCTTTAGTGCTTTCTGTATCATTCAACATTTTGCCTGTAGACTTCTTCAATATAGTATCCATAAAACTATTGTGTTTGGAGAGTACTATTTATATTTAAAGCAATTATAGGTAAAGAGCACTATTCCAAAGACCAGCTGATATGGAATGAAAAAAAAAAAAATGGTTGTTTCCTTCATAATACCTTTGTATCTTCTGCTTTAACTTAAATCCTAGGAAAATGGTACTCATAATGGTAAGGCCAAGAGCTTTGGAGTCAGATATTTGGAAGAGACCCATCTCTATATACTAAGCTAGTCATCCTTGGGAAACTTATCTCACTTCCACAAACCTCAGTTTCTTTATTTGTAAGCAAAGTTAGTACCTACACTCATGAACAAAATCATGCACAAAAATCACTGTGCACGGTGCTAGCACACAGTAAGCCTCAATCAACAATAGTTGTTGTCGTTATTACCATGGGTTCTGTGTGTATATGGTAATGAAGACTAATGAATTCAAATGGGTCATTTCTCTTGCTTTCTGAATAATACTGAAGCCAACAGAGCCATGGAGAAGATTATACTGCAGAGGGCAAGGAAATCAAAGACTACAAATTATCCCATCTCAGGACCAGCAACTTTAGGCTGCTGCTTTGACAACTTAAATTCAGTCTTTTTCTCTCTCAGCCAGCCCAGTTTTTAATTGGCACCTATGCAGTTTCTCCATTCTTGCCATTTTATATCTAAAATGCAGTCATTTTTTGAGCCATCCTGACTTTTTAACAATACATTTATTTCTCTTTCAAATTTTCACCCAACAGTGAGAAAGTAACATGATATTGAGTGGACAAATAAAAAATAAACTCAACTGATATGTCTCCTGCTGAAGTCTAAAGTTCTCCTTTCTCTTCACCATGCAAAATGGTACCTTGGAAAGCTAGAGGACGGTGGAGAAGAGGTGCCCTAGTACTTGTAACTCTCCACTTAGACCAATTACTAGGCTCAATATAATCAAGGGAAGAGTCCAGTATTGAAGGATAACATATTTCAAACAGTAAGCAATGGAAATTAACCAAATTTGGAAGAAAAATACACTGTGATTTTAGTCTCTTTGTGTTAAGCTTTTGGCAGCTACAAAAATAAAATTCCACTTGAATGCAGGCTTAAATCAAGCTGGAGACCCAGACTAACAAAATGTAAACTCTTAACTGAGCTCCAAACTAAAGCTCATCACACTGAAGTAGAAATCCAGGAAAGAGTGATGGGGACAACAAAACAAAAATCAAAAGCTCAATTTCAAAATTATTGACACGAATTGTTGACATGGACAAAAAATATCTGGGGTAAAACAAAAAAGGCAGAATCTTGATAAAAGGCAAACTTGATTTGGATACCCAGGGTTCCACTATTAATTAGCTTCTCCTGTTGACTGGCCAAATGAAAATTTCCATAGTAAAGAGATTTGTAATCTTTTACAGTGAAGCAAAGGGAGATGAAGAGGTTGGTGATGAAAGCATTAAACCTTGAGGGAGTGGTCTCGGGACAGCAAAGGCTCTACTCTGACTTCACTGTGCTTAATTTCTGTGTCCCTCAAATACTCTGGAGACAGTCAGAGTGAGAAAGAGAAATCTGGTTTCTAATATCCCTCTCCAGCTATAAATTCTTGAGTATTTTTGAAAATTTTACAATGTGTAATAGTATTGTACATGGGAACCTGATTCTTAATGTAAATCAGGAGATTCCAAACCGAACTATCAGAATCACATGGAGAGCTTTTGAAAAACTAGATTTCCTTTCCCACTTCAATATCAAGTACACTGTAAACACAAATAAAATGTTAGTGACCCTAAAGTTTCCTATTCAATAGGCGCCAGTTTGGTGTGGCAATTTTTTGTAATCAAGCGATTCACTAACGATGATGATCTTTCCAGTTTGGTTTGCTGTTAAGTGTCAACGAGTTCGTTCTGACTCATAACAACTTTTTTATAGGGTTTTCAAGGAAAGGCTAATGAGTTTGAACCACGGACCTTGCAGTTCAAACTGACCTTGAAGTCCAGTACTTATCCTACAGTGTCACACCAGGGCTCCATCAAGTTTGGTATATCAAAGAAAATTCATGATGAATCCTAAAGTTGTTTTTTTTTTTTTTTAAAGTAATTTTATCATGTTATTTAAACCAGATTTTTAAATGCAGGTATGCATCGATTAATATTCATTCAAGAAGCATCTGACTATGGGCCAAGAACACCCAGGTGGTCTGAGTGGCAGGATACTAGATACTTTTCCTGAGGCCAAATTTCCACTTTTGCAGGCTTTTTCATATAATCCTGAAGCTACCTAATGTGTGGTGATGGAGAGACCCAGGCCCAAATTCCCAACTCCAGTCACCTTCAGCTCCCACAACTCTGTGCTCTCAACCCGGATTTTGCCTGGTGTGGTCCCAAAGAGCACTAATAGAAAATCAATCATCCAGGCACCTAGGCCTACCTCAGGTGCTCTCAACAGACTGGATGGGACACAGTAACAACAACCATAACATTGTAGATGTTAAGCAACACACACTTACATTGGATTTCCTGAAACCAATATCAAATTTAACCTAAGGAGTTCTGGTAGTGTAGTGGTTACGAATCGCGCGGTGAACATTAAGGTCAGCATTTCAAAACTACCAGCTGTTCTGCGGTAGAAAGATGAGGCTTTCTGCTCCCATAAAGATTTACAGCCTTGGAAACCCTGTAAAGGGTCACTATGAGTCAGAACCAACTCCACGGCACATAACCACTACAGACTAATCTCATCCAGAAAAAGTTGTTAAGATTTACATTTCTATAAAAATACTTGGTCTGAATGTCATTAAAGTAAACAGAATATTTTATGCAATTATGTCACCCAGAAAATAATATTACTTGTAAAAACGAAAGTTTTCTGCTTTTATTCTTTTCCTAGGACTTGAGGGAATAAACTGCTAAACAAAAACAAAATCAGCCTCAATGTTTCCCTGAAAAGGTTGGTTATAATAGATCCCTGAATCACCTGCAAGGATATTGCCAGCCAAGTTAAGGCAGAATAGGAGGAGGAAGAAGATTAACATTCACCTTTAGGTGATAGCAGAGTTATCTTTTCTCTAAAGAATGAGACTTCAAAGCAGCAAGCTATTGCAGCCGCTGAACTAATCTTCCTTTCTACAAGCCTGGCTAAAAGTACCTATGTATAGAAAACAGTGGGCTGGGGGGATAGGGAAGGTGGAATGGAGAAAAATAGCCCGTTTCCACTCCACTTTCACATACAAGCAATAGCACCCTCCTGAGTCCAAAAGGGAAATAATCGACTATAAAAATAAGACAAAAAAGTGTTAATACTAGCAACATTCGGAAATAGAGACCTGACTTAGCCAACAAAAGATCAATGATCAAATGATGCTTTTCGTTAGAACTGTCACTGAGAAACGACATTTCCCTCAACTTTCTGTAAATTATCAGCATTGTAAACTAGTATAGGAAACACAACATTTCTGGTTGATTGGCATTTCACCATTCATTCTATTAACTACATTTATGTTGTTCTAAAAAAGTCATGGCCATGCTGAGTGCTCAGAAAAAATTTTAAAACAAGTTCCTTCTATCACCATGTTACAGAAACAGAGTAAAATGCTGATGAAAACAATGACATGTAAAATACTGAGTCAGATAATTGTATGCTTTCCATCTCCACACAACAACCCTGCAAAGTATATATTCCTGATTCTTCAGATTGAGTAATTTCTGTTATAAGAAGTGTACTAATTTACCCAAAGTCACAGTTAGAAAATAATCTAATTTTGATTTAAACTAATTCTATAAACTCTATTTCCATGGACTATCTACCATGCTTTACCAAACGTTTCATAAAGAGACTGGCCAAACACCAAATGACTACTCAAAGTAAACACCAGTTATTTTCAAACTACCAACTATTTGATTTATCACAGTTGGTTGATTATGTGCCGTGGAATCGGTTCCAACTCATAGTGACCCTGTATAAGGTTTCTAAGGCTGTAAATCTTTACAGGAGCAGAAAGCCTCATCTTTCTCCTGCGGATCAGCTGGTTGTTTCAAACTGCTGACCTTGAAGTTAGCAGTGCAGCTTGTAAACACTATGCTATCAGTGTGTCATGACAAATGAAGAAAAATTTTGGCCTGAAATGTCACATTCAGAAATTCTATGGGGTTGAGTTTTCCATTTCATAAGAAGTTATAGAAAGACACACTGAAAACATTTATTTGTAAGCTTGACAGACTTCAACTAGATTCAAACATTTTATTTTGACAGAACACACAATGTAGGCAGCTAAACTGGCATTTAAATTCTATTATTGGAGAGGGGACTTACTGTCTACATCATTGCTGTTGAATTTATAGGTGAATTCAAGTCTGTCCAAAGACATATCTAACCTACATACAACAGAATAAAACATTCCCTTATTTGATGTTATCCTCGGTCACTGACATACCTGATTCCACTGTTGCAGCTCACCACTAGTCTGTTTGTCATACTGCAGTGGCTTTCATGTTGCTGTGATGCTCGAAGTTATACCCCTTGTATTTTAAATACAAGCAGGACCGGTTCAGTAGAGCTTCCTAACACAGATTATGAAGGAGAGGCAGACTTCTCTGAAACAATTACACACTGAAAACCTTATGAAAAGCAACAGAACATTGCCAGACATAGTACCAGCTTTAACAGCGATGCAAAGGCTTTCAACTATGTGGATTATGACAAATTATGGATAACCTTAGAAAGAATAGGTACTCAAGAACACTTAATATGCTTGAGTACCTCATTTGCTAATGAGGAACCTGCACCTAGACCAACAGGCAGTGGTTCAAACAGCTAAGGGGATAATGAATGGGTTAAAGTCAGGAAAGGAGCATGCCACAGTTGTATTCTTTTACCATATTTACTCAATCTGTATGCTGGGCAAATAATCTGAGAATCTGGATTATAGGAACAAAAATTTGGCATCAGGACTGGAGGCAGACTCAGTAACAACCTGCAACATGCAGATGTTACAACCTTGCTTGTTGAAAGCAAAGAGGACTTAAAAGAAGACTGATAAAGGATCATCAATTTCAATATGGATTATACCTCAAAGAAAACAAAATCCTCACAACTGGACCAATAAATAATATCATAATAAATGGAGAAAAGGTTGAAGTTAACAAAGACTTCACCTTTCTTGGACCTACTGTCAACACTTAATGGAAACAGCAGTCAAGTTCGCTGCACAAGTGTTCAAGTTTCATTAAAGTGTTCAAGAGATAAGATAACAGTTTGAGAACTAAAGGAAGCCAGGCCCAAGCCATGATATTTTCAATTGCCTCATATGCATGTGAAAGTTGAACAATGAATAAGGAAGACAGTCGAAAATGTGATGCATTGGAATTATGGTGTTAGAGAAGAGCATTAACGTACCATGAACTTCCAGAAGAACAAACAAATCTGTGTTAGAAGACGTATAGCCAAAATGCCCTTAGAGGCCATGATTGCAAGACTTAGTCTCTCACACTTCAGACATGTTATCAGGAGGGAGCAGAACCTGGAGAAGGGCATTCTTGGTAAATTGGAGGGTCATCTAAATAGAAGACCACCCAATGAGATGGACTGGCACAGTGGCAGCACAATAGCCTCAAGCATAACAATTGTGAGGATGGTGAAGGGCCCAGCGGTATTTCATTCTGTTGTGCACAGGGCTGCTAGGAGTCAAAACCAACTGCACAGCAACCTAACAACAATTGTTGCAGTCACTCTGACAATCCATGTAATTAAGGTTTGTCCTTTTCTCCCCACTGACCTCTACACTTTGATAAGCACGATATCCTTTTCCAAGCATTAGTCCTTCCTGACAACATGTCCATCCTACTTTCTAAGGAGCATTCTGTCTATATTTATTAACCAATGCAATACATTATTTGATCTCTTACTGTTACTTGCATGTGTGTTGACTGAGAATCAAACTAACATAAAAATGTGTGACATCAATACTTGTTCACCTATCACAATGCTCCTTATTGTTTCACTTAAGAGTATTTTACTTTTCATTATGTTACACACTGTAATCCATACTGAAGACTGTGGTCTTTGATCAACATCTTTAAGTGATTAAAGTCCTCTTTACTATCAGCAAGCAAGGCTGTGTCAGCTACATATCATAGGTTATTAATGAATCTTCCTCCAATCTTGGTGATGCTACATTCTTCTTCATATAATCCAGCTTCTCAATTAATTGCTCAGCATAGAGATTGAATATGGTGAAAAAATACAACCCTGACACACACCTTTCCTGATTTTAATCCATGCAGTATATATCCTTGTCGTCTTCAAGCAACTTCCTCTTGCATTAGACATAGGTTCCACACAAGCACAATCAAGTGTTCTAGAATTCTATTTGCAATATTATCCATATTTTTTTTTATTTTCCACACAGTTGATTGTGTTTGCATAATTAATAAGACACGCATTAGCATAGTTCTGGTATTCTCTACTTTCAGGCAAAATCCATCTAACATCACCAATGACATTCCTGGTCCCATGTCCTCTTCTGACTCCGACTTGAATTTCAGGCAGTTCCCTGTTGATATACTGCTGTAACTGTTTTTGGATCGTCTTCAGCAAATTTTTTCCTGTGATATTAATGTATGTATTCATAATACTGGTCCACAATTTCTGCATTCGTCTGCATATGGATCTCTTACACTAGGAAGGCCAGGTAGCCATCTTCCAAATGTCTTGGCATAGACTCCAATTCCAGTGTTACATCCATTTGTTGAAGCCTATAGATTGGGATTCAGGCTTGTTTTTCACCAATGCCTGCAATAGAGATTGAACTTCTTTACCAACAGTTCTTGATCATCTGCTAGCAACTGAAGTGTTGAACACTGACCAACTCTTTTTGGTACAGTGACTATGCATTCCTTTTATCTTCTGATGCTTTTCTGTCATTCAATTTTTTGCCCATAGAATACTTCAATCATATAACTCAAGGCTTGAATTTTTTCTTCATTTATTTTGTCTTGAGAAATACCTTGTGTATTCTTCTCTTTTGGTTTGCTAGAGGGCTTTGCACATTTCTTTGTAATACTTTTTTTTTTCGTATTCTCAAGATGCTCATTAAAATCTTCTGTCAGTTATTTTATTTTACTTCATCATTTTTTCCATTTGCTTTACTCTATCTACAAGAACAAGTTTCAGAGCCTCTTCTGATTTCCATTTTAGTGTTTTCTTTTATTTCTGTCTTCTTAATGATCTTTTGCTTTCTTCACATATGATATCCTACGTATAATCCCACAACTCTGATCTTCAATCATGTCCAATGTGTCCAATCGTTACTTGAGGTTGTCTATAAATGCTGGTGGGACATACTCAAGATCGTACTTTGGCTCTTGTGGACTTGTTTTAATTTTCTTTAGCCTCAATTTGAACTTGCATATGAGCAATGATGATCTATTCTACAGTCAGCCCCTGTCCTAGTTCTAGCTAATGATATTGAGTTTCTCCATTGTCTCTTTCTATAGATGTAGTGGATTTAATTCCTGTGTATTCCATCTGACAAGGTCAAAATGTACAGTTCACCATGTATATTGATTTTTTTTTTTAAATTGTATTTCCAATGAACAGGTTGTCGGTCTTACAAAAGTCTATCATGTGATATTCAGTGTCATTTCTATTACCAAGGTCATACTTTCCAATTACAAATCCCTGTTTCCAAATTTATTATGGCAGTCACCAGTATGTATCAATACATCTTGATTGCAAGTTTGACCAATTTCAGAATGTGGAAGTTGATAAAAAAACCTTCCATTTCTTCATTTTTGGAATTAATGATTGGTATGTGAATAACAGTTGTACAAACTGTTCTTCCTTGTATGTGTAGATATCATCCTATCACTGACAGAACTGTACTTCAGAATAGATCTTGAAATGTTCTTTCAGATAATGAATATGACACCATTCCGCTTCAATTGGTTATTCCTAGCAGAGTACACCGCATAATGTCCTTATTGAAAATGGCCAATACCAGTCCATTTCAGCTCACTAGTGACTAGGATATTGATTTTCAAGCATTCCTTTTCATTTTTTTACAACTTTTAACAATCTTAGATTCATACTTTTGTACATTTATTCTAATTATTAGCTTTCCAACTGGAATTATTCCAATTATTAATAAATATTTACAGCTATTTCTTATAATTTTGAGTTATACCACCTCAGAAAATGAAGGTTCTAAAAACTTTACTCTTATCTATGTCATTAAAGGAGCTCTGGTAGCGTAGTTGTTACGAATTGGGCTGCGAACCTCATAGTCAACAGTTCAAAACTACCAGCTGTTCCATAGGAGAATGGTGAGACTTTCTGCACCCATAAAGATTTATAGCCTTGGAAACCCTGTACGGGGTCGGTATGAGTCGGAACCGATTGCACGGCACATAACCACCACCACCACGCCATTAAGGTAGACTCTATTTGAGGAGATAGTTTGGTCACTTCTCTAGTACGACTGTAAGTGCCTTCATCTTTCAGTACTGTATCAGATAACTTCCAGTCCTATATCAGACACTGTTTCACTACTATTCATAAGGTTCTCACTGTCCACTATTTTCAGGTCCTTTTTCCCAGTCTGTCTTAATTCAGTCTGCAAGCTTTCCTGAAACCAGTCCACCATGAGTGGCCCTGCTGTTATATGAAATACTAGTGGCATAGCTTCCAGTATCACCGCAACATGCAAACCACTACAGTACAATGAACTACAAAATAAATGGAGAACTGTCAAAAAATTTGAAAAAAAAGAAAAACCAGGAACCTTAGTATTTTAATTTTTCAGTTGTTACAAATGTTAGCAATACCATTTCCAGCCTCTGGAAGGTTTCGATATAAACAGAATATATATAGTTATCAATGCCCTCAAAAGGCTCACATGATATTACAAACAGATAGAGCAACAGAAAAATTTAAATGCTAGAGGTTTTGATCCTTTTTTAGCTTTTAAACATAAGTTTTAAAAATTAGTTTTTTACTTATTTTTAAACCAACAATTGATTCTGTATATAATCATAGCCTCTATATTAACTGTAATTGGCATGTAATTCGTGTTTAGTGATACCTTCATGGAAATTCTAGATGTATTTTCCACTCATCTGTTTTCTACAGGCTAACTAAATAATTTATTTTTTAGATGTCCTTCATTTTTCTCCTGTAGTTCCTTTTATTTTCTTTGAGATTTAATCATAAACACAATGACAACCACAAACCAAAACATAGGCACTACAGATTCCCATATCAGATCAAAGAGAAGTACTATGATCTTTGCATTTTATTTGATTCTTTGAAATTAAATGAATAAACATGTGGAAAAAGAAAGTGTTCTTTGGAACGGAAACACTGACTTCAGTAATCAAGGCCATAATTACTGAAGAAACATGTATTAAATTCTGAATTCATGCTATTTCACTTGATGCAAGAATTATAATCAAACCAACAGAGCATACAGGAGCCATCTGGGTGCTGGGTTACAAAGACAGAAGAACAAGGGCACAATGACCTTCCTGCCATCAAATCACCATAGACTACTGTATGAGAGGGCACTGCATTTCCTTTTGATTTCTTTCCATTCTGTCCTCACAGGTTTGAAATCTAAATGTTTAAAAGAAAACTAAACTTATAGAACCATACAACTTTACCGTAATATTGCATCTCATACTTAATTTCATGAATTTGATAATAAATAGTTTTCTTTCTCCCTTTGTCTCTGTCTTTTCATTCGTCTTCTTACTCCTGGAATCTAGCTCTCAATAGCTAAAATTTCATTTGAGAAATCAACACTGAATTAGCAGTTCCATTGTTGCAGGCATTAAAAACTGAGAGCTGACTTCTAGGGAATGACAATGGATTTCAAATTTGTACAAGCCACATTGTTTTCTGGGAAATTGAAAGTAGACAGTTGACTATGAGCACCTTGACCATCATGGGAACCCTGTCAGTCAGTTTGATTCCTCTAATACAGCAGGTTATCGAAAATGGAGCCAAGTGATATAACATGCATCTGAAGCATAGTATTATGAAAACAGCACAGACGATTTCAATGAGACTCATTATTTATTCATTACAAGATCCAATCTGCGTCTCACTTTCACTGATGGTGTATTGAGTTAACTGGTTGAAATTCAGTGCTAATAAAGTATTCTGTAACATTAAATGGACTCTTTAAAATTTTTTTTTTTTAGTCTGACTGTATGAAAGAGTACTAAACAAAGAAGAATTTTGTACTTGTGGACATTCTCAGTAATATTTAAGCATTTTTCAGCAATGTTACAATGGGCACAGAAAGAGCCCATAATGATTCCCTGTTTTTCTCATTCAGACCATATCATAATATGCCACACATTATTTAGCAAAAAGTAAAATTATACTCCTTGTTGTTAAATGCTATAGATTTGGTTCCAACTTATAGTGATAGGAGTGGCTGGTAGTTTTAACAACTGACCCTGTGGTCAGACGTCCATTGTTTTTCCTCCATGGTTACACCAGTACTAGGCTTCAGAAACGAAATACTTTTTTTAATGCTAAAGAATGAGATGCACTGATATGAGACCCAACTACTAAATGAGATATAAACCTGTACTCCTGAGTCTGATGCTCAGTATTACGGAAGGAGACAGAATTGTTCCTGCCAGGCTGTAAGATGAAGCTGGCCAGCACATCCCTAAGCAGCTCCCATGGACCAGGAAAAGTAGAAGCTCATTTGAAAACCATGCATTGTCTCCCAGTATTGTTGGGGACAAAATACCCTAACAGTCCCTTATGTCACATATGAATCTGTCATGACAACTGCTCAGTAATGCTAGGTCACTTCTTAGGAGGTCCCCTCTATGTAGTGCTCATGCTATAACCCCTTCACTCTTCCTCACTTTTCGAATCATAAATATCTAAATCTTAACTATTCTTTGGGGCCCTGCTCAAATCTCTCTGAATCCAGAAGGTGTTTCCTGATCCCCTCTCCTTCTCTAAACCCCTCAGCCCTCCCTGTGTTCCTTCCTTGCAGCCCTCACAACTTTGCAGCTTGAATTTCAGTTCTTCATTTACATGTCCCAGTCTCAATTTCCTACCACACTGGAGTCCTTGAGGGCAAAATGTTGTTGATTTATCTTTGAATTCTCACCTTAGACACTTTGCCTTTCTCAAAGTGACATTTTTTTAAAGTGATAATTTGTAAATGAGTCACTTTTTATATTAAGTATTAGTGCATGAAGTTGAAACAAAGCATTACAGAAGCTTGTAACTGCAGTCAGGTGGCTTTAAGAGAATTCCATAAACATATTAGGAGAGAAATTATTTTTAGTTATGTTTGTATAGGATGACAATATCCAAAGAACTTTTAAAACAGTTCACAAAAGTACAGCACTTTATACAGGACTTTTGGAAAAGAAAAAGCCCACTCCAAATGTACATTGCTCAGTTTGAAGTAACATTGCATTGCAGCTAGAACCGACAATAATCTTAAATCAGCTGAGTAAAGGAGCCAACCTGCAGGAATAAAAGTCCTTATTAATCTTTGACTTTTTGAATTTTAAATTATTTGTGAACCTCGACTTTATTTGTGCTATTATCTGGTTAGCAGTGTTGGCAGCTGTCCAACGTCTTAGAGTACTACAGGCCATGAATATTAAATGCTACAACAAGTTTACTGGGAGGAAATCCAAATTCATTTCTAAGTGCATAACAAATAGTCAGCCCTCCAATTTCAATAAGGCTAGAAAAGGCTAGGAAAAGAATCAGGTATAGATCAGAATAGCTTGCTGAATCTGTAATCTCACAAATGAAGGGAATGAAAATCATAAGAAATTACAAACATGGCTTGAAGTACAGTGGCACAGATGTTAATTAAAGAAAATCAGAAACAGCAAATGTATATTTCATTCAGGGAAACAGATATGAAGGTCACAGCTTGATTAAAACCAAGACCTAGTATAGAGAGAAAAGGGACAAAGTCCTAAATGATAACAGATCCTGCCAATGCCATCCCTAGCAGCTAATCCAATAAAAACGCACATGTGGATTCAATGTACAACTACCTGCAGGTCATACATCTCCCTTTTCATACTCTTCCAAACACAGGGAGTCACACATAATAATGAAATGTACAGAAGAACCAAGTAACACACCCGGTGTTCAAATTCATGAACCACAAACCTCCAACAGAATAAAAACTCCCATCCTCAGAAACCATTCCCAAGATAAGGTATCTAAGTGGTTTGGTAGTATGGGGTTAGTTGTTTATTAATATTGGTTGACATATTACAGTCCTGGTGTGGCACTGTAGGATACACACTGGACTACTATCAGACTACTAACTGCAGGGTCTTCAGTTCAAATCTATCAGCCACTACCTGGAAACCCTATACAGGATCACTATGAGTTAGAACCAACTAGGCGGCACTTAAAATCAACAATATAAAATCAACCTCATATAATAACCAATATAAAGGCAAACTTCATTCACCACCGTCAACCTCCACCACTCACATTCTACTTAAGACTCCAAAAAAAAAAAATGTTTTAAGTTATTTATAAGAAAGAGATGACTGGTTTTCCAAAAGTGGCAATACGTCCCATTTCCCCCTCTGTTAACATTGTTTCTCTATCTTGTTTATCTGAAATAGAAGCTTAACATTTTAAGAAAAGTAGTCTAGATAAAAAAAAAAAGGTGGTCACTTTAGAGAAATTATTAAAAGATCAAGTGAAAGGACTTCATTTTTCAAAATGATCTTGATCTATTAAAGGGGAACCTGTAAGAGTCAGAACTTGACGGAAAGGCCTTCTGTTTCTGTGCCTTTGAAACGGTGCATTCTTACTATTTTTCTATCACTTGTTTCAGTGGAAAATGTTTGTGTTTTCCTCTGCGGACAGGTTTATGCTTTATACCGTTTCTGACTTTCTCGGGTTTTCCTATATGGGAATTACTACTTGGACTTTCAAATTTTTGTCTTCTTTTCCACCCACCTATGACTGACTAAGTGATTATGAGGCTAATAAAGGAAACAAAACAAAACAAAACAAAAACTCCGTTTCCACTTTAAACCATTAACAGATGCTAAATAAACACAGAAAACGGTCACTAGGCAAGCAATGACTGATGTTGGGTAAGTAAGAAAAAACATTGCTTTTACTGATTTTATTACCCATGTACCTCCTCAGGTCATGGGAGGCTTGTAAAAAGTTTTGTGGGCAGATAAAAGTCTAGCATTTATTTGTATTAGCAAGGCTAGTTTAAGTGCATTTCAAAAGGAGTAAAGGAGTGGTATCTTCCCCCCTTATTTTTGACCACATAAAATTAAGTAACCTAAGGAATGCTAACATGATCATTTGATGAGAGGTTAAGAAAATTTATTTTTCAACATTTTTCTGATATGCATGTCTTTCAATTCTATTTTCCAGCCCCAACCTAGGAAAAAAATTGTCATTGTATAGAAAAGCAAATGCAGGATTTCATGTTAGGATCTCAGCCACAAACCTTAAAAAGGTAACTATTAACCAAGTGTGAATTCAATAATTTACAAAATACCTTGGTTGTTGTTAATGTTAAGAGCGGATCAAGTTGGTTTCAGCTCATAGTGACCCTGTATAAGGTTTCCAAAAAGCAGCTGGTGGGTTTGAACCGCCAACCTGTGGTTAACAGTCCATTGCTTATCCTACAGTGCCACACCAGGACTCCTACTGAGTTCCCTGCTGTTGTTGTTAAGAGCTATGAAGTTGGTTCTGACTCACAGGACCCTGTATATGGTTTCTGAAGAGTGGTTGGTGGGTTGGAACTGCCATCTTGTGGTCCAAATCAACCTGGTGGTCCAGTGCTTATCCTACATCACACTACCTACTATATGCCAATCACTGCTCTAGATTGCAAACATACTTGTAATTTAGAAGACACACTAAATTCTGAGGCTAAGAACTAAGAATATTTTAAGTACTGATTTTTTTTGTTCATATATATTTGTGAACATTTTATATTTAGTTTTTACTGACTAAGCGTTCTAACTATTGACAAAATTATAGTTTGCCAGATTCAACCCTATAATTTCACAAGTGCCTATCATCTCTCTCAGCACTTATTAAATAATGTTAAGTGTGTTAATATTTTTAGAACACTCAGATAATACAGGCAAATGCAAATAACATTTATTAAATACTAAATAAAATATCTACTAAATACTAAATGGTGGTAGTTATGTGCTGTTGAATTGGTTCTGACTCAGAGACCCTGAATACGGTTTCCAAGGCTATAAATCTTTACAGGAGCAGAAATGTTCATCTTTCTCCCATACAATGACTGCAAGTTTCAAACTGCCTACCTTGAGGTTAGCAGCCCACCTCATAACCAAATAGCATATCAAATATGTGAGGTACTTACTAGTTTTCATATACTGTATCAAAGAAAAATATAAACCTCACCTATTCTTCACAGAATCACAAGGCTCCTGTATACAATTTGGACTTGCACCTATTTGCATAAGCTTTTGAAAGAAGTCAAACATTGGCAGCCTCGACTTCTGGCCAAATTCAATCATTCTAAGAATTTTGTCTGACCCAAGAAGTGTTGTCTACTTAGTTTTAAATTGATAGTCAATATTTAAAAATAGAGGATGTAACAGAAAATTCCAGATCTCTGTGCATTTTCTTACTGTAACAATGAGGTATGACAAGTGCCAGGGTCCCCCCTGTATGCACAGAACATGTCCTCCCTAATTCACCTCAGTTCCCTGTCTGTCTCTGATAGACAGTTGAATTTGGGGGCCAGGATCTGACTTTTGATAAGAGTTGCAGAACCAAACCCCTAACACTGTGAAGAGAAGCTGAGTGTGATTGTTCATGGTAAAAACATTACTGACAAAACTGTAAAAGTGGAGTGCAACACTCCTCTCATCCTAACAATTTCCAGCTTTAAGAGAACCACCATTTTTAGGTTTTGAGTATTTGGTTGGTTCTCTAATTTGCATAATAGAGTTAAACATTTGTACACTGGAGTTTTCTGTTTATATACAAGTTATGTTTAATACGGCAGGCAAGTTTATTTCATCTGGCATACCATGATAACCATGATGCAGGGTTAACTGGTAAGATATTTAAGATGATTATTCTTTTAAGGCTAAAAAGAGTTTTCCAAAGTCTTTTAATCCACTTCCTTCAGAAAGAATCTCTTTTAACTCACCCCAGGCATAGAAACCTATATATTTTGAAGACAGAATATGGAATTTTCTATAACTTCCATATGTAATCTATGCCAATGTTTACAAGCCTCACAGTCATAAAATTCTAAATTAAAGTTTGCTTAAATCCACATGCTTTAGCTTTAGACAATGCTTTTCCTTCCCCCCCCCCCAAGTTGCCGTTGAGTGATTTCTGACTCATAATGACGCCATATGTTGGACAGTAGAACTGTTCTCTAAAGGGTTTTCATAGCTGTGACTTTTAGAAGCACAGGGCCAGACTTTTCTCCCAAGGTATATCTAGGTGAGCTTGAACTAACAACCTTTCAGCTATTCATCCAGCACTTAACCAGTTGCTCCACCTAGGGACTCCTTGGCCATTACTATTTAAAATCATAAGCTTCCAAACCACCAGAACTTTAAAGATTACGAAAAGTTTCTTTTGGTCTTAACTTTCTTAAGATAAAGAATGATAGGTTCCACTGATATTTCTTCTTTTCCTTAAACTAACATATATTAGATGCCTTCCAAACACTGGAAACCTCCCTTCACATGGAACATCCCACAATTTAATATAATCCTCACAACAACTCAAGGAAAGAAAAGAACTGTCGTCTCCATATGGAGACAAAGAGACAGATCCTTGAACCAGCACACGGATGCTCAGCAAGTGGGAGGTAAGATTCAATGCACATTATGTTTCTTTCTCCTGGGAAGTCATCTGACTTTACAGCTGTTTGCTCAACTTCACATCTCCGGAGTGCAGTAAAAGGATCACTAGACAGGCAAGTCAGAAATATGGGGTCTAGTCCTAGTGATTATACCATTTTCTGTGCGATCTTCACCTCTCTGCTTCTCTATACCTCAACTGGAAATAAGGGGACTGGCATAAATAATCTCTATAATCCCTTCCAAGCTTATGAACTATGCTATTCCAATGTCTTCATGAAGCTCATGGCTGCAAAACCAGAGATTGAAAAAAAGACCTAAATTGAAACAGCAAATACCAGATAAAGGGTCTTGCTGTCCCCACTGCTAGTATTGCTGTGCCTGGTCCTGCAAAAGATGGTTTCCAGAGATCCAGAGATACAGGACACTAACCCCACAAGAGCATTCTGTCCTTTTGCTAGCATGAGGGGACTTCACACACTCTGTTCTTAGGATTTCTTTCACTACCAGTAATTCTCATTTTCTAAAGCAGCAATGACAAGACTCGGGTGACTAGATAAAACACTAGATAATCAGTTAAATTTTAATTGCAAATAAAACATTTTCAATTATACGTCTGTCCCAAATATTGTGTGGGGCATAATTATGGTAAGGAGTTCCGTCAACAGCTCTGCTTTGGGAAACATGCTTCGAGAAGTGAAGATTTCTCAGAAGAAATTTTCAAAATATCCTAACAGCAAGTTGTGAATTCACATATTAGAATAGTTCCCTAACTTATGAGAGAGTCAAATGGAAATTTTGTATAACCAACCAAAATGTTTCTTTCACTGGCTATCAATGAGAAATCCTACAACAGCCACTGTGTGCAATTACTCAGGACTGCGAGAGCCTCATCCTCCAATGGAACACAACCTCCAGAACCTGGAATTATCCTTATTCTATTTCTATTTCCAGAACTAACAAGGAAACTTGTTATTATTGATGACATCATTTTAAAAGCAAAGAAATTATTAATGTTGCTATATCTTCTTGAAAGAATGATTTAAGATAAATGTAAATAAGAGCTTGACTTTCAAGCTTTATGTTGTTTTCAAGTGCCAAACTCCAAACACAGTTTTCTTTTAAAGTTTCAGCATTTAATTGAAGTCACCAAAGGACTTCATTAAGCATTTGATTCTGGAGTTCTAAGTGAAAAGGTAAGATGTTTCCCCACAGAACAGAAGCTCAGCAGTGATTACCCTGCTTACTAGGTGGGAAAATTAGCTTTTTTTAAAAATAAGTGTTTCAGCTCATATCTTGCTCAATTATTTTTTCCTTATTTTAATTTCTTCCCAATTCAATTTTAAGTGAAATTGGAAATTAAGGTGGGGGGGGGGGGAGTCACAACCAGGAAAACTTGCCAGCTTTCTCAGGGCAAGTATCCAAAACCATAATTCCCTGCTAAGTATCCAAAAGAAAGACAGGAGCTTGCTTAAAACATGGCTGAGGTTTGAAAACTCCAGCCAAGTTTCAGTCTCCATACTGAAAAAGTCAAAGTAAGGGTGAGTGTATTTCTAGTGAGGCAGGATGAGGAGGTGAAAAAGCAAATCGTTCTCTCTAGATGCTCTTGTCTTCTCCCACTGCCTCCCCTTAAAGCTCAAGTGGAAAAGTGCTCAGTTCTCTTTAAGAGTATGGGGATGCCACAATGATTCTGTGACTTTGAAAAAACATTGTGTTGAAACATTAATTCTTTATCTAAGGGAATATGTTGTTGTTCAATGCTGTCAAGTCGGTTCCAACTCATAGGGACCTATATAGGGTTTCCAAGGAGCAGCTGGTGAGTTTGAACCACCAACTTTGTGGTCCATTGCTTTATCCCACAGTAGCACACCAAGGAAATATAGAAATACAAGTATTAAGCTCTGAGGTACAGGACTCACTCACTCATTTGGCCTCAAGACAAAACTTAAAATAACCAATTTCAGTTTTGACTCATCTATTCTTACACACAACAACAAAGAAAAGGTGAGTATGATTCACTACTTAAGAATTTGAAATCCCCAGTACACTACACAGAAAAGCTGTTTTTCAAAGTCAATTCAAGAAAAGTAATATTAACAAATAGCAGAGGATTTCCCTTCTACTAATTCTAGCATCTAACTCTACTACCAGCAGTAATATTTTTTTAAAAAAATACACATTATGGACAATTTTTTGATTATAGAGAATATGGGGAGAAATAAAGAAAAGTCACAAGATACACATTCCTCACAAGGAAAAAGTATTCTTTTACCACTTTGGAAATCATGGAAATAAGCTAAAAAACCAGAGAAACAAAACAATCAGTGATTGAAACCCAGCTTAGCAAAAAAAAAAGGTCAAAAAGGGCATTTCTATTAACTGGAGATCAAATAGTAACATTTTAAATTCTACTTGAAGAGGAACAAATTTGCTTTTTAAATAGTAGAAAGGGACCAAGCAAGCAACTCAGTAATTCTATACTCAAGAACCAACAATCACTTACTTTGTAAATGGTAGGCAAGATTTGTTTCATTTTCAGCCTGTGAAAGACAAAGACATCATAAACTGCTGAAACTGCGAGAACAGTCACTCCTTGTTCCTTCCATAACATGCTGCATCCTGCACACAGTCCCGTCCCTAGGAACCAGCCCCACGTCCTGGATGAGTAGCCTCTTGTAGAACAATGTTTAATGTAGCAGAGCAGGGAGAGAAGAAAGAAGAGGCTAGCTCCGACATCAGCCCTTCCCACAATTCCAGCCACCGCCTCCGTGTGAATGGGGTGAGAGGCGAACATCAAGCCAGCCATGAAGGTCCAGTATCCATCACCAAGGAGTATCTTGGAGAAGCTTGTGAACAGACCAGTAACTGCTGCATGCAATATGACATTGACAAGATGGTAGCTCCAAGGATTCAGCCCTCCGATGGCATGGTTCAGGCGAAAAGAAAGAGTACAGAGTGGCCGGTAAGACTTGTGGCTGCCGCTGTGAGTTAGAAGAGTCCCCCAAAAATCATTGTAGAAAATATGCGTCCATGGAGTTTCTGGGAGAAGGTCC
The DNA here is from genome assembly GCF_000296735.1 of Chrysochloris asiatica. NCBI lineage: Eukaryota > Metazoa > Chordata > Mammalia > Afrosoricida > Chrysochloridae > Chrysochloris > Chrysochloris asiatica. The sequence continues at coordinate 2,369,397 of NW_006408693.1, forward strand.
TGATTGGTCTTAATAGCACGGCTACAAAACAAAATGTAAAGGGAAAAAAATCAAATGTAAAATACAAAAACAGAAAAATATAACATTGTTCAGTGTTATGTGGATTTATAATGAGATACTAGGGATACAAGATTCATGCAAATGAGGACTGCCTTATAGAAAGTTTTGCACAGAAGCTGAATTAAGACATGCCTTTCTTTGTCCTTCAGGAAGTCCCCCATTCATGCTTATAAACAATACAATTATAACTTTATTTCTTTCCTTTCAAAGTTTTCTTCAATGTTGGCGTGCAAACAGCTTTAAAGAATAGAAGTTTAAGCCTTAATGCCAAACCCACTACTGTTGAGTCTATTCCAACGCCAAGTGATCCTATATAGAGGATGGAGTAGAACTGCCCCAGAGGCTTTCCAAAGTTGTAAATCTTTATGGATGCAAACTGCCACATCTTTCCCCAAAGGAGCAACTGAGTTCCTACTGCCAACCTTTCATTTATCAGCTGAATACTTGAACTGCTCCACAGCAATTGTCAAATGTTCATGAGAATCACGTCAAGTACTACACTCAAAATGCAGATTCCAGGTCCAAGATTAATGTAAGGACACAGAATATATACATTTGTAAGAAGTGCAAACCCAGATGATGTTGATGTGAGGAATATGCTTAGAGTGTAATGACCACTCCCTAGTGAAAGTTAAGTTTTACACAGGTTATCAGTGCTTCTCATACATACAAATCAGTTTGGGGATCTTTTGCTAAAACGTAGCTTCTGATTCAGTAGACTGAAGGATACTGTACATTTCTAATAAGCTACCATGTGATGTAGATGCTACTGGACTACACTTTCAGTAGACAGAATCTAAAGAGCAGGACTGCTGTTGTTGGTTACCATTGAGTTGCCCCTGTTTTATGCAGACCCAATACACAACTGAATGAAACACTGCCTGGTTGATCCTATAGCATCTCCATGATTGCTTGCAAACTGAACCATTGTGGTTTATGGGTTTTCACTGGCGGACTTTTGGAAGTAGATCACCAAGCCTTTCTTCTTAGTCCCCTTTTATCTGGAAGCTCAGCTTCATAGCAACACATAAGCCTCCACTGACAAATGGGTAGTGCTTGTGAATGGGTGTACTGGCCAGGAATAGAACCTGGGTCTCCTGTCTAGAATGCAAGAATCCTGCCATTAAACCACCAAACAGGAACAGACCATGAAGAGCAGTCATTACCTACATATGAGAGCCAGTGACTTTTCTGTTATGTTCAGTAAAACAGGCAGAATATCAATTAAGATCATGTCAAGCAAAATACTCAGTGTGATAGGCATAGCTAATCGCTTCCTATTTTTAATATTAACACAACTTTATTTCTCCTTTTTTAATATTAACACAACTCTCTAATCTTTAGCATCTGGGGAAAAAAGATTCTGTTATCTTCCTTCACTGCTAAATATTAATTTGTGATTAATTTGTGGCCAGTGGTACGTAAGCAGAGTATAAGACATTTCCAGGAAGTATCATCCTTAAAAAAAAAAGTCCGTATGTTCTTCCACTCTACCATTACTTCCTTCCCGCTGGGTGGAACACAGATGTATGTGAGTTCCAGCAGCCATCTTGGCTCTTATAGGGTCTTTAGAAATAGAAACCAGGCAGCCCAGAGGAAAGCAGTAAAATGGAAAGAAATTATGCCTTTGTCACCATGAACCACCAACCCTAATTGTTGTCACTGTTAAGTTTCTGTCAAGTAGCCTCTGACTCATGAATACTTCTCTGTTTGGCGAGTATGAAACCTAAATTGCTATCTTGCAAAAACTGTGATATTTTGGGTGTTTGCTAGTGGTAACTCAACCTAGTTATAAGTGAATTCCTTTCTTAACAGAAGACCTACTATATCACAGTGATTGGATTTTCTGTTTTGATTTTGATTTTTACAAGTCTCCCTGTACTCTGACTCTGTATTAAATGAATTTCCATATAAATTGGCTTTTAAAATATTAGAAACAGATGTTATTCTGGATTCATTAAATTAAAACACCCTGTTATGACATTCATCAAGAGTCAAACCCAAAAGAAATTGCTTAAGACTTGATGGGTTACAATTAAAATTTAAAAGAAGTATGAAAAACTGCCAAATAGTATTTCAGAGTGCTAATGCCAAGCAATTCCAAACAGAAACCCAACTGTCCTCTACTAAACATTCACTTAGGTAATGATGTGAATTTGTCTAATATGAATACTGAGAAGCTCACACTATCAAAGCCAGGGCAGTGCGCAGCTCAATGGGAAAGTATTCTGGGATACAGCTTTGTGAAGACAGTGAAGAAAACTAGTAAGCACATTTTATTTCAGACAGTACCTCACCCTTTCAGTGATACCTCCATGAAATGTAGAGAAACATATTCCCCAACCCAGGTTTCCTACATGCTATTAGTTCTATCCCATAACCAACTCTGTAGAAAGGCTTTTTTAAGGGAGGGAAACTTGTAAACAGTCTGTCAGAGTTGTGTACATTTCTAGCAACAAACCTAGTAATCCACATACTATACGTCAAACTTACTGACAGTATAAGTTGCAAGAAATTTTTAACATTATTTCACAATTTCATTGTGAGAAAAATTGTGATGAATTTTTTCACTGCAGAAAAAATTTAAAGGGCCAATATAGCATTAATGAAATGAAAATGGAAGAGTAAGGGAACACTCACAATGTGCAGGACAAAGAGAAGCTTTAGTATGATAAAATCCTCTGAAGGGTATTATCTGCTTAGGCAGGTTTATATTTCAGCCAGTGAATATTATGACAAAAGAATAAACTCTAAGAACGAATTGTACCAGGCTTTAACATATAAGTCATGTCACACATGCAAGTTGATGATAAGGATGCATTACCCCACCCCACCTCAACATCATATTGAGAAAGATACCAGTGAACAGTGCCTTAACAGAATCTGCGTAATCTGCTGGAAAAAGGAAAAGGTAGTTGTTCAACACAAAGCATAATAGATTTTCATCCATTTGCATTTTCTCATATGAATCCAAAATGGAAATATAAAAACCTCTTCTGCTATTTCTCTGCTAATGAAAAAAACCTTAACTCAAAACAAAATTTCATACTGATATTTCTGAGATTCTTTCTGTGAATTGGTATTGAAAATGAAAAAAGACACTTAGGATTGACAAAAATTTTCCACTCTAGGAAAGGTGGAGAAAATTCGAGCAGCAGATGTGAAATAGTAACAATTGTAGGCAGCATTCTCTAGAGAGCACATGACTGAGTGACTGCCTTTTGAAGCAAAAACTTAAGTTTCTCAAGTCTTCAAGGAGGTCTTAACCAGTTTTGTTCATTTGTGGTTCTTTGTTTTGCTGCCTTATGATTTTTCCTTTAGGAAAATGTTGACAAAGGCCAACACTATTATAAAACTGATGGATGAGGTGACACTGCCATCCAGACTGTCCTTGTGTGGGTTTCTTCCACTGCTATTTTTCTACTAGCCTTTTCAGTCACGAGCACCCACATCAATGATGACCTGAGCAGGAATGACACTTCTGGGATGTCTTCAACATTAAATGCACACTGTTCTGAAGCATTTTCAGTTCTACTGGTCTGCTGAAAGGTAAGTACAAGCGAAACCTTACCTTTATAAGAGAATTAAAAAACAAACAAAAATAATGGACTAAAATTTGTTCTGTGAGAGAGGTAAGGCAGAGAATGCTCTTTTTTAATCTGCTATGCTTCAGAGCTACCCAAACATGCCTGTCTATATCCACAGCAAGTAGTATATTGCAGTGATTAAGTAAGTTGGCTGGAGCAAATTGGACTGAAATACTGGCAGTAAAATGGTGGATACAAAGAATTACTTCACCTCTATATAGCTCCATTTCCTCCCCTCTAAAATAAGGATAATGATTTTACCTGTCTCATAGGACCACTGTGAGGAGCCAATGAATTAGTAAGTGTAAAAGAAGGCCATCTGAATGCAATCTGCCAACTTTCCCACTGACCAAGGAATGAATCTTGCGCTTAGGACCAGAAGTGTCAGTCTGGCTTTTTTTTTGATGACTCCCTTTTCTGGGGTATCTTGATCCCAAAAGACATCCCACAGCAGCTAATGGGCTATCAGCACATGGCTTCTCTCTTGCCCTGAACACATATCAATAGTCCCAGGAACTGCATAGTTAAAGTATGTGAATACTGTAGCTCATGGCCAACCCCCCTTTTATATCTGTACCTGGCATGGACAATGAGGACTTTCTCCAGAAGCCTTAGAGGGGGGTATGCACACCATCTTCTTGAAATGGCTGCCAAGTAAGACCCACTGGTCACAGGGACTACACTTACTTACTACAGAAGCTGACCTTATTCTATCTCTTCTCTGTGTAACTAAAAGTATTGTCCCATCCAATACCAGTGTATGACTGGTGTTTTCTTCCATGAAAAGGGACTCTTCAGAGTAATAATAGTGTCAGCTGCTCAACAATAGCATAAAGTGCACGTTAGACAATGTGCATATTGTTGTTCGTGTTAAGTGTGGTCAAATCAGTTCCGACTCCTAGTGACCCTGTATAGGGTTTCCAAGAAGCAGCTGGTGGGTTTGAACTGCTGACCTGTGGTTCACAGTCCAGTGCTTCTCCTACAGTGCCATACCAGGAGCATAATATTATATACATAATAAATGTAAGCTACTATTATACACCACCAAATGAATGCTAGCTATCCAAAGAGACAAAATAACTCTTTAAACCAAGAGGGTAAGCATTTATGAAGTGTTTCTGTTAAACACATCACTCTTCAATTCCCTCTTGTCTTTTTTTTTTTTTTACTATCTCTTTCTACCCCTCCCTAGCTACCATCTCTTTTTTCATTTGTCTTTCCAAATGTGACAGCTTTTCTCCTGACTTTATTCCCTGACCTTTTTTTTTTTTTCTCTATGTATATTCTATTTCTGAGGTCATATTATCCAAAAATGGCAATTTAAGAGGTGACTTTTGTGACCATACCTGTTATTTCAGCAAGCTGTTCCTCATGAACTCTCAATTTTAAATGTCCAATTGTTATTCACATCTGAATAGAAGAAAAAGCACTTGGAGATACAGGAGGTAAGTTGAAATCCTGGTACTACTAATACCTGATGTGTTACCTTTGGCCAATTAGGAGCAACAATAATGCTTTCACAAATGTTTCACTGAATATTTAAGGAAGTAATATTTATTTAGAATATTTGCAAATTACATAGCCAGCTTAGTGGATTTTTACTGTTTTTGCAGACCACCTTCCATCTTCTAATGACTGAGCACATACACAGTACAGATCTATGTAGCTAGGGTGAGGCTCATGAATGATCACTGTAAGATTTGGGAAATTAGTAGACTATATCCTTCACCCATAACTAGCCACAACTGATTCTGGGGTGAGCCAGGGCAATCCATGCCAGTATAGTCCCAGTACATAGTCCAGTATTCTACTGGAAATAGCCATTCTCTCTTAAGAATGAAATCCTGGAAGCTTCTCTGAAGACATGGCTTGCCTGAGAATGAAGCCAACACACAAGAACCCAGATCAGGGAAACAGAGAGGCATTCCTAGTGTAGCGGGATCCAGTCATGCCGGAATTGTCATAGCTAGTTTGAGTTGTGAAATTTGAAACAAGTAAGAGCCTAAGTAATATGTTGTTGTTGTTAAG
>NW_006408693.1:2375756-2377372 GCF_000296735.1 Chrysochloris asiatica
GAAGGTAGTTTGAACTGCAAGGTCAGCGGTTCAAGCTCACCAGCTGCTCCTCAGAAACCCTCTACAGGGTTGCTATGAGTTGGAACTGACTCGATGGCACTTAATAACAATAACACCATTTTTAAAATCAGTTATGGTCATTTCAACGCTGCTAAGACCAGGAAAAAAAAAATCACAATCACAAATTTCTCTTGAATCTACCTCTAAATTATCTTTATCTATTATCTTCATTCAAGGTTTCATTATTTTCTACCTGCACTGCAAAGCAAGGAGTCCTGGTGTCATGTTGTGGGATAAGCACTGGATTGCTAACTGAAAGGTTACTGGTTCAAAACCACCAAGCCACTCCTTGGAAACCCTACACAGGGTTGCTATGAGTAAGAACCAGCTTGACATGTTATAAGAAAGGACCAGTGCCTGGATAAAGACATCATGCGTGGTAAAGTAGAGGGTCAGTGAAAAAGAGGAAGCCCTCCAACTAGATGGACTGGCACAATGGCAGCAGCAATAATTGTGAGAAGAGTGGAGGACCAGGCAGTGTTTCTGTTGTGGATAGATTTGCTACGGGTTGGAGCCAACTCAACAACACCTAACAAAAAAATTGCAGAATATTCTTGGTTTTGACTTTGAGAAAACGGTACACTCCTTAATAACAATGACTCTGACTAAAATTAACATGGATTTCAAATGGGATGAGGCATGGTGAAACCATATCAGAAGGAAGTAGGTCAAAATGTGTGTTGTTAAAATAGCTTACGGATGATTCTAATACACATTTTACCATCCCTATTGAATATCATTTTCCAACAAAATGAACTGATTCTGTCATAAGAAAATTATTCGCACATTCATTCATTCATAGGCTAGGCACAATGGAAGGCATTGCAGATACAATGGTAAACAAAATAAGTCTCCTGACTTTGAGAAACACTCAATCTAGCAAGAGTGGCAAACAGTGTCAATTACAACGTTAAACAGTGTACAGTCGATTACAATGTTAAATTATTAAACAGTGTACAGTCAATTACAATGTTAAATTATTTAAGGTGTTAAAGAGCAGAGATATCAATGTGAGGTCTAAGGTGCATCTCACCGAAGCCAAGGTATTTTTAATTGTTTCATATGATGTGAAAGCTGAACAAAGAATAAAGAAGAATTCATGCATTCAAATTTCAGTGAGGCAAAGTATATTGAATGCACCATGGACTTTCAGAAGAACAAACACATCTGTTTTGGAAGAATTACAGCCAGAATGCTCCTTAGCTAAGATGGCCAGATTTCATTTCTGATACTTTGTACAAGGTTAGTGGTTCCAACCCTGGAAAAGCACATCATGTTTGGTAAGGTAAGAAGGTTCATGAAAAAGAGGAAGATCCCGGTGACATGGACTGACACTGTGGCTGCAATAATGGCCCCCACACAGCAAGGATTTCAAGGATGCTGCAGGACCAGACAGTGTTTCATTCTATTGTACACAGGTTCACATGTGTCAGAACTGACTAAATGACACCCTCTTGTACCAACAACAACAAATGCTAGGTTGACTCAAAATACTGACTTCTCCAGGAGAGCATAAAACACATACCCCCACCCCACCCCAACAGTCTTGGTATGGC
>NW_006408693.1:2378007-2400970 GCF_000296735.1 Chrysochloris asiatica
GACACATAACAACAACCCAGTAACACTGTAAACTTCTTAGTGGACCAACCACACCCACTACTGTCAAGCTGACTCCGACTTACAGTGAGTCTAAAACAGGTTTCTGTGACTGTACATCTTTCTGGGAGCAGAAAGCCTCATCTTTCTCCTGAGGAATGGCTGGTTGGTTTGAACTGTGGTTAGCAGTCAAGTGTTTACCTCATATTGCCACTTGTGATCCTTCACTTCTTGGTTGAAAAATAGTTTATTTATCTTTTGCACACAACAGGCATTAAATATCTATCTGATGAACTAAATCCTAATTAGAGGTGATTAGCAAGAAACATTTTTCACCTTTAGGAAAAATTCTAGAGTGGTTTAAGCATGTAGGGAATAATCACTTTCATCAAAAAGTAGTTCACTCACTTTGAGCACTAACCTCTGCTCATTCAATGATAATTAACTGTGAAAACTATCAGGTTAATTGGCTTACCCAAATGTCTTTGGCATTCATTTGCCACTTAACCTATAATCCTTTCATTAGAGCACCTCTTTAGGGATAAGCCATTATATTTAGAAAGCTCCAGTTAATATGCAAATCCTTGGATAATAGGGTAGGGGAATAAAAGAAATACTGTAACATCTAGAACCTGTATTAGTTTTGCAATATGTACTTCCAATTTCTACAACAAGTGAAGATGCACTAAGTAAATTTCAGTGTGGGGTAATGAGTTATAGGAGGCAGTGTCAGCTTCCTAGTACCTTGGAGAAATAAATGGAAGACATTATGCTTTAGAAATGCCTTTATGATAACACTTGTAACAACTGGCACTTAATAAATCTCAGGTCTCTTAAACTATGAGAAGAGCTGGGTAAGTTACAAGTTGGGCTGCTGACCACAATGTCAGCAGTCCGAACGAACCACCAACAAATCGGCTCTACAAGCAGAATGATGAGGCTTTGGAAACCTAGGCAACAGTTCTATACTCTGCCTTGTAGGGCTGCTTGGAGTCTGAATTAACTCTCAATAGCAGTGGGGTTGATTCTGGTTTGGGTGTGAATACACTGAATTAAAAGGGGCCACAGAAAGTAACAAGGAGCCTGGAAGGTGAGTCTAAGAACGCTCATTCTTAAAAGGAATATTCTAAATGAACCCCTCACCAGTCCCTTGGAACTTTATCCCAGGAGGTGACCCATATTAATAAAAGAGCTATATGAGTCATGTCTGCCACAGCTCTGCCCTTGCACCCTACAACACAAAACAACAAAAAGAAAAAGAAAACCCCTTACTAAATGTGGCCAGTTGCAACCGAATAGAGACCCAGAAAAATTTACTCATAGGCCTACCATGGATGAGGTAGCTCCGGCCGAATTCTATGTCAAGAGTTAGACACTCTTGCTGTTGTTGTTGTTGTCAGCGGCCACGGAGTCACTTTTAACTCCTAGTGACCTTATACACAATAGAACCAAACATTGCCTACCCTGTGCCATCCTCACAGTAGTTGAGTCTGAACCCATTGCTGCTGCCACTGTACCAATCCACCTTGTTGGGGATCATCCTCTTTTTTCGTTGACCCACTGGTTTACCAAGCATGATATCCTTCTCCAGGGACTGATCCCTCCTGATAACATGTCCGAAGTACGAGAGACCAAGTCTCACCATCCTGACTTTTAGGGAGAATTCTGGTGGTATTTGTTCCAACACAGATTTGTTTGTTCTTCTAGTAGTCCATGGTACTTTTAATCTTCTTCAACACCATAACTCAAATCTATCAGTTCTTCTATGGTCTTCCAAATATTCATTGTCCAAATTTCACATGCATATGAGGCTACTGTAAATACCATAGGGCTTGGGTCAAGTGCAACTTAGCCCTCAAACTGATAGCTTGGCTCTTGGACACGTTAAAGAAGTCTTACACACCAGATTTGTCTAATGCAATACATCATTTGATTTCTTGACTACTGGTTCGATGAGTGTTGACAGTACATCCAAGCAAAATGAAGTCTTTGACAATTTCAATCTTTTCTCCACTCTTCATGATATGATTTACTGATCCAGGGATGAGGATTTTTATTTTCATTACATTGAGATTCAACCCACACTGAAGGCTGCTGTCTTTGATCTTCATCAAAAAATTTTTTAAGTCTTTGAATTCAGCAAGCAAGGTTGCATCATTGGAAGAATGAGCATTCTTCCAACCATGATGCCAAATTCTTCTTCATATAATCCATCTTCTCAAATTATTTGCTTAGCTAGCTTACAGATTGAATAAGTATGATGAAGCAATACGACCCTGGAGCACACCTTTCCTGATTATGAACCATTCAGTGTCTCCTTGTTGTTTTCAAACAACTGCCTCTTGGTCTATGTACAAACTACTCATGAGGATAATTAAGTGTTCTAGAATGCTCATTCTCCACAATGTTGTCCACAGATTGTCATAATCCTCATAGTTGAAAGTCTATGAATAGCAAAAAAAAAAGCACAAATAAACATCATTCTGTTATTCTCTACTTTCAGTCAAAATCAATCTGATGTCAACAGTGATATCCCTCATTTCAGGTACTCATCTGAATCCACCTTGAACTTCTGGCAGTTGCTTGTCATGTACTGTTTAAGTCATTTTTGAATTATCTTTAGCAAAATTTTACTTGCATGTGATATTAATGATATTGTCCCAATGATTTTGTATTACATTGGGTCACCTCTGTTTGAAATGGGTACATATATGGATCTCTTTTAATTACTTGGCCAGGTATTTGTCTTTCAAATGTCTTAGTATAGATGATTGAATACCATCAGTGCTGCATTAGTTTGTTGAAATTTTCAGTTTGTATTCCATTAATAGCTGGAAGCCCTGTTCTTTCCTAAGAATGCCTTCAGTGTACCTTGAACTTCTTCCTTCATTAACATTGGCTCTTGATTATATGTGACCTCTTAAAATGATTGAACATGAGTCACTTCTTTTTGGTACAATGACTCTGTGTATTCCATCTTCTTTGTTGTTGTCTGCATTATTCAATAGATCGCCTATAGAATCCTTTAATATTGCAAGTCAAGGCTTGAATTTTTTCCTTCAATTCTTTCAACTTGAGAAATGCTGGGAGTGTTCTTCCCTTTGGGTTTTCTAGCTCCAGGTGTATGCACATTTCATTATAATAACTGACTTTGTCTTCTCAAGCTGCACTTTGAAATTTGCTGTTCAGCTCTTTTACCTCCTGATTTCTTCCATTTGTTTCAGCATTTTGATGCGGGAGAGTTAAGTTTCAAAGTCTCTTCTGATATCCGTTTTCATCTTTCTTGTCTTCTTAATGTCCTTTTGCTTTCTTCCTTTATGATGTTCTTGATGTCATTCCACAATTCTTCTGGTCTTCAGTCATTAGTGTATAATGCATCAAATCTATTCTTGAGGTGATTTCTAAATTCAGGTAGGATATGTTCAAGGTCATATTTGACTCTCATGGACTTCTTTTAGTTTTCTTTAGCTCAAGCCTGAGCTTGCATAATAGTAACTGATGGTCTGTTCCATAGTCTGCCACTCCTCTTGCTTTGATTGACAATGTGGAGCTTTTCCACTGTCCCTTCCCACAGATGCAGTCAATTTGGTTTATGTGTATTCCATCTGGTGAGGTCCATGGATACAGTCATCTTTTACATTGTTTAAAAAGGGTAATTGGAAGGAATAAGTCATTCATCTTGAAAGTTTCTATCATGTAGTCTCCAGGATCATTTCTATCACAAAGTTCATATTTTTCAACTACTGATCATTCCTCTTTGTAGCCAATCTTCAATATTCTGATCCTATCTGACAGTGTCCCTAAAGTTTTCATTGACTAACCATTCAGAATTAGTCAGCCTCTGCTTCCTACTAGTCTGTGTTAGTCTGGAAGCTCAGCTGAAACCTATCTACCATGCGTGTATCCTGCTTGTATTTAAAATACCAGTGACATAGCTTCTAGCATCAAGCAGCATGCAAGCCACCACAGTATGACAAACAGACAAATGATGAAATTCTCCTCTTAGTGAGAGAAAATTAAGAGAAGAAACTCAGGCTAAATAATTTTTAATTGTCTTTGTTATTGTTGTTGCTTTGTGCCATGCCAAGTCAGTTCTAACTCAGAGTGACCCTTTATAGGGTTTTCCAAGGAGTAACAGGTAGCTTTGAGCTTTCAACCTTGTGATTAGCAGTCCAGTGGTCATCCTACAAGGTCACATAATCACTTTAAACAACACAATGACAGTAGTTTTGTCATGGTCAAAATTTCTAAAAGAAATAACAAAATCTAATTATTAATCCATTTAAAAGAAAGTTGAACATTTAAAAATTAAAACTTGGAAGTTAATGAAAGATATTTTAAGTGTAATTATCTGAAATGTATTTTTCAAGATCAAAACAAAAACTAACAGCATGAAAATATTAGCTGAACCATACTGTAAGCATTTAATTTCACTGACGTAAAGAAGCTTCTACATTAATATGAGTTCTTTAATAATGAAGTGCTTTTATCTTCCTTGTAAATTACATGGTGAAAAATAATATGAATACTGTCTCCATTATTTACTTCTAAATTATTTCATCACTATAACTGCACCAGGCTATCCTAAAATATTAAAATAACACAACACATGTCATCTCTTTCAGAAGCTTAAAAATGTAATCAAACTCATTAATGACCATTTCCTTTTTCTGATTTTGAAAACTTGATAGAATTAACCAGTAGAAAGGGCACTATGAATAACTGTCACTCCCAAAAGTCAGCTCAAGTATATAAACCACTATACTACAATAGCTTATATAATTAATGGATTTATCAGCATTCCCTTACAAAGCAGTCTTGAGCATTAGTGATATGCTGCAAAGTGACACTTGTTGTGCATAATCTTGTTATTTAAAGCATCGTAATTATATAAACTGGTTTCTTGTGAAAGATGAAATGAACATGAGATTATGCTGTTTTATGAAGTTCTATCTACACTAGATTCCAAAATTAAGAAGGCAAGTATAGTCATAAGATTTCAAGAACACCTACTTTGTACATAACTTTCTTCTAAGTGCTTTTACAGACTAAAAGATGTAATCTTTGTGTACAGGATTTAATTATCTAAATGAACTCTTCAAACAGCTATGCATGGAAAACTAAGAATGCACTTAGTGACTTAAAATACTTGCCCTCATACAGAAATGTGCTGTATAAATTTCAGAACAGATAAATGGTAATTTTCCCAACTATTCAATTAGTATCTGAAAATTTTAAATTTCTATCCTTAGGGAGGATTCATAATTCTTACTTAGGGAAAATAGGAAAAGTGTCTCTTGGTTATACCACCCACTGTTGTTACTCCAGTAAGAGTCCCTAGTCTGAACACTACCGCACCATCAAAGTTGGTGGGGGGCAGGGTGGGGTATATAACAAGGAGAAAGTAGTAAGCTCTAAGAAACAAGCATTTCCGGTAGGATGAGACTCATATTGCATTTGTTTGGCTTATCTGTTTTTAATTAAGCCTTCCCTAAATCACCTTCTTTATTTATACCTCTCCATCAGCCTAACAGAATAGCCTTGAGGCTTATTTTAGCCAAATGTGTCCAGTGATCCTTTGCCTTTTCTACTTTCAATATTCTACATGTCATCAATATGTCCCTCACAAGTATTCATGCTTTAATGCTACCTTGTAATTGTTTAATGTTTTTACACTTAACAAAATATGCTCATAGTCATTTTTTCCAATCTTCATGACTGCCTTGTGAATAAGTAGTTGTTGGATATGAAGTTTAGTGAAGGTAAATTTAAAGGTCCTTCTCAAGGTGATACTGAGATGGTGAAGATCAGCATCCACACTGGAATCAATCTCAACTCCTTGCTTGGTGTTCCCCTAATACAGCATGCTGTTTAGTGCTGTTGAGCAGGTTCTGATGGTGTTGTTTAGTGCTGTTGAGTTTGTTCTGACTCATAGTGACCCTGTAATAGGGTTTCTGAGGAACGGCTGACGGGTTTGGACCATCCATCTTGTGGTTAATCAGTGTAGTGATTAGTCTACAGCACCACACAAGGACTCCTCCACATAGTCATACAAAAATTACATGGTGGGTGATGAATGCTTCAAAAATTTTGTGAAATATCCCATTATCTTTCAATTCCATTTTTTCCACAAACATTTTAAAGCCTTCTCATACACTGCCCTGTTTATTCTTCAGAGTTTCCTGGAATCCAAAGAGTTCACACAAAGACCATTTTTCTCCATACTATGTGGAGCGCTCCACTTTTGATGACAGGGGTTGAATGTTTTGTGAGTATAAATAGGGTTTTAAGAGCTATCTTATTCTCAGTTCTGCCAGATTTGTCTATGTTCTCTAACAGAGAAATCTTTTCCTGATTATGCCATTGGAGGTCCTATACCAGAGCATTAGCGTTAGTTAAATATATGCTCTAAAACCCTGGTGCCACTTAACATGTACATTGAGATGACGAAGTTTACAGAGCACACACAGTTTATGCTATTTTATACTCAAAAATACTAGAAAATAACTCACCTGAAGCTGGAAAGGTTAAAGCAGAACATACACACTTAATAAGAGGCAGAGAAAGAACTTGAACTCTGCTCTCCAAACTCTTCCACTTAACCTTCAAAGTACGCCTCTGCTCCTCCACATGTATAATAAATCTCCAATGAGAAGTGTTTGTAAAATGATTTGAAAGTAAAATACTACTCTGTTATTACATTTTGTCTGGAATCCATATATCTGCCCTCAAGACTCAATAAAGTTATAAAAAATGCTTTTGTACCATATTCTTTTAATTTCTTCCTTTCTAAAAGCAAATTTTCTTTCAACACTATGGAATCTTGGAAAACTTGAGTCCAGGGAAGGTGCTAGTTATCTTCCAGTGATCGGTGGAAAACGCAGCTTTATGAAAGCCAAAAGTAACCTATAATTTCATATTACAAAATATAATGCAAAACATATCCTGGCAGCAATGTTACCTGCCTGCATCCCTTTTCAGCTGTAAAATAGTTATACACACACACACACACATCTGAGAAAAATCAGGCTTTGAACATATTGCAGCAACACACATGCAAAACATGGATAGTTTCACCAGGGCTGCCTGTGATGACAGAATACACAGACATCCTACAATAAAATCTGCCTCACAGCTAAATCAGAAAGTCTTTTTGGACACAAGAATATATGAGCCCTAATGAAAACCAGATAGGCAAGGAAGAACACACTCCAATTTAAAACTAATACAGATGAGCCTACACAAAGTGCCCAAACATTTGGTCCACAAGCCACCAGCAACTCTCTAATTTGTCATGAAAGGCAAGAGGTATTTCAACCAATCAGAAGAGAAAACGATATTTGCTCCACAATTAAAATTTATTACATTCCAAGATATGTTGTTGTTGTTGTTGTTAAGTGCCATCGAGTCAGTTCCAACCCATAGCAACCCTGGATAGGGTTTCCAAGGAGTGGCTGGTGAGCTAGAACCGGAACCTTGCAGTTCAAACGGTTTTGCAGTCTGGCACATTAACCCATAGCGCCATACCAGCACTCCATTCCAAGACATAGTACTTTCAAATCTAGATGTCATTTCTTGAAAGAACTTTAATGAACACAGAATACATTAAATTTATGGAGCTGTGGCACTTTGTTCTACAAACCTATAAATCACAAGAAATGATATGTGGTAGGCATTCAGTATATATATGCTGAGTACTGAATTGAGAACTATTTTCAGATCTCATGCCATAAAGAGATCAAGTACAAAGCACCAATATGTGTTTTTAAGAAGAGTAAAATTGACTCAATGGCACTTAACAAGAATCTTAACAGTGGTACAGTTATCCTTTTGTTGACACAAAAATTCTCAGATTTACATCAACTGGATAAGAGTGTTATCACTTCCTTAGCAAGAAGAATCTCTGTAACTGCTAAATCAGCTAGTCCCCATAGAGATAGGAATCTCCAAACCAGGTCCAGGGTATCATTTTTATTCAATCCTGAAAATCACTGTCTTCACTAAACATAATTTTTGTCACTCTAACCATCAAAAGAATAGTATTTATTGAGCACATAAGGACTATGCTAATTAAATAAACCCACAAGGCATGAAATGAACAAGCAGTACCTCAGTATAAGAATGGAAGACAGAATTCATTCAGAATAATCTGAGCATAACTGATCTAATTTTTTACTCCAATCTGTGGGGAAAAAAATTATAAAAAATTTATATTGAAACCCCAATCATCTTTTATCTGAATAAACTCCTAAAATCTATGTTATGTTTTAAACACACACACACACTAACGCACATGCTTTATAGTTGGCCAGATTTAGATGAAAATCCTTCTTATTGCAGCACTAGGTATGCGATTCCATTTTTTATCTGTAAACTAGTGTTCACAGTAAAGATTAAATAGGTAATGAAATTAATTCTAAAGCACAGTGTAGTAGTAGGTGCTTACCAAATGACTGATATCACGACTATTCTTCTTCGTTACCATCTTCAATTACATAGAAAACACTATTTTCTGAAACACCCTTTAATACCACTCCATTTAGTACTTATTTACTGCTGTCATTTTTTTATTTCCTCTTAGAATATTCTCCAGGACATTTGCTCCTCTCTCCCTCCATTCACCCATATGAAACTGTGTCTTTATTAATTATAAGTTGAGCCTATTAGCCAATTTAGTATCACTAGAATATTGTTCATTGCAGCCTAATTCCATTGGAAGAAGAGATGACAGCAAACTAATGTGATCAAAATCATAATAAGTAAAGGAACTAATCATAGGAAATAGAAGACTTATGGAGGCAGCAGCACCAGGACCACATTTGCAGAAGTAGGTTGGGTATATATTTCTCAATAAAAGCCATCAAAACTTTGAAATATTCATAATATCTTCTTCTTCAAGCAATTTGTTTTCAGCTACGAAGCCTATCTTTTTTTTTTTTTTTGGATTAAAGTAGGAAAAGAATTAGATGGAGCATTTTCAATCTCACACACACTCTCACCCACATCTATGAATGCTGTCCAAATACAACTTTTAAAATAATTTTAAGATGTAAATACTACCCAAAGGGATCTATAGATTCAACACAACTCAGTGAAAATTCTAACAATGTTCTTTACATAAACAGAAAAATCAGCCCTCAATTTTATATAGAATGGCAAGAGGTCCCAAACAACTGAAGTGTTAACAGAGAGGAAGAAAAAAAGGAGGATTCATAGTTTCTGATTTTAAAATACATACAGCCACGGTATCTAAGCAGGCTGGTACTGCTATAACAGAAGACACATAGACCAATGGAATAAAATTCAGAATGCAGATATAAACCAATATCTCTGTGGTCAACTGTTTTTGTTTTCTTTTCTTTTTAATGTAAGTGTTAAGTCCCTCTGAAGGGGAAATATTTGTCTTTTATATATATGGTTTGGGAAAACTGAATTCATGCCTCAAACCACATACAAAAACATATTCAAATTAGGTTAAGGACCTAAGGGCTCAAACTAAAGGCATAAAATTCTTAGAAAAAAAAAAAAGCAGGGCAACACAGAAGAAGAAGAAAAAAAAAAATGAGACTTTATAAAAATTTGAATTTTTGCTCATCAAAAGATTTTACCAGAAAAATAACAATACAAGCTATGGACTGGTTAAATAGGAATTTAGTAAATTAACAAAAAGAAAACCCAATCATAAAATGGGCAAAGGACTCAAACAGACATTGCACCAAAGAGACTATTCAAACGGTCACCAGACACATAAATCTATGCTCAGCATCACTAGTCAGCAGAGAATTACAAACCAAAACCACAGAATCATTTCACTCCCATTAGCACAAGGGTTGACAGTTCAAACCCACCAGCTGCTCCTCGAAAACTCTATACAGGGTCGCTAAGAGTCGGAACCAACTCAACAACACTTAACAATAGAATGGTAAAAATTAAAAAATTTAACTAATGTTGATTAAGATGTGGAATAACTGGATTCTATAGTGCTGTGGGAGTCCTGGTGTGGTGCTGTGGGTTAATGCGCCAGATTGTAAAGCCATTTGAACTGCAAGGTGGGCAGTTCAAGCTTACCAGCTGCTCCTTGGAAACCTCATTATGGTTGCTATGTGTCAGAACTGACTCAATGGCACTTAACCAGAACAACAACATATCTTGGTAAGAATTCAAAACAGTACCAGGATTATATTTAACAGTATATCGCAGTTTGTAAAAAAAGTGAAAACAGAACTACCAAATGACCTAACAATCCTACTCCTGGGTGTATACCCAAAAGACATGAAAGCACAGACTCAAAAAGACACCTGTACACCAATGTTCATTATGGGCCTATTCACAACAGATAAAAGATGGAATCACCTAGATACCCATCAAAAAATAAATAAACAAAATGTGGTCATAAATCAAAATATTACTCAGCCAGTAGGAGAAACGAAGTCTTAATACATGGTATACAGTATGATAGAACTTGAAGAAAATATGCTGAGTGAAATAAGGCAATCACAAAAGGACAAATATCACATAACCTCACTTATATAAAAAGACAAGAAAAGGCAAAGACTAAAGTTATGTGTGGCAGACGGGAAGGGACAAATAGGGACTAACAGTGTTGAGAACAAGAAGTGTAGGCTTACACTGCTAATTATTGTAACTGCTGTCAACAAGCTGCTAAACGTTATATTTGACTAAAGTTGTATAACAGATATATTTACAGTACAACAACAAAGAGTGGCTGCCGAGGCTGCTTATGGATAAACAAACACCTCATGCAATGGGAGTCCTTGGTTTGGAAGTTTATTAGGTCCATTTAGTGGGCCTACTACCATGTTTGTATGGTGCTATAGGATAACATTGGGCTGCTAACCACAAGATCTGCAGTTCAAACCCACCAACCACTCCTTAGAAACCCTATAAAGGCCTAAATGAGTCCAAACAGACTCTAAGTCACATAACAACAATAGCATGTTTAACACTTACTTAGAGTCTATCTTCTATTTCTTTGCAAAGAGCCTAGGATCTTAAAAGCTTTAAACTGGCCATCCAAGGTCCAACAAGTTGGTCTCTATTCACCAAGTGCAGAAGAGGAAGAAGCGTCAGGTATAGCAGAAGGAATGGAATGTATGGATAATTTTGCCTCCCTGAGCCACTGGATTTTTGCCAAGAGCTCAGAGGAACTAAACGGTGCCCAAGGACTATTACTGAATATTTAGATCAAAGATCCCATAGAAGAATCCTAATCAAAATAGAAAAAAATACAGAACAGAATTTAAAATCTTTCTATAGCCATAGAGACTGAATGAACCCCTGAAACTACTGATCGGAAATAATCTTCAAATCTTAACCCACAAATATCCTCCAAAGTCTTCTTAAATCTAGATAGGCTAGTTTTAAAAAGCCAGCCTTGAGCATTATGCTCTTTTAGGGTCTATATAGGATCAAACTGACAACGGCAACTCAAAAGATGAGATAGGAACCGCAGGGAAGGTGAGTTTGTGCTCATGAGGCAGGAAACAGAAAACAGTCAGAAAAGGCGCTGTGGGTTAATGCACTGGAGTACAAAGTCAATTTGAACTGCAAGGTCAACGGTTCAAGCTGACCAATCCGTCCTTGGAAACCCTATGCAGGGTCGCTATGGGTTGGAACTGACTCGACCGCATTTAGCAACAACAGTATTGTCAACAACAACAAAACATTTAAAATTTACAGAGAAAAAAACAGGTCAGTCAATAAATGTTAAGCCTCTTATGTCTTTGTTAGTAAAAAATAAAGGTCAGCAGAATACTTGAAAGTGTCCTTTTTACATTTATTCACATAAGCAAAACCTATGTAGGTGGGTAGTAAATTGGCTAAAACTTGTGATATATTCTAGAAGAGTTTAAGATCAGAAATGTGATCGCCTTGTAACAAAAAGTAATGTCACACGCTTTTATCATGGCCACTCTACTCAAAGTAAATGGATTTTCACATTGAAAAAGTAACATTAAAAGTTGCCTTGGAGAAGATAACAGAACAGGCATTCCCAAATGCTCTCTCAGTCCTGTCTTCTAATGATTTCCCTTCTGAGGGCATCCTAGGGAGAAGTTCAATCTTTCTAATGGGGATATAACTGTACTACAACTCTCCAAGGCATTTACCACTTGAAAAAAGGGAACTCCAAACTCTCTTTCAAAAGGCAGTAGGTCATTGGGAAAAGTCATTTTTCAAAGCTCCAGTGAACTGGCACTTTGCTTTAAGCCAGCCACAGAGATAAGGCATGCAGTCTCAGTAACAGAATTGCCTTTCTTTAATTTTTCATGCTTGTCCATTTCAGTGCTCCCAAGAGGAATCAATGACTTACTCAGGCATCATAAATGCCTTGGACTGTGTTGTGTATATGCATATGTTTTGATGAAGATTTAACAAAGGTTACAAGAGTCATACATAAAGGCATCCGCCTATCCATTCCAAAACAAAAAAGAAAATGTCTCATCATTGTCACCCTGCTGAAGCATTTAAGTGAAACTAAAGCTCCTATGAGGTAGGCAGATGTTTTTTATTTCCCATACTGAAAGCACACACAGGTATAAGCATGTTCCAACGGCAGTAGATTCGTCTGGAATGTGAAAGACCAAGGGGTTCACACATATAAAGATCAACAGTTGTTTTAGAAATTAACTACACCACATCTTAAACTTCTACATAAGTTTTAAACAGATCCAGGTGTTATCATCGGGGAAGAAACAGATGCAGTGTTAGCACATTAAACTGTGAATCCAGTTCCAAAACTGCTTAATGGGCTCCACATGCTGAAGGATCATCATGGTAGGAAGTGCATTCAACCAAAAGCCTAACTTTCAAACCAAACAAGAGGTCCATTATCTACAGTATGCTCACTCAGGACTGACAATGTTTTAGCACTGATTGTGTTGCATTACTAGTTCTGAAGGAGAAAGAAGGTGGTAAGAGCAAAACTCAACATCAGGATAGCAGAGCTATAGTTGTCATGGCAATACTGATTCCATGGCTCCAACACTGTCAACACGAAAGAGTCAGCACTTGTTGCACCAGCTTATCTTAGCATGTGATCCCCTCTGGACCACCAAAGTGGTCAAAAGAAGGGGATGAAAAGAATGAAGGGGAACTGATATTCATTAAGAATGTATGTGTATCCTTTGGTGGTTTCAATTATATATGCCTGAGCGTTTTTTTGGGTTTTTTTGTTGTTGTTGTTGTTTTTTAAAAAGAGCTAAAATGAATAGAGAGTAACTGTTAACTGATGGTACATGGAAGGAACTATAACCATTGTAAGGAAACAAAGTGTATGATTTGTTGAATATAGAACTGATGATCTGCCCTGCAAACGTTCTATCAATTCACAATAAAAACTTTAAAAAAAAGAATGTGTAGAAGTTTCTAATTTTAAAAGCATTCAAAAATGAATGTTCTCATCCAAGATTACACTGTGAGTAATCAGAAGAATTAGGGAAAGAATCAGATTTTGGAATGCTATTCTAGTGTTCATTTGACTAGCCCCCAGCCCCCAGTCATTAAAACCCTAAACTAGGAAGGCCACTTGCCCCTCCAGTCATTTTTATGTTGTTTTAAATAAAAACTTGCTATTCTAGAAGAATAAAAATGTACAATAAAGCAACACAACTGTGTTTCAGTCGATTCTACTTAGCCCGTACACTTCTTTTACAACTACAAGCACTGACTAAAAGGTCTAAATGATGCTAAATTAGTGCAACATACTGGAAAGCTGTCTGGAATTAAAGGGCACCACAGAGCATTCTGTATTTATTGATTCTTCCTATTGACCAAAGCCATAACAGTCTTTAAATAACAACTTCAAAAACAGCCTATTAAAATCATGACAAACTGTTCTTTACAGTTTTTCTACTTCCAGAATCCAACTCTGATGAAAATTATTTTTTTTTCTACTGAGAGATCACCATTGGATATTTCTTGAATTGAGTCATTTAACTTTAAAAATACATCCATATATGCTATTTGTTGTTCATGAAAGCAAGCTCAGCCACATGAAAGCCAGACTACAGTATAATTCATATTAAGAATAGAAACTGCAGCTATGACAACTGGGCATTTACAACTCACAGCTCAAGGCAGGCAGGATTCAAGAATATAAGAGTTTTGGTCAAAAGGTCTCTTTGAAAACTCTGCTTCTGTTTGTTTTGAATTCAGCTTGATTTTATTTTGTCCTTTTTGACAATATATACAGAGAGAGAGAGATTAGAAACTAACTGAGTTATAGAGTGAATAGAAAGAAGTAATAATAACAGAGTAGCAGTAGGAATTTGTGGGTAGGTTTTGGAGAGAGAATACAACACACAAAGTTCCAAGTCTTCCTGCCTCAGAAATGAGGTGTGTATAGTGGCAGCTCAAACTATTTTGTTAAGTTTCTTCTATAGCCTGACTTGTATATTTATCATAAGAAGAACTAAAGTTAGAAAATCTTTATAACTGTAGAAAGAGGCAAATTATCATTGCAAACACAGATGTTGGTGTGTAATAGTTTTATACTGATGTTATAACAAATTACCACAAACTAAGTGGCTCAAAACACTACCAATTTATTATCTGATAGTTATAGTTCTGAAACTCAAAAGTCAAATGGGTTGTACTGTAAATTCAAGGAGTCAGCAGATCTGTGTTCCTTCTCGAGGCTCTATGGGAGAATCCATTTCCTTGACTTTTCTATCTCCTAGAGGCCACCTGCAATTTCTTGGCTGAGGGCCTCATTCTCCATCTTCAATGCCAACAAAAACAACATTCTGACCTCTGGCTTCCTTCTTCACATCTTCTTTTGACTGATTTCTGCCTCCTTCCTTCCCTTATATGAAAACATTAAATTCAACCAGATAATTCAGGATAATCTCTCCATTTATTTTTTTTTAATTAATTACATCTGCAAAGTCCCTTTGACTATATAAGGTAGCATAGAATATTCATAACTTCTGGGAATCAGGATATAGGTATTTGGAGGATGCAATTATTCTGCCTGTCAATGTTTCTTCCCTTAAACAGGACTATTGATGTTAAGTGCCACGGAATCATTTCTGACTCATAACAGCCCTGTATAAAGATTCTAAGGAGCAGATGGTGGGTTTGAACTACCTACCTGGGGGTTAGCAGTCCAAGGCTTAGTCTACAGCACCACAACAGGACTCCTAGATAGGATTAACTCAGGATATTAACAAGGATTACCAAAATCCTTTCCTGACTAAAACAGCCAATGCACTACATCTCCACAGGTATGCAAGAGTCACTTGGTTAAAGAGGGGTTTCCAAAAGCTTGTGAAAAATTTCATCAGTTTTTAATTTCATTTTTTTCGAGAACTTTTTGGAAACTCTCTTTGCACATCCATATAGTTGGAAATCATTTTCATCATTTCTCATTTTCTAACAAAATTCTAAAGAAAAACCTATGCTAGTATGAAACTACAGAGCAGTATACTGATAGAAAAGTATTAAGGTAGGAAATTAGTTGACAAAACGAGCAAAAAGAACTGAGTAGCACTGCAGTCTAAACTTTTCATGATGTGAAGGAGAGGGACATACTTCCTAGTCAAGTTCCACTCAGCATTCAGCATTCAAAACTCTAAAATTCCCTCCTGAAACAAAATCTAAATAAATAATAGGGTTTTGTAATTGAATTCAATGATTAGTTTAAGCATATGGATTTCACATATATTAGGCTACATCCAGGGGTCATATTAAAAAGTATATTGTCAACCAGTATAGATTGGACACTGGCCACGGAACTGGAGCAAGGTTCTGTAAGTCTTTGCTACAATCAGTTCCTGGGAAGGGAAAATGACTAACAACAAGGTTCTAATCCATCCAGAGTTGTAAGAGAAGAAAGGCCTGGAAGGTCTACTTCTGAGAAATGTGTCACTGAGAACTCTATGGAACACACTTTTGCTGTGACACACATGGTGTATTCATTAGTTCGAGTTGACTCAAGGTCAACACATTTTTTGCTACATTCAACACTAAACTTTCAATAATTAGACTGTGAGGAGGTGCAAGTGTTCCCAGATGAGACAGATGGTCAAAGAAGAGACCAACCTCAAGGGACGACAAAATACAATAGGTGTTTGGTAACTACACCAGTCATACATAATACCATTAAGCAATGGCAAAATATTCATGTTCTCAATGAAATTTTTTATAGGTAAGTAATGATTGTTTTACAAGCACACATCACTTGCAAAACCAGAAATACAGTTAAATGAGTAAAAATACCTAACTGTGGGGCAGGGAGTACATGGCAATAATGCCACTCTAAATTAGAAGAAATGATTTATTTAGCCAAGTGCAAAATCAGAATCCCAAACTATTCTGACAAGATGGAATGACCAACTTAGGAAACAAAAATGAATAGGTGGCATTATAGGATAAGCATTGGGCTGCTAATCACAAGGTCAGCAGTACAAAACCACCAACTATACACAGAAGAAAAATGAGACTATCTGCTCCCATAAAGATTTATAGTATCAGAAAACCCTACATATTAGGTTTCTATATGTCAACATAGAAAAAGATTAGATAGTAAAAACTAAAATTGGGTTGAAAAGTCAACAGCAACAGAATGGAAACATATTAGTTAGCCATATATGCATGGAGATTTTTTTTTAAATCTCAATAAAGTGTAATGGTTAGGGTTCTATGTCAAACTTGACTAGGCTAGGATTTCTAAAGGTTTAGCAGTTGGGATGTGCTTATTCCTATGGTGATGAAATCTAACACAAGCATAGTTATCTCTAATGAGTGGCTATAAGAAGTTAATAAAGGGAAACTTCCTTGGGGGTGTTGCCTGCCCCTAATGTAAGTGACATGTGGGAGGAAATCGTCCTCTCTTATCACTACAAACGAAAGCAATTTCCTTGATAATAAACTTCTCTCTTTCTCTCTCTCTCTCTATGTATGTATGTATGTGTATGTATGTATGTATGTATGTGTGTGTATATATATATATAGTGGTGGCTGTGTGCCGTGGAGTTTGTTCCGACTCATAGTGACCCTACACAGGATTTCCAGAAAACCTCATCTTTCTCCCGCAGAACTGCTGGTAGTTTCGAACTGTTGACCTTACTGTTGGCAGCCCGATTCGTAACCACTATGCTACCAGAGCTCTCTCTCGCTCTCTCTCTCTCTCTCTCTCTCTCTCGCTCTCGCTCTCGCTCTCGCTCTCGCTCTCGCTCTCGCTCTCTCTGTATATATATACTCTCTCTCTCACACACATATAATATACACATATGTATGTTTCACTGGTTTTATTTCTCTCAAAAACCCAGTCTAAGACAGTATGATATGGACTCAAAAAAAAAAAAAAAAAAAAAGGTAAATTTTGTTGTTCAGTGCTGGCATGTCCACTCCAGTTCCTTGTGACCCTTTTACACAACAGAATGCAACACTGCCTAGTTGTGTAGCAGTCTCACAATAGTTGCTATGTTTGAATCTGCTGTTGTGGCCACTATGCTAATTACCATTGGGGGGGGGGGCCTTACTCTTTTTAGTTGAGCCTCCATTTTACCAAGCATGATGTCATTCTCCAAAGTCTTGTCCCTAACAAAGCATGAGAGACAAAATCTCGCCATCACCACTTCTAAGAAGAGTTCTGGCTGCATACACTTCTTCTGAAACAGATTTGTTTGTTCTTATGGTAGTCCATGGTACTTTTAATATTCTTCCCCAACACCATAATTCAAATGCATCAACCCTTCTACTGTCTTCCTTATTCATTTTCCAGCTTTCACATGTATATGAGGCAAATGAAAATACGGGGCTTGTGCCATGTTCACCTTACTACTCAAAGTGACCTATGTGCTCTTGAACACTTTAAAGAGCTCTTGTCCAGCAGATTTGCTTAATGCAATAAGTTGTTTCATTTCTTGATTGTTACTTCCGTGAATGTTGACTGCAGATGCTAGCAAAATGAAGTATATGACAACTTCAAACTTTTCTCCTGTTCTCATGTTGCTATAAGGAGGTACAAGAGCTGAACAGAAAATTTCAAAGGTGAATTCAAGAAGACAAAATCAAATATTATAACAAAACATGCAAAGATCTAGAGTCAGAAAACCAAAAGGAAAGAACACGCTCAGCATTTCTCAAGCTGGGGGAACTGAAGAAAAACTTCAAGCCTCAACTTTTGTTATTGGAGGATTCTCTGGACAAATTATTGAATGATACAAAAAAAACATCAAAAGAAGATGGAAGGACTACACAGAGTCACTGTACCAAAAGGAAATGGTTGATGTTCAACCGTTTCAAGGGGTAGCATACAGTCAAGAGCCCATAATACTGAAGGAATAAGTCCAAGGTGCTTTGAAGGCATTGGCAAAGAACAAGTCACCAGGAAATGATGGAATAAAAATTGAAATCTTTCAAGAAAGTGAGGCGGCACAGGAGACACTCACTCATCTATGCCAAGAAATTTGGAAGACAACTATTTGGCCGACTGATTGGTAGAGATCCATATTTGTGCCCATTCCAAAGAAAGGTGACCCAACTGGCTGCAGAAATAATTGGACAATATCTTTGCTATCCCATGCGAGTAAAGTTTCACTAAAGGTAACACAGAAACGGCCGCAAGCATACATTGACAGAGAACTTCCAGCGGTTCAAGCCGGATTCAGAAGAGGATGTGGAACGGGGTTATCACTGCTGATGTCCGATGGATCTTGGCTGTAAGCAGGAATAACAGAAAGATGTTTAGTTAAACATTTACTGATTATGCAAAGGCTTTCGATTGTGTGGATCATGACAAGCTATGGACAACATTGTGAAGTGTGAATATTCCAGAATACTTAATTGTGCTCATGAGCCATCTGTAAATGGACCAAGTGGCAGATGTATGAAGGGAACATGGGAACACTGAATGGTTTAAAATTAAGAAAGGTGTGAAACGGGGTTGTATTCTTTCACCGTATTTATTCAACATGCATGCTGAGAAAATAATCTGAGATGCTTGGTTATATGGAGAAAAATGTGGTATCAGGATTGGAGGAAGACTTTTTAACAATCTGCAATATGCAGATGATACAATCTTGCTTGCTGAAATTGAAGAGGTCTTAATATAGTTACTGATGATGATCAAAGACCACAGTCTTCAGTATGTATTGCATCTCAATGTCAAAAAAACAAAAATCCTCACCACAGGACCAATAAACAACATCCTTATCAATGGAAAAAAGACTGAATTTGTCAAGGATTTCATTCTTCTTGTATCAACCATCAACATCACTCTTGGAAGCAGCAGATATCAAATGATGTATTTATTGCATTAGGCAAATCTGCTGCACAAGAACTTTTCAAAGTGTTGAAGAGCAATGATGTCAGCTTGAGGACTAAGGTGCACCTGACCCAAGCCATGGTCTTTTCAATAACCTCACATGCATGTGAAAGCTGGACAGTGAATAAGGAAAACCGTAGAAGAATTGATGCCTTTGAGCTATGGTGTTGGAGGAGAATATTGAAAGTACCATGGGCTGCCAAAAGAACCAACAGATCTGTGTTGGAAGAAGTACAGCCAGAGTGCTCCTTGTAAGCCAACATGGCCAAACTTTGTCTCTCATACTTCAGACATAGTGTTAGGAGGTACCAGTCACTGGAGAGGGATATCATGTTTGGTTAAGGTGGAGGGTCAGAGGAAAAGAGGAAGATTTCCAACGAAATGGATTTGCAAAGTGGCAGCATCAATGGGCTCAAGCGTGGCAACAATTGTGAGGTTGGACCTGGACTGGGCAATGTTTCGTTCTGTTGTGCATAGGGTCGCTATGAGTTGGTACCATGACAATTAACAACAACAATATGTTGCTATTTATTGGTCCATTTACACAGATTTTTTTTTTCTTTAAATTGAGGTATAATCCATAATCTTTGAACTTCATTAGTAAGTATATTAATTCTTCTTCTTCCAATCCTGATGCCATGTTCTTCTTCATAGAATCCAACTTCTCAAATTATTTGCTCAAAATAAAGACTGAATAAATATGGTGAAAGAACACACCTCTTGCACAAACCTTTCCCAGTACATGATAGCTTCTATAATAGAGGCATTCAAACTTACTATCTACTTCATAAGGTTTGGCGAAAACTAAATACTCCCATTTTCAGAATAATTCCAACTTAACCAAGCTTATCCAACTTTATGAATAATTTGTGAAAGGACCATAAGATTAGGCGGAATTCAAAGTTATAAAATGATATATGGATCTTGGAATCACTGGACTGGAGGAATATGACAAATTTCTTTTGTATTATAATTTGTAGTATAATACAGCTGGATTCTATTTGTTTTATATTTACCATGAAGTAAGATTGAGACCAAGGAATACTAAAGCTATATTCAGTGATGGAACAGACCACCCAGGCATAAATGAGGTCTCCATCACTGAAGTCCAAAACAGAGGGTAGATGGTTTTGACAGAGGAGTTAGTAGATGAACACTAGACATATTTCAAGCATACTTTGAATCTTGAGATTCAATGATGCTGTATCATGGTGTTGTTGTTAAGTGTCATTGAGTCGGTTCTGACCCATAGCGACCCTGTATAGGGTTTCCGAGGAGCAGCTGGTGAGCTTGAACCACTGACCTTACAGCTCAAACAGTTTTGCAGTCTGGTGCATTAACCCACAGCAGATTCTCACTACCCAGGGTTTCTCAGGTATTAGTTACTCCTACAGTACTTTCACATCTTCTGCCATACTCAGGTACCATTTACTTTTAAACAGCAACAACAAAAACATTGGTATCCAATAGACTCTTGACTCTTGGTAATGCCATGTGTGCCAGAGTAGAACTGTGCTCTACAGAGTTCTCAGCCGCCTATTTTTCAGAAGTAGATCACTGAGCCTTTCTTCTGAAATGCCTCTGTATGAGCACAAATCTCCAACCACTTGGGGAGTTACCGAGCATGTTAGCATTTGCATTACCCAAGGGAGGTTCATCAATTATACTACTTTTGTTGTTAAGTGCCATATAGTTAGTTCCAACTCTTAGTGAATTTGTAGAGATTGTCCAAGGATTTTTTCAAACCTTTTCATGAGCAAAAACCATCTTTCTCCCAAGGATCAGCTGATAGGTTCTAACCTCCAACCTGCTGGTTTGCAGTCCTGTGTTTATTCTACAGAGCAATTGCACTACATACTTTACTACTAGCTTACTGAATGTTGTTACGTGTCACTACCCTGTATAGAGTTTCTAAGGAATGGCTGGTGAGTTTGAACTGCTGATCTTGCAGTTAGATATCTAGTGGTTAACCTACAGCACCACACCAAGACTCCATACATCTTCCTTTAGATAGTCTCACATTTGCTTTCATGTTCTGCCTTGTTCTTAGAAATAATATCTATGGATTAACATGCTACTTTTAGTTTTAATGTTGTTGTTGTTGTTAAGTGCCATCGAGTCGGTTCCGACCCATAGCGACCCTGTACAGGGTTTCCGAGGCTATAAATCTTTACAGGAGCAGCTGGTAGTTTCAAACTGCTGGCCTTAAGGTTTGCAGCCCAATTTGTAACCACTACGCTACCAGAGCTCCTTTTGGTTTTAATAACAACCCTTAAATAAATATTGAACAAAATATTCACTATTTTATTTAATATGTATGCATTTCTCAATCTCAAAAATCCAGTGATATTTTAAATTAGCTTTTTAGTTTTTTCTAAAAGTTCTAAGCTTTGAAAATCACCTAATAACTGAAGTTACCTGGTGGGTAGTTATTATATTTTCATACAGTTCTGCTATTGTTGTTGTTGTTGTTGTTAGTGTATTTAAGAAAAGACAGTGGAAAAGCATTCCCCAGGTCTTCAACTTACTTGGCTATATTTGCCTTACATTTTGGAAACCAATTTTTCACATAATCAAAAACAGCCTTACATGTCAAGATAGAGCTCTGGTCAACATTAAAATTGGGCTCCAAGTCTTGAATATATTATTGAATTTGTCAATATTCCAATTAACTAGCAGTTAAACAGTTGTATATTTGGCATATTTGCAATGTTCATTTTCATTACATAATTATTTGGCAATACACTATGCATTTTAAGAAGTGGATCAACTGAATGAATCAAGTAGCATTTTAAGAAAAGACACAGAAGTAATGTTTCTAATTGCTTCTCTTCTAGAACCTCTTTAAATTGAATTTCAACAAAGAGCAGAGAGGTATCAGATGGCAAAATCCTGAAATTTTAAAATACAGATTTTTTTTTAGTTGATGCAGCTTTGTAGCCTGACTAGCAATTTTGAAATTATCTGCCATAAACTGAAACAAAGCCTCTTCAGCACACAATCAAGCTTTACACAAGGCATCTCACTGGCTTTAGCACCTACTTTAGTTAATAAATGTTTGTTCAGCTGGTTGTATTGGTTTATTATGCTGTGGTGAAACAAAACATTTTTCATCTTGCTACTTTAAAAAATAAACAACTTGGTCATTAAGAAGCTCTCTAAAACATGGCAATATTCTATGTTCTACTCTAGAGAGTATATTGACATATTGGTAAAGAAGACAAACTGCAAAGAAAGGTTAGGGGGAAATGCTGTACTGTGAGAAAGCAGCCATGCCTAACTAAAATTGACTGAATTGTGGGTGACAAGGAAGCCATCTTGAATCGTGCTCATATAGCACTAAATCTCAGATAGTGCCTTTGTTGAGCATAGCCAAAACTTTATAAGAGATTTTCTGAAGCAGAATTAAAACAAGGGCTTCCCCAGACTGATCGATTACATTTTCTTCTGCCTTGTCCTTCTTTTCTCCTTTTAAGGAAATTGTTTCATTTTTTTGGATGAGAAATAAAGCTAAAGCTATAACTCAGAGAATTTTAAACTTCCAGCTCAGAGTTTAAAACTGCTTTGAATTAGTAGCTGCTACTAGCGTAGTGGTTATGAATCGGGCTGCGAACCTTAAGGTCAGCGGTTCGAAACTACCAGCCGCTCCGTGGGAGAAAGATGAGGCTTTCTACT
>NW_006408693.1:2402826-2403795 GCF_000296735.1 Chrysochloris asiatica
ATAGAATGTACTAAGTATGAATCTAGGAAAATTGGAAACTGTCAAAATGAAACGCAACGCGTAAATATCAAGATCTTAGGCACCAGTGAGCTGAAATGGACTGGTATTGGCCATTTTGAATCTGACAACCACAAGGTTTACTATGCCAGGAAGGACAAATTGGAGAGGAATGGTGTTGAAATCATTGTCAAAAAGAACATATCCCGATCAATCATTAAGTAAAACGCTGTCTGTCATAGGATAATACCCATGCCCCTACAGGAAAGACCATCTAATGCCACTATTATTCAAATTTACGCACCAACCACTAAAGCCAATGAGGATGAAAATGAAGAACTCTACAAACTTTTTCAATCTGAAACTGATCAATCATGTAATCAAGATATATTGATCAGTACCGATGATTTCAATGCTAAGGTTGGGAGCAAAGAAGAAGCAACAGTACTTGGAAAATATAGCCTTGGCGATAGAAATGATGCTGGAGATTGCATGATAGAATTCTGCAAAATCAATGATTTGTTCATTTCAAATATCTTCTTTAGATGGCATAAGAGACCACTATACACAGGAACCTCGACAAATGGAATACACAGAAATCAAATTGACTACATCTGCAGAAAGAGATGATGGAAAAGCTCAATATTATCAGTCAAAACAAGGCCAGGGGCAGATTGTGGAACAGACCATCAATTGCTCATATGCAAATTCAAACTAAAGCTGAAGCAAATGAAAACAAGTCCACAGGAGCCATCTGAATTTAGAGATCATTTTAAGAAGAGATTTGATACATTAAACACTAAAGACAAAAGACCAGAAGAGTTGTGGGATGACATCAAGAACATCATACATAAAGAAAGCAAAAAGTCATCAAGAAGACAAGAAAGAAGGTAAAGGTCAAAATGGATGTCAGAAGAAACACTAAAACTTGCTCTCCAGTGTAGAGATGCTAAAAGCAAACAGAAGAAATGA
>NW_006408693.1:2403895-2413136 GCF_000296735.1 Chrysochloris asiatica
GCTGTGGGTTAATGCGCCAGACTGCAAAGTCCTTTGACTTTGCAAGGTTGGTGGTTCAAGCTCACCAGCCACTCCTTGGAAACCCTATATAGGGTCACTATGGGTCAGAATCGACTCTACAACACTTAACAACAACAACTACCTTGCAATATTGTTGTAGCAAAGACTTATACCTTTGAATGTTTTATTTTCTAAGGCTTATAAATTAATGACAGTAAAATAAAATTTCACCAGTACTCCAAAAAAGAAATTTTGTTGAGATACCCCATCAGCAATTACAGAGGACAAATTGTCACAAGGAACAAAACATAAAGGTACTTCAACCTACTCCTGAAGATAATGATTTACAAATGATGAAACAGCCCATTGTTGCTAATGGCCATCAAGTGAACTCTGACTCATAGCCCAGGAATGGCTGGTGGGTTTCAAAAGCCAAGCCTGTGGTTATCAGTCCAGTGCTTACCCTATAGTGCCACACACACCAGGGCTCCAAAACTGTCCATGTTGTTGCTAAGCGCCACCAATTCAATTCCAATTCATAACGATCCTTTATGGTCTTTCTGAGGTTTTTTAAACTGCAGGAGCAGAAAGCCTCATTTTTCTACCCAAAAGAGTCCATGGTGGTGATGGTTGTGTGCCACCAAGTTAGTTCCAACTCACAGCGGTTAGCAGTCCTGCTCATAATTCATAATAGAGTTATCAACAGCAATTTTACCTCAGATAAAATATACATCTGGCTGGAAGGAAGGTTATCAAGCAATTTTAGCAAGAAATTTAACTACCTAACCATTCGGTTTACGATTATAGTATAGGCTTCTTTTACTCTTCCCTTTCTAACTTCATAGCCAAATGATTTCAAGTGTGGTCATTTGCAAACATTCAGAGATATAAAGCATGTTTGAGGCCAAGAAAAGAAGTGACTATTAACCTGGTACCATCATGAAGCTCACCAGGACCTTCAGGCCAATTGAGAATGGTATTAGTTGGTTATTTCAGAAAGAAAGCATTCTCTATGTTTCATTTCCTATCATTAACAAGGCAAGACTGAGCCAGGAGCCTCATGTTAGTCAACAAGTGTTAACATCATAATGCTAAGATACTAAAAAGGACTCTATATTTCTCAAAAACTTTTCATAGTATACCTTTAAATCTCAAGGGCTCTTGGTATTTTTGTTGTTAAGTGATGTCAAGTCAATTCTGACTCATAGCGACCCTATATAGGGTTTCCAAGAAGTGGCTGGTGAGTTTGAACCACCAACCTTGTGGTTCAAACTGACCTCGCAGTCCAGTGCTTTATCCTGCATAGGAAATTCACTATGTGTGTGTTGAGTACATTTCATAATCTCTAAAAAGAAAGTGCATAGCCTAAGCACTGAAGCAGAAATCAAGGTCTCGGAGATCCAGAGCCAGCACTGCCACTGTTTGAGCTTCTACTTCATCACCTGGGAATAATTATGGGATTGAGCTCCATTTCAGTTCATTAAGATAAAAAAAAAAAAAAAATCATTAAAACGTCTAAGCTAAGCATTAAGAGATGAATTCAGTAACACTGCAGCATCAATAAGAATTTGACTTAAAGATGAAGATCACACACAAATACTTCACACAATAACTGTTAAAATCATATCCCTCTTTGTTAAAGATACATGTATACATTTAACAAATATTTATTAAGCACCTACAATGTGCCAGGTACTGTGTACCAAAAGTGTAGTTAGGTTCTGGTTCTAGTCAATGAAACATAGTGAGTTCTCCTGGAAAATATTTCCTCACTGATATGAGAGAGAGGAGTGTTATTCACTCCTTCCCCTTCCCACTTCAGTGGGCTCTTGTGAAAACTTGAGGCTTGGAGCTGACATTACCTTACAAAGATGAATACCGAAACTGCTTAAATCACCAAACCAACCTTGAGATCATATTATAGTTTCAGCTAGTTTTAATCAACTGCTATTTATATCTGCAGGCTAATCAGCTGACATATCTTATTATTTATTTTTTGACATTTTCTATACACAATTCACCATCCAGAACCTATGTTTCTGTGTTATTACAACTATGTTTTTCTTTCTGAAATAAACCACATAATAAAAGGTCGTATCTTAAACTATCACTAGTATTCCTTACCTTCCCATTCAGAGATCATTAACATCTTGTTTAGCATGACTCTTTTTCCCTTTGTTTTTAAATTATTACTATTAATACACTTCTCCATGTAGCACATACAATATTGTTTTGTGTATTTTTAAAACTTACTGAAATATAGCCCAAAGGAAGCATCATTCTGCAGCTTGCATTTTCACTCAACAGGTTTCTGAGATAGAGTCAGAATCATACACCTTTTTTATTGCAACTACTCTGCAACATTCAACTGAATAAATATTCTACAATCCATTTTTCTGCTATACACAATTGGATTGCTTCCCATTATTTTTTGACATACATTTTTTAGCATAAGATAATAAAAATTATTGTTTAATCTTCCAATTATGCAGCAAAGAAATCATTGAAATGGAAGACCCATTGTACATCCCCTGGGAGGCTATTAGTGAAATCACATGTTAAAAAATCAGCTATCAGGACATACTGCTCTTTAGTGGCTGCTGCAGGAAGTTTGAACCGCAAGGTCGGCAGTTCAAGCTCACCAGCTGCTCCTCAGAAACCCTGGACAGGGTCACTAAGAGTCGGAACCTGCTCAATAGCACTTAACAACAACAACAAAAGGGGAAGCATGGATGATTAATACGGTATCCATTTTTCCTAAATTAGTGTCAGCAGCACCAATATATTACTCTTTACACTCAAGCGCAACTTAGAAAGTGCAACAATGAGGCTTTAAAACAGCTTTTTAGCCTCCAATGCAGACACATTTATATTAAGCTCAGGAAGACTAGATCAATAAACACTTTAAGGTCACTGTGCTGGGCAGAGTTACAAAGCACAATTACAAAATTACTACAGAATTTGAGACAATGCTGTTTAGTTTGTAAAAAATGCTTTCAAACACTTCAACCTCACATTCAACATTTAGAACTACATTAATTTCCCTTAAAATAATTTTTAAAAATAATATTTTTTTAATTGTCAGGCTGCTTTTACAGAAAAATCAACATTATGATGCAAATTTATTCTTTAAGACATTTTTTAAGTACACCCCATAGTTACTGGGATTAAAAAAAGAAAACCTTGAACATTGTCTAAATGGTTCCAGATTACTTACCCTCTGTTCACCTCTCTGGTTGTATGCAAGCCACTCATGCCTTAAGAGCAAGCCTTCAGTTGGAACGGCTTTCCCACAAGTGGTCTTACCTCCCGTGTTATCTTTTAAAAACTGGTCCCTCTAAAGCTATCCATCCATCTTACTTTACCTCCACTTTTACCATGCTGGTAACTTCTCAATATTTAAAGTTCAGCTTGAAGTTGACTTTGTAAGCCCTTCTCACATTTCAGGGTAAATAAGTTCTCCTTTGTTTTACCTTTATAGTACCCATCATGGTAATATTTAATATTTTACCAAACAACACTTCTACTAGACTACCAGGATTATAAAGACAGAGACCATGCTATGTTTTTCTACCTTTCTATTCCTTGAATCTGTAAGTAGGCCTGGAACATATTAGATGTTCAAAGAAATTCTCAAGAACGATAAAAATATCGAAAGGTAAAATCATTATACACTTTGACAGTCAGTATATACTCTATAAATACTTGCTGAAGGAACAAATCTCAAATAACAGCAGACACCAAATTTAAATTTCAAATAAAAACGCATAGAGTACAAATACTACAGGATATAATCGTGTCCTTTCTCCCTCAGGGATACACATACAAGATTATGACAATCACAATCATTAAATTAAATGGTACAAATACTCTGATTCGAAAAACTGCCTGCTCTGTGTTTATTCTGACCTAACAGAAGCACAGTCTATATTTTTCCATTGACATTTACTATGTTTTTAAAAGAATACCAATAGAATTAAAATGAATTAGCGCAGAAAAAAGAGTGATGGTAGCTGCATTTTAAAAGATCTATCATTTAATATATATGAATTATATCTTTTAATTTGGTAATTCAGAAAATTCAAGGCCTTTTCAATTTTCTCACATCTCCTCTCTGAAGAAATAAAAATCATGGACCATGTATCACTATAATCTATCACATGCTTACTATTTATTATTTAACAAACACTTGTGCTTCCCTTGCTGCATGGTAGGCCCTAAGAACTTTAGGGTGTACTGGCGTGGCACTGTGGGTTAATGCACGGGGCTGCAAAGTCAGTCTGATCCACAAGGTTGGTGGTTCAAGCTCACCAGCCACTCCTCAGAAACATTGTACAGGGTTGCTGTGGGTCGGAAACAACTCGACGGCACTTAACAAACAGAACTTTATGAGTTTATGTAATGTTCCTAAAGCTTGAGTTTAAACAGAAAATAAAGCAAAAAAAAATTACATACAAACATCATTAAGTAGTCTATGTTTAACTTTAAAAAAATAATGCAATCAATTAGGTAACATTTGCCCAAAATAGCTAATGGTATGTTTATTGGTATTTATTTCCATCATTGAGTTAAGATTATTTTGATACCTCTTAAAGTCAATGATGACTTCATTTGGAAAATATTTTTTTTTAAGATATTCATAAAAATAAAAAACTTGGCACTCAAAATGAAAACAAAAAGGCATCGGAAAAATAAAATTCCAAGAAACAAAAACCTAGTAGGTAACACCAGCTGTCTATGAACATGCCTTCTTTCAACTGCAAATGGATCAGGACCGCTGATATGAGTCTCCTTCAAATTTGCAAACTGTATGTCTCGACAATATTGTGACAAGAATTACTCACTGCTGTTGTTGTTAAGTGCCACAGAGTTGGTTCTGACTCATCGCAACCCTACATAGGGATTTCAAGGCTGTAGATCTTTGCAAGAGCAGAAAGCCTCCTCTTTCTCCCACCAAGTGGATGGTGGCCTCAAACTGCCAAACGTGTGGTTCACAGTCCAGTGCTTATCGTACAGAGTCACTAGGTTCCCACACTAACACCAATACAACAAAATGTTGCCCCAACTATCCCTTCCTCCCAGGGCACTCTCTATTCACGCTGGGTTCTGTAGTTCATTATGAAGACCACACAGAACTCAGACACCATACTGACAGTTATGAGATTTATTAGGAAAGTTAACAGGCTACAATTCAAGGGCATACATGTTCAGGACACAGTTCTTCCACTCAGGAAAGCCTCTCCCTCCGCTCTGTCCATAAGCAGGCTTCTTTCTAGCAGTTGCTTGGCTTAATTTGTAGGCACTCAGCTCTAGCTAAGTGGATTAGCAAATGTAGCTTCCCAATTAAGTATCTGGAGGCATCCCACTCCACAAAGGAGTCTCCTGCCCAAAGGCTCCCAGTTTTACTTGCTCTGTGGGCCAGGAAGTTCACCACTCTGTCGCATGTCCTGGCTCTTGGATCAGCTACTGATGCTCCTATGCCTCTCCTCCAATGTCACTGTTTTCTGTCTCTGGGTCAAGGAGTTTCAATGCACAGGGAATTCAGGGTACAAATAACTTGCTCCACTCCTGGATCTTTTTATTTGATGGTAGTGAACTCTCCCTTCCTAAGATGGTTTATTTTATACTCATATTAAGAGTTTCAAGTTAACTCTACTAACAATCATTTGCAATTGAAGCATATCATCCTATCAGTATCTCCTCTCCACTTCTCTCACCCAGACCCACCAGGAAAATAGTTATTTGGTCGAATTAAACATTAAGACTAGAAGGCAGTCCTGGTATGATGCTGTAGGATAAACAATGGACTGCTAACCAAAAGGTTCGCAGTTCAAACCTACTAGTCACTCTTCAGAAACCCTACAGAGGCTAATAATAAACTCGGTGTAGTCAGGAAATTTAAGTGCTTAAAAAATACAATCTAATACAGTTGTTGTTAAGTGCCATCGCATGGGTTCCAAATTACAGAGACCTTATGTAGGGTTTCCAAGGAGCACCTGGTGGATTTGAACTGCTGACCTTACACTTAAAACCAAACTTGTAGTTCAGTGCATTATCCTGTAGACCACAAGACTCCACCTAACATGGTAACACCTAGAAAAATAATCTGCATCAGAATAACACAACCTTTGTTCTACACATGAAACACTTTCTTAGTCCAAGTATTCTATGCCAGTATCTAATCACTTTTCTCATTTGTTTTCCTAAAGAATACCAAGAGGAAAAAACCCTCAAAATTATTTAAAAAAACAAAGACCAAGCTTAATGGTCAGAAAAAGACTTGAAGAACCTGAGACTTGAAGAACCCTTGACCACCGTCCTTCAGGTCTAGAAAAGAACTCACCTTTATGGCTCAGTTCTCACCCAAGCTGTAGATACAGGGGGAGCAATGCTAGTGCGGTATTCTAACCACAGAATGGTCAATCGTCCAAAATCTAAAGGCAACATTTATGTAAGGACAAAGTTGAGAATGGATGGGAAGGGGGGTATAATGGAAATAGGAGCCACAGGGGGAAGAGGGATTGCAATCATTATGGTGAAACAAAGTTTGTGATTTGTTGAATGTAAAACTGATGATTGTGTTTATAAACCTTCACTCAATTCTCAGTAAAAAATAACACATACTACAGCCAAGAAAATACCGTGGAGCAGTTCTACGCTGCAATACATGTATGTAATCATGAGTCAGAATCATC
This sequence comes from Chrysochloris asiatica, assembly GCF_000296735.1. NCBI lineage: Eukaryota > Metazoa > Chordata > Mammalia > Afrosoricida > Chrysochloridae > Chrysochloris > Chrysochloris asiatica. The sequence goes on from NW_006408693.1 coordinate 2,410,591, forward strand.
TCCATGGCAACGACAACAAGAACAACAAAATTTCCAGACAATGAAAAGTCAATGATTCACAACAGATTTACTGTTAGATATCGGCTGGAAGATTTGAACTCCAGGTTATAAACCACTAGAAGTGCGATACAATTTCAAATAGTTCATGAAAAAAATGCATTTTAAAAAAAGGAATGCCAAGAAGGCTACTGCTTTTAAATAAATATAATCATGCATTTTAGTAACTTATGCGGTACACAGATTCCCAAATTATTGCCCCACAAAATAAGAAATTTCCTCATTTCAACCTCTTTATTAAATTATCATAGCATTTAGGTTTTGCTCCCTTAAATTACAACACATATCATCTGAGCTATGCACTCCGTGATTCAGCAAACATTTGGGCACTATGTGTAAAGTGTAGTGTAGTGGATTATGAGTTGAGCTGCTAACCGAAAAGGTAAGTAGTTAATATCTAATAGCCATTCCAAGAGAGAAAGATGAGGCTTTCTACTTCTATATAGAGGGTCGCTATGAGTCAGAACCGACTCCATGGCACATAACTACCACCATATGCATAAAGTGTGGAGCTGTGGGATAAAGCACTGAACTACTGCAAGTTCAGTTTGAACCATGAGGCGAGGCCGATAGTTCATTTCTTCTCAGTGTGTATCCCCAGTACACCTGTGAGTTAGACGTTAGACTTGTAAATAAAAGGTTGTTGTTGTTGTTATGTGCCGTGGAGTCGATTCCGACTCACAGCAACCCTGTACAGGGTTTCTGAGGCTGTAAATCTTTATGGGTGCAGAAAGCCTCATCTTTCTCCCATGGCAGTATAAAATCACCAGATGCTTGACAAGGTAAAGGTAAGGTTGTCTACTTCCATAAAGATTTACAGTCTCGAAACCCTATATAGAGTCATATGAGCCAAAGCAGACTGCCATGCCACACAGTTACTAGTGGTTTTCCATCGCTAACCTTTTAATTAGAAGTAGAGCACTTTAACTACTTTTCAAGGGCAACATCAATTGATGCAAAAAACAATACAATCTTTGACAAACCAATGGGTATAACTCTTCTTGCTAGTTTGGCCCTTACTAACTGAGTGAACTTAAGACAGTTTCTTAACTTCTTTGAGCCTCATTTTCCTCAACTGCTTGGCAAGAGTGATGGTGGTGGTGGTTATGTGCCGTGGAGTCAGTTCCAACTCATAGTGACCCTGGCACAGGGTTTCCGAAGCTGTAAATCTTTACACGAGCAGGAAGGCTCATCTTTCTCCCATGGAACAGCCGGTAGTTTCAAACTGCTGAGCTTGAGGTTAGCAGCCCAACTCGATGTTATCAGAGCTGCTTGCCTGACAAGAGTAGGTTCTTAATAAATGTGACTTATCTTCCTCTTAAGGAGCTCTGGTAACATAGTGGTTACATTTGGACTGCTATCTTATGGTCATCAGTTCGAAACTACCAGCTGTTCTGTGGGACAAAGATGAGGCTTTCTGCTCCCATAAAGATTTACAGCCTCGGAAACCCTGTACCGGGTTGCTGTAAGTCAGAACCAACTCTACGGTACTAACAACAACAACAACAACCTTCCTCTTTCTCTCCTTACATGAGAGAGGAAAGTATGTATTACAGTTCTAAAATTCTTTAACTCTATGTAAAATAAGCCATCTAGCTTTGGTTACTTAATTTTAAAAAATCACAGGTAGAGAATTCTCAATGCCTTTGATGTTTTAGATCTTACTCCTAATTTTCTTTTTGACTATTACATTAATAGAGCTATCTATATTATAATTTCACTGCATAATAAAAATATAAACCTGTATTTAAATCGTATTATCATCAACTACTAAATTTACTTTATGCAAATCATTTAACAATCCAAATCTCTGCATCAAAAAAATATGGAATTTTTATTTTTATTAAGGGGCATCAATTCAGTTCAGATTCATAGCAACCCTGAAAAAGGTTTCTGAGGCTTTAAATCTTCATGGCAGTAAAAAGTCTCATCTTTCTCCTGCGGAGTATCTCAAACCACGGACTTCGTGGTTCACAGTCCAATGTTTCATTGTATAGAGCCACATGCTCCCAAAACACAGAACTATTGCTCTTGTTAGGTGCCATCAAGTAGGTATGGACTCATAGCGACCCTATGCACAACAGGACAAAACGCTGCCTGATCCTGCACCAACCTCATCATTGTTGCTAAGTATGAGCCCATTGCTGCTGCCACTGTGCCAATCCATCTCTTTGGAGGTCTTCCTCTTTTTCTCTGACACTCTATTAAACGTGATATCCTCTTCCAGAAAATGGTCCCTCCTGATACTATGTCTGAAGTATGAGAGACAAAATCTGGCCATCCTGGCTTCTAAAGAGCATTCTGGCTGTACTTCTATGTTGCAGACCGTGTAAGACTAGTCAGAGATTCGAGGCCCTCTAGGGCTGAGTGTAACAAATGAGGCCACTGGCAGTTAATGGAAAATTGCTTTCATCTTAATATTCAGGTATATATATTAAATTAATACACTGGAGCCTTTGAAAATCCACAGATAAATGTGATATTTTCCT
>NW_006408693.1:2417066-2467552 GCF_000296735.1 Chrysochloris asiatica
GACCAGTCACTGGAGAAGGACATCATGTTTAGCAGGGTGGATGGTCAAAGAAAAAGATGAAGACCCCCAGCAAGATGGTTTGACATAGTGGCAGCATCAATGGGCTCAAGCATGGCAACAATAGTGAGGTTGGCCCAGGATTGGGCAATGTTTCATTTTGCTGTGCATTAGGTCGCTATGAGTCAGTACCAACTCGATGGCACCTAACAACAACAACAACAACAATACGTAAATTTTCAGAGAAGAGGTGGCCAATTTTTAGATGCTGATACTTCACACCTATGAGCACGGCTCTAGGCATTAGACTTTTCACACGTTGGTAAGCAATACGACATTCCAATTCCCATGAGCAATAGCATGCATGCTACATGATCAAGTCAAAGAGAATTTCAAATAGCTAATCAGAAAGGCCACATTCATTCAACCAGAGAAAAATCAGTCCAGACAATAATTAAGAATTATTTTCTACCCCCACCAAAGACTTGCAGTGATTTGAAGCAAATGTTGCTACACAATTACATATGAATGCAATGGAGGTTCTCCATCTCTGCAAGTCCTTCCTAAATAAATGATTCGAAATGGAACGCTAAATTAAAATCTTTTTAAATTATACTCTGGACACCTAAAATTTGCAGGCAACAGAATAATCTTAAGAAACATGGAGTAAAAAGATTTTGAAAAAGTAGCACTGAAGACTAAACACTGAAGACTACATCGTTTGCAAAGCCACTTCTGGAGAACATCACTATGGTATTCCAGAATTCTGCCCTCTAACACCAGAAAGCACATCATTTTGCCCCCTCCCCCCCCCCATTTACCTTTATCATAACCATCTACTTAATCTAAATCATCATGAAAGAAGTACAGTTAAGTACCCAGGTTAAGAACATCAGACTTACAGATAACTCACACTTATAGGCACAGTAACTCATACTGAAGGACAGAGTGCCATAAAGTTGAATGTATTTAAAACCTGTGTTAAATACAATGTTTCATAATAAAGATCACACCCACTACTTTGTACAGCTCATGAAACCACTGCATGCTTTCAGGGGTTCCTCAGCTTGAGGAAGGAGAACACTTCCCACCTTCTAAGATAAGAGCATACAATGCTATTAAAACTAAAACTACGTTCCTTGAATGTGTGACTTTGTATTTGGCTTAAATTTCCCTCTTATTTACCCTTGTAGCCAGGCTTCCAATGTGGAAATCCAATGCAAGTGCTGATGAGACATCAAAGGGAAGGAAAGCAATCATAACTGATAATAAAACGGAAACAATAAAATGATTAGAAGGAGGTGAAACGCCATACACATCATTGGAAAAGCATTAGGCAACAGTCAATGATTAGAACAATTTTAAAGGATAAAGTGAGAATAATGGAGCATGTGAAAGGCTCTCAGTCCCAATGAAAGCTACAATTATTACTAAGCAACTCAGTGGTGTAATTATTGAAATGGAATGGCTATTGATAATTTAATTAGACAATCAAAATCAGCAAGACAAGCAATTAGCCTTCCTTTTGTTCAAGAAAAGACTCAAAGCCTTTTTGATGATTTAAAAGCTGCACCTGTAGCAAGTAGAGGTGATAGTGATGAGAAATTTAGCTAGTAGGAGTTGGCTCAATTGTTTCAAGGTGAGGACAAATATACATAATAATAAGCACCTCAGCTGCTACAATGATGCAAAAAAGAAAAGCTCTGTACAAACCTCCACAGGGGCCTATTTCAAGAAATTGCCTCCAGGAGTAAGTAAATAGCACTCCTTCTGGAGCACCAAACCAAATCCTGACTTGTCAATACCAGGTCCATCATCTGCACCTGCAGCCATTTTCCATCATCCAATTATTAAGTATGAATACATTTGAAAAAGCTGCTCCACCAATATATCAAATGAAATAGTTCAGAATATAAAATGATAACATTAAGTAAATTAAAGGTTTAATTTATAGAGTAAGTCAATTCTGGAAAAAAACAACAAATAAAAGAGAAACTACTGCAGGATTATTCAGTACCACAGAAGAACATTTAAGAAAAAGTTTTAAAACTACAATATGATAGAGTCTATATGTTTTCTGTTAACACCACTTCAAAGGAGCTTGTTTATATGCAGCATTCCCAGTCTTTTTCTTTATTGACATCCCATTTTCTCCCAAATAAACCTCCATACTATGAATCTCTCCAGGGCAAAGCAAGGATGATGAGGATAACTTGTTCAGCAACGGCTAGACCACCACATGGAAACTACAGAGTACCACATTCTGCAACATACGCAGCTGCACTAAAGATAAAATACATGGTAGTTACAAGTATTTTTATAAAACTATTTTAGAAAAATAGCAACTTTTCTTAGTAGCACTGTCAAATTCTCCACTTATTATTACTGGGCATTATGAAGGCAATGTTCAGTAAAATCAAGCTTGCCACAAAATCAGTCAAGAACATTTTATTTATTTGGTATCACTAGCTGAAATGGTTAAACTTGTACACCAACAGAATACCTCGTTAACAGGTACACTGCATTTTAGATTTAATTATTTCAAGAAGCTCTCATGCCATCTTTATAGCCTCCATAAAAACAGGGATTTATAGGATGCATTTGAGTGCTTTCGGTGAAAAATTTTAAGCAGTTTATAAGAGGTACAAGGTTGTTGTTGTCAGGTACCATCGAGTCGGAACCAACTCATAGCGACCCCATGCACAGCAGAATGAAACAATGTCCCATCCTGGGCCAACCTCACTACCACTGCCACACTTGACGCCATCAATGATGCCACCTGGTGGATCCATCTCGTTGGAGGTCTTCCTCTTTTTTCTCTGACCTCCATCTTACCCAGCATAACATCCTTCTCCAGCGACTGTTCCCTCCTGACAATATGTCCAAAGTATGAGAGACAAAGCTTAGCCACAAGGTAGGTATTTGTATTTTTTTTAACTCCATGTAACCAATCACATAAAGATACTAAAAAATAACTTGCTGATTGAACACATCATTGACTACACATACAAATGAAGTTATTTAATCTTTTCTAAACCTCATTTTCTTCATCTATAAAATGAAACCACAACTATTCTGTCAGTCTGTCATATTATAATGCCTGTGTTACTATGAGGTTGGAAGCTATGTCACCGGTATTTGACATACCAGTAAATTTATTCTTTTTTTTCACTCACGGTGGAAAGATTTCAGTGCATCTCCCAAACTGAGTCAGCATAGGAAAAATGATAGGCAAGCCACTTTTGACTGGTTAGCCAATGAAAGCCTTATGAACAGCAGCAAAACATTGTCTGATCAAGTGCTAAAAGATGACCTCCCGTCAGGTTGGAAAATAGTCAAAATAAGACTGGGGAAGAACAGACACATCAAAGTAGAGTAGACCTTACTGATGGGAATGGAGCAAAGTTTGTGGAATCTTCATTTGCTGATGGGGCACCATGCAAAAAGGGGAGGAAACAACTGCAAAAAAAATCCATCAATAATGAAAATGCGGAATATACAAAGTATGAATCTAGGAACATTGGAAGGAATCAAAAAGGAAATGTAATGAATACATAAAGTTCAATATCCTAGAAATTAGTATGCTAAAATGGGATGGCATTGGCTATTCTGAAACAAATTGAAGAGGAATGGCATCAGAAAGAGCATTTCAAAATTTATCTTGGTTGATACCTACAAATGAGAACCAGTAAGACTAATTTTTTTCAAGCTGAAGTGAGGAGAAACAGAATTCAAGCTTCAAATTTCAATACTGAAGGAGTACTGGCGTGGCACTGTAGGATAATCACTGGGCCGCAAAGTTGGTTTGAACTGTACGGTCAGTGGATCAGACTCACCAGTGCTCCTTGGAAACCCTACACAGGGTTGCTACAAAACAGAACTGACTCAATGGCACTTAACAACATGAGCAAAATACTGAATGACACAGAAAACATCAAAAGACGGTAGAAGGAATACGTAGAGTCACTGTGTCAATATTCAACCATTTCAGGAGGTACCATATGATCAGGAGCCAATGGCATTCCAAGTTACCAAGCTGCACTGAATGGCACTGAAAACCAAGGCTCCAAAAATGGATGGAATACAAACTGAAATGTTTCACCAAACAGATGTAGCATTAGAGGTGCTCAATCGTCTATACCAAGAAATTTGGAAGATAGCTGCCCAGCCAACTGATTGGAAGAAATCCTAATCTGTGCCCATTCAAAGGAGGGGAGGGGAGGGTGACCCAACAGAATGTGGAAATCACTGAACAATATTATTATCACATGCAAATAAAATTTTTCTAAAGGTAACAAAAAATGGAAGCAGTACATGTACAGGGAGCCACTAGAAATTTAAGCTGGATTTAAAAGAAGACATGGACTAAGAACTATCATTGCTGACATCAAGTGAATCCTGGATGAAAGTAGAGAAAACCAGATAGAAGTTTACTTGTATTTTATTAACAATGCAAAGGCAATTGACTGTATGAATAATAACAAGCTATGGATAACCTTGCAAAGAATGGGTATTCCAGAACACTTAATTGTGTTCATAAGGAACTTGTACAGAGACCAAATTCAAACAGAACCAGGGGATACTGAATGGCTTAAAATCAGGAAAGGTATGTGCTGGGGTAGTATCCTTTACCATACTTATTCCATTTGTATGCTGAGCAAGTAATCCAAAAAACTGGATTATATAATAGATTGTATGAAAAAGAACATGGTATCAGAATTGGAGGAAGACTAACAACCTCTGATCTGCAGATGTCACACCCTTACTTACTGGTAGTGATGATAACATAGAATACTTACTATGCCAAGTATTATTGATAGCCTTCAATATGATTGTACCTCAATGTAAAGAAAACAAAAATCTTCACAACTGGATCAATAAATCACTTATGACAAAAGGAGAAAAGATTGAAGTTACGAAAGGTTTTACTTTGCTTAGCTCCACAATCAATGGTCAGGGAAAGAGCAGACAAAAAACAAAAAACAAAAACAAAGAATATATTGCATTAGGCAAATCTGCTACAAAAATTCTCTTTAAAGTATTAAAGAATAAAGATGTCACTTTGAGGACTAAGGTACCCAAATCATGGTATTTTCATTAACTTCAGACGCATGTGAAAGCATGAATACACACAAATAAGGAAGACAGTTAAAGAATCAAGGCATTTGAATTGTGGTAATGGAGTGTGAACTAGACTGAATCACAAGGTCAGCAATTCAAACCCACCAACTGCTCCTCAGAAACTCTATACACAGTTCCTATGAGTTGAAACGGATGCATCTGCACGTAACAACAACAGAGAAAAATATAGTTATAAAGTATCATGGACTTCCAGTGCGTGTCTATGTGTATGAAGTGCTGTGAAGTCTGTTCTAACAGCCACCCAGTATAGGATTCCCAAAGAGTGGCAGGTGGGTTTTAACTACCAACCTTGTGGTTAGCAGTCCAGTGCTAATCCTGCAGCACCATACCAGAACCCCCATGAACTGCCAAAAGAACTAACAAATCCATTTTAGAAAAAGTATAGCCGGAATGCTCCTTAAAAACAAGGATGTGAGACTCCATCTTCATACTTTGGATATATTTTCAGGAGAGACCAGGCCATGAAAAATGGTTAAGCAAAAAAAAAAAAGCAAGACCCCAAACAAGATGGACTGACACAATGGTAGCAATAATTGGCTCATGCCTAACAACTGTGAAGATGGCACAGGATTGGGCAGGTTTTGTTCTGTTGTACCTAGAGTGGCTTTGAATGGGAACAGACTGGAAGGCAGCTAATAACAACACTAACAACATAAAAGGAGACCAATACCTTCTTCATAGCATCACATGAGAATTAAACGAATATACTTAAAAAGAGCCATTATCTGGTGTGGCGCTGTAAGATAAACAATGGACCACAAGGTCAGTTTGAACTGTAAGGTCAGTAGTTCAAGCCCACCAGCCACTGCATGGAAACTCACAGGGTCGCTGTGAATCAGAACCAAATCGACAGCACTTAACAACAACAACAGTAATTATTATGACTTGAAGGAGCCCTGGTGGTGTCGTAGGTGGTCCATTGGGTTACTAACTGCAAGGTCAGTGACGGAAACCCTAAAGCAGCTCCAGCAAAAGAAAGAAGACGCTGTCTGCTCTCATACTGATTTATAGTCTCAAACACTCTAAGGAGCTGTTCTGCTCTGTCTCAGAGTATGATTATGAGTGGAACTGACTCAATGGAAGTGGATTTGGTTTATTACCATGGATCAACGTTCAATTAAAACACTATCTTCAACTGGTGGTCATGAATCTTTTATTTCCAACCTGGCAATCTACTTCCCTTAATATTACAACCAAGAAAACCCTATGGATCAGTTCTACTCTAATGATATAGCAGGTGCTGCCGTGAATCAGAATAGACTAGACGGCAGACGTTTGGAGTTATTTATAAGGAAAATGAGATGTGTAGGGTTCAAAGTTTAAGGAAACATTCACTCTCATATCTGCAGCATCAAAATCTTTTTTTTTAAATGTTAACAGGATAGTAAAAAGGACCCAAATGAGTAAGATTATATTTAATGTACCTGAATATAAAAACCTAGAATCCAGGTCCACAAATCATTAGACCATCAGCAATGTCTATTTCTGAATATTCCATTTAAAGAAAAAAAGAAATCATCTGGAAAAGGACAAGAATAAATCATCTAGAAACCATGTTAGTTAAATGGCATGAAAATGAGAGATGCTCAGTCTACTTAAAAGTTATTTATGCTATAAGAGAAAGTGAAAGTTGAAAGTCACAAAGTAGATAATCACCTTTTAATAGAAAAACATAATAATTAGAGTTGACAAATTATGAATGGAAAATATTGTCTCCTAAAGTAGTAGTCTGCTTTTCAATCAGATTTTCAAACAGGGGCAAGATGACCATAACCACTTCTAAGAGGTACTGTAAATATTTTTCCTTGCATCTGTTGCATAAGTACCATCAAGTCAGTTCTTTTAAAAAAAAAAAATAAAATAAATTATTTTTAAAACTAAGTGTAAAGCTACTTAAACCCTAAAGAATATACAGTAAATTAATTTTTAGTTAAAGTTAAATCTTAAATTTGTTACTTAACTGAATTTGGTTCCAAGTCCTATATAGTTTACCTTTACATAATTTTAAAAACAATTAATATGCAAGACAGTAGTAACCTAACCACTACAGCTATTTCAGATTTGAAATCAAGTCTAATGCTATGCATTTAAATATCAAATGATCCACTTTTTACATTCATTTTAAATTAACTTATAACTAGCCTAGGAGTCCATGAAATTCAAAACTGATCTCTATTTAATACAAGCACCATATCATGAAGAATTTTAATAGGCTGAACAACAAGAGGAAATAAATGGATGAAAGTGCTACGGATCTATTTAGTAGCACAGGACATACATATTGTTGTTGTTGTTGCTAAGTGCCATAGAGTTGGTTCCAACCCATAGGGACCCTGTATAGGGTTTCTGAGGAGCAGCTGATAAGTTTAAACCACTAACCATGTGGTTCAAACAAACTTTGCAGTCCAGCACATTAACCCACAGCCACCACACCAGGACTCTAAATATTAGTGTATTAGTTTTAGTTGTTCAAGTATTAATGAGCAATTATTGGACGGTCAGCCAAAAAGAGGAAGACCCCCAACAAGATGGACTGACCCAGTAGCAGCAGCAATGGGCTCGGGCATGGCAGGACCGAGCAGTATTTCATTCTATTGTACATTATTTTGAGTCCACAGTGACCTATGAGTAGGCATGGACTCAAAGACACCTTACAAGTGAGCAATGATAAAGCCGTCTCTGAGTTATAAACACTGACTTATGAACAATTCCTACTAGCATTTTGTTGATGTTGTTAAGTGTTCTGACTCACAGCGACCATACATAAGGTTTCCAAGGAGTGGCTGGTAGGTTGGAACCACAGACCTTAACAGTTCTCAGTCCAGTGTTTGTCCTTCAGAGCCAAACCAGGGCCACCATCCCACTTGCCTTTACATGTTATGTAAATTTGCCCTCACTTTGAAAGGGACCAACAAATAACAATCACCTTCATTTGTTGCATATGCAGCTTTTACATCACCAGAAAGGTTTCCTTCCAGCCTTTTCTTGCACTAAAAGAAGAAAGGTTAAATAAGAACTGTATGCACCTGTTCCAATTTACCTACAAATTCAATTTAAAGAAACACTTAGGAATGGTTCTTGTTTGTAGCCTGGAAACTGCCTGTATTAAGTCTTACAGAAATGAACCCTGAAAACTTAAGCAAATAAACCAGATGCTTTTCTCTTGGCAAATTTACACATAAAATCAACACAAATACTTCACCTAATCCCAGCTCATTGTTGTCAGTAACCTAGAATACTTGAGATTAACCTTTCCATTGAGAAAGGTCTGACATGTGGCCATGTGCCTGGGTAGTGTTTGGGTAAACTTTTGTTACAATGTTTGTTTGAAAAGGAAAGAAGCTTTAAGGATGAGTCATCTATCATGTTTTGTTGTTAGGTTCCAACTCACAGTGACCTTATGCACAACACAATGACACACTGCCTATTCTAGGGGTGGGAAACGTCAAAAAAGGGTTAATAAGGCCTTTGAAATCATTTGGTCTGGCCCTGCCAAGGCAACCACAATTTTAATCATTGTTGTTATTGTTAAGTGCCATCGAGTCAGATCTGACTCAAAGTAGCCCTGTACAAGGTTTCTGGTACAGCACTACAGGATAAGAACGGACCGCTAACCTCCAAGGTTGTCGGTTCAAATCAACCAGCTCATCCCCAAAAACCCTATACAAGGTCACTATGAGTCAAGAGCACTGGTCAGTTGGCTGGTGACTTTGAACAGCCAACCCTGCAGTTCAAACCCACCTTGTGGTCAAGTGCTTTATACTACAGTGTTGTTTGAATATAGCAAGCTAAATTTTAAGTTGATCATTTTTATGATCCCCAAATGATGCTATAAATTTTGGCAGAAAAAAGTTCCAACCCCTGGCCTATGTACGCCATCCTCACAGTTGTTATATTTGAGTCCATTGTTAGTGCAGCCTGGCCCAAAAGTTTAAGAGATGAAGTCTAACCATCCTGGTTTCTAAGGAGCATTCTGACAGTACTTCGCCTAATACAGATTTATCTACTCTTCTGGCAGACCGTGTTACTTTTAATATTCTTCTATCATGTTTTGCTGTTATTGTTAAGTGCCTTTGAGCCAGTTTTGACTCACAGTGACATTTTATAGGGTTTCTGGTATGGCACTATAGGATAAGCATTGGCTGCTAACCCCCAAGATTGCCGCTTCAAACCTACAAGCCACTCCTCAGATATCCTGTACAGGGTCACTATGAGTCGGAGCACTCTAAAACAACACAGGGCTGAGACTGTTATGAGTTGAGATCAACCTGATGGCACACAACTATGAAGCATTGGGAACGCCAAATGCTTACAGTAAAGATATTTAAAGACAGTCCATTTTATGGCAATTATTAGAAGCCCAAAAGATAAGACTCCAGGACTAGAAACAAAAATAAAATGAAGCAAAACTATTTTCATGAAGAAGAAACATAAGTATACAATGATTAGACACGGGAGTAAACATCATGGGTTTTACGCCTTCTTACAGGTTCAGGTTCAGCTCATATCCTCTTTTAATGTGTAAAATATAACATATTCCCTAATACAATAAAGAAAACATCACCCAAGATAAAGGAGATAGAAATTGTTGTTGTTGTTGTTGTTAGGTGGCATCAAGTTGGTAAGGACTCATAGCGACCTTATGCACAGCAGAACGAAAAACGGCCCGATCCTGGGCCAACCTCACTACTGTTGCCTCCTCATTTGAGTCCATCAATGCTGCCACTTGGCCAATCCATCTCGTTGGGGGTCTTCCTCATTTTCTCTGACCCTCCATCTTACCAAAAATGATGTCCTTCTCCAGCGACTGGTCCCTCCTAATAATATGTCTGAAGCATGAGAGACAAAGTTTGACCATCTTAGCCTCCAAGGAGCACTCTAGCTGCACTTCTTCCAAAACAGATCTGTTGGTTCCTTTGGCAGTTCATGGCACTTAAGAGTCCTAAAATTCCCCATTATCACAAAGGTTAACATGCTCACCCAAGAACCACTGGCATTTGCCACTGAACTTAAATCTGCCTATAAGATGATGTCGAAAAGCCAAAGGCAAATGATCCTAGGTTTAAAATGATATGTTACCAGGACAACTAATCAACTTGGGCTCATTTGGAAGTTCTTACTGTTAAGAGCCATTGAGTCAGTTCCTCATAATGTTTCCAAAGCTGTAAATCTTTGTTTGTGGAGCAGCTAATGTGTTTGAACCACATACCTTGCAGTTAGCAGTTCAGTGTTTATCCTACAACACCACACCAGGACACCATTTGTAATTTAGGAAGTCCCTATTATGGAATAACTGACGTGCCAATGTCTTTTTTTAAAGTCTCACTGTGCTTTCTCTCTCACTGAGCTATGACACAAAGTTTAATGGCAGAAGACACAAATGACCTAATGAATAACAGTGAAGAATACGATTCAAAGAATCACTGGTAATAAACACTGACAAACACACAAAGCGATTCTTATATTCCTTTGCCAAGGGCAACAGATTTTACCAGCACAAACAGCCTTCTGTTATCCCACTCACTCTCAAGAATTATAACACAATATAAGCCAAATTATAACATACAGAACTACCGATTTATCTACTAAAAAAAAAAAAAAAAACAACCATGCAACAACAAAAAGTGCTTAAGGGAATGTAGAAAACTTCTTAGATATCAGGTAAATAGGACAAAATAAAAAACCCTGCATGGACTTAAAACAAAAAAAAATTATGAAGCTATATGACAAGCACTGGACTGATGAAGCTATAAGACAAGCACTGGACTGATGACTGCAAGGTCATCAGTTCAAACTGACCAGTTGCTCCTCAGAAGCCTTATACAGGGTTGCTCTGAGTTAAAACCATACCACTATACAACAAACAACAATAGTTCATATGACCTACTATTTTTATTAATATACACATCCATTTCAACAATTCAACCTAAACAGTTTCTAATTGTGTATTGGAATAAGCAGAAGGAAAATTCTATTTAACTGGATGATTTTATGTAATCTCCTTTCCAATATAGAATCTTTTTTCTGCCTTAATCTCCACTAAACATTTCTAGTAATTGGGAATTTAATAACTTCCAAGCTGGTCCATTCCATTTTTAACAAGCTCTGCAGGCTAAAAAAAAAAAGGCCCTCTGGTCTTAATTACAGGCCAATATTATTTAAAGTGAAAACAGAACTTTTTTGTTGTCCTGAGGAAATGAAGCCACTCTATATGCACACTTGGGAAAATAACAGAAGTCTATTGGATTGGACAGGAGTACTGGAATGGCGCTATAGGATGCAGTGGATCAAAAGGCTACTTTGAACCTTGAGGCTGGCGGTTCAAATGCACCAGTCACTTCTCAGAAACAAGAAAAAGTACAATAAAGTATAAGTCCAGTCCAAAGTTGTTGTTAAGTGCCCCCAACTTGGTTCCAACTCATAGCAGTCCTATATAGGATTTCTGAGTAACAGCTGGTGAGTTTGAACCACCGACCTTGCAGTTCAAACTGACCTGGTAGTAGAGTGCTTATCCTATATCACCACACCAGGAATCTCTCATAATGTGTCTCAGAGGCCAAAACAGTCTTAAGCAATACCAGTGTAATACTGAATATTGAGCTTGCCTGAAATTCTCTTACACTGCCCAAGAATCTTTTTGGCACCCAATGGATTAAAAACTATTAAGGTAGCTCCTGGAGTATTGGTGTAGTGCTGTAGGCTAAGTACTGGACTGTTAAACACAAGGTCAGCGGTTCAAACCCACCAACTGCTCCTCAGAAATCCTATACAGGGTCACCACAAGTCAGAACTTATTCAAATGGCACTTAGCAATAGGAACGATAGCAAGGTGTATCACCTGGAGTCCTGGTGTGGTTCTGTAGGAGAAACACTGGATTGCTAACCACAAGGTCACAGTTCAAGCCCAGCAACTGCTCCTCAAAAACCCTACACCGGGTCACTATGAATCATAACTGAATCAATGGCAGACAACAAGAAGAAAGCTCCTGAATCTGAAGTAATGCAAATAGAATACATACTATTGCATTTGTGAATCAAATAAATGCCTTTGATTTTAAATTAGATCTTTACAAGTGAAGCTTGGTTTTACTAAAGGAAAATTAGCTACTGCTAAATGATTTAGAGTTTCCTAATACCCTAATGTCCTGGTGTGGCACTGTGGGTTAATGCACTGGACTACAAAGTCAGTTTGAACTCCTAGGTTGGCAGTTCAAGCTCACCAGCTGCTCCCCAGAAACCCTATACAGGAGTACTACGGATAGGAACTGACTTGGTGGCACACAACAACAACAACATCCTGACGTTTATACATTATAAAACATTTCACTATAAAATGGTCACTAAATGGAAACGTTTTAGTGTTTATTACTAAAATAAGGAATCTGAAAAACGTACAGTCAACTCAAAAAAAAAAAAAAAAAATTAAGGACCAAAACCTCCTAGATTAAATTTGTTCATTCATGTGTCTACACACAGTTATTAAATTCTACTTATCAAGTGTAATGCTGGCTCCTGAAAATACAAAGCAATATACAATCTGCTTATAGATAGAAGAGGTGGGGGGTGGGGGGTAGGCACTAAATAGAATCCTTACGAAGAAGAGTGACGGAAAGACTTTCTCAGACTAAACTGTTCCCATTCCACTCTTAAGTGATGCTCCTATGTAGAGTATTATCTTCAGATTGCCTCAACATGTCAATCTAAAGTATAGCTGTTGTTGCAGTTGCTAAGTGCCTTAGAGTATTGTTGTTGTTGTTAAGTGCCATCAAGTTGATTCTGACCCATAGCGACCCTGTATAGGGTTTCCAAGGAACAGCTGGTGAGCCTGAACCTCTAATGTTGCCGTCCAACCAATTTTGTAGTCTGATGCATTAGCCCACAGCACCACACCAGGACTCCGCCTTAGAGTACAGTAGGCTCTTTAAATTTGCTGTATTACACCTTCATTGCAATTAATTAAATGGTCTGGCCTATAAACTTTCATCCCAGGTTTTTCCTGGGATAGAATAAGCAAAAATGTATTAATCCTCCAGCAGAACAGCTTCCAATGGCAATAAAACTTGAAAGAGAAAAATTCCAAGAAGAAACCACAATGGGACTGACTCTTAATGATACCTTTAACATTCTAGGATATTAGAGAATTCAAATCCTTACCCTAGATGTCAAAATAGCTACACTTTCCCCCATTAAATGATAAATGTAATACTATGTCAAGCCCGAAGAGAATTCTTGTTTCTTCAAAATTCATAAAATTGAAAGCATGGTATATGAATGGGGGATGATTTTAAGTACCTTCAAATATAATAATCTGACCACTAATCAGTCAAATTTGATTAGTTGCCAAAACATGCTTGGCCATGCATTCCAAGACTGTGAAGATCATACAGGAAATCCCCAAGAAATCATTATTAAACAGGATAAATCAACATGTATTTTACAAGTACAGCTATACTGCAATGCTTTACAGCAACCTCAATGAAATCAGTACATGCCACCTACCTGACAGTAGGCACTTAAGATTTTGATCCATAGTATGCTAACTACATAAAGAACTTAAAGGATATATATATATATACCATTGGAAGAAACAGAATTTACAGATTATAAAAGAAAACAGTTCAGGGAAATCACCATGATGAATTCAGCCAAGTGATGAAAGGAATAAAAATAAGGTAAGGATCTAGTTAAAAACTTAAAATAAATCTAAAGTTTTGGCAGAGATAAGAGAAATAGCATATAGTCTTCGTAATGAAGTGTTCGAGATTGACCCACTCATGGAGTTAAGCATAAAAGTTCAAACAAGCGTGAAGAGCTTAAATTAAAATTGTAAACAAAGTCCTTAAGAAAACATCTACGCAGATGCCTGCCTGTCATATACTACTTTCAGAAAATCCTAGTGGTCATCTCTAATCCTAGAGGCAGCATTTCCAGTGACCTCAGTTCTACATTTAACCATGCACCACGCCATGTCTCCTTCATTCCTTCGTGCCCTCATGCCATGTGCTTTTCGCCTAACCTTCCTGTTGTTGTTATGTGCCATGGTGTCGGTTCTGATTCATAGCGACCCTGTACAGGGTTTCTGAGGCTGTAATCTTTACGGAAGCAGAGAGCTTCATCTTTCGCCCGCAGAGCAGCTGGTAGTTTTGAACTGCTGACTTTACGGTTCGCAGCCCAATTCATAACCACTACGCTACCAGCGCTCCTTATTAGCAGTCAATAAAGATGATAAAGACATCTATCTTTTGACTTTCTCTTTTATATGTCTAGTATTCAGATCGATTTCCCCATCTCCAACTTTCTCAAGTTACAGTACTGATTCGTACATTGGCTATTAGATAGCTACATCTGGATTTCACAGCAGCACTTCAAACTCAACATTTCTAAAGGTCAAATCCTTGTCTTTAAAAAAGAAAAAAGAAAATAAATAATCGTCCTCAACCCACCTGTTTCTGCTAGCAGCATCTTCATTTTCCATAGCCTCTTTTTACTCTTCCCAATATTCGATGGATTTCAAAGACAAACAACTGACACAATACCATGCTTTTGAATCTGTCCCTTAGTTTTTATTCCTATTCATGTTGGTGGTGGTGGTGGTTATGTGCCGTGGAGTCGGTTCCGACTCATAGCGACCCTGTACAGGGTTTCCGAGGCTGTCAATCTTTACAGGAGCAGCCCGATTTGTAACCACTATGCTGTGTTTGTTAGCTGCCATCAAGTTATTCCCTTGCTCATGGTGATCCCATTCAAAACAAAATGCTGCCCATATTGAAACCACCCCATGGTCAGTTGCAGATTGGACCCTGGTGATCCCAAGTTTCTCATTAGATAATTTTCCTAAGTATACTGCCAAGGCTTTCTTCTGACTTTCTAAGTCTGAAAGCCTGCTGCAGTATTCAGCCCCCATCAATATAAACATAGCATATTCCACAGATGCTGTCATTGTTGTTGTTCAGTGCTGTCAAGTTGGTTCTGACTCACAGTGACCCAGTATAGGGTTTCCAAAGAGCAGCTGGTGGGTTTGAACAGCCAACCTTGCAAGCAACCATCCAGTGCAGTCTAACAGAGATGTTAGGAAATTACAAAATACGTATATGGGGAATTCAAAAAGGTTATTAAAAATTCCATTATTTCTTAAATCCACTATCCCATAAAATTTTTGAAGCCCCCTGATACATGCTGTAATAAGCACTATGTAGCTGAGTTCACATGTTTCAAAAGAAAAAGATACTGGTAAACATTATTGTGTGAGGTTGGGAAACAACTGAATACATTGTGCCAATATAATTGTCAAAACTCAAGTTACATAGTGATAAATATGAATGAACATTACAATTTTTATCAAGTAAAATGTACATAATCATTAAGTTTAATAATCACAAAGGAAAACTGGTTTTCTAGTGTGAGAGGTTGTAAGCAATTTAACTGTTTATTTTAAATGTGTCACCAATAATTTATAAATCATGTTTTAAATCATTCACATTTTTTACATGAAATGCCTAATTATATGAATGTTCCTTGGTAGTCAGATGGCCAGGCTTCGTCTCCCATACTTCATACATATTATCAGGTGGGACCAGCCCTTGGAGAAGGAAATCATGCTTAATAAAGTAAAGGGTCAGTGAAAGAACAAAGGAGACCCTCAATAAGATGGTTGGCACAATGGCAGCGGCAATGGGCTCAAACACAGCACTAATTGTGAGGATGTGCAGCGTCAACCAGTGTTTCATTCTGTTAGACGTAGGATCACTATGGGTTGAAACAGACTCAAAGGCACCTAACAACAACCATAAGTATGCTGTCGAGTTGGTTCTGACTGTTCAAGGGTTTCTGAGGAGCAGCTGATAGGCTTGAACCACCACCTTGTGGATCAAACTGACCTTGTGATCCAGTACTTATCCTACAGCACCACATCGTAACACCATAGATATATGGAGTCCTGGTGTGACTCTGCAGGTTACAGCAGTGGATTGCAAAGTTGGTTAGAACCACAAGGTCAATAGTTCAAGCTTACTCTACAGCACTTCACAATATATATATATATCATTAAGTTGTTTAGTGCCACGGAGTCAGTTTCGACTCATAGTGACCCTGTATGGGCTTTCCAAGTAGCATCTGTTGAGTATGAACTGCTGACCTTACAGTTAACAGTTCAGTGCTCATCCTACAATGCCATACACCAAGAATCCATATACATACATACATACATACATACATACATACATACATACATATATACAGAGTTACGATATTTACATAAAAGAAATGTGGAAGGATGGAAAAAAGAAAGGGAAAGAGCAAGACCAAGACAGGCACGGATACTGTTTATTAATTTCAATAAATCTACAGTGACAACCACTTATTACATATAAAAGACCTCTGTTAAGATGTCTCTGACATACCTATTATATATGATATAAAACATACCCAACAGAATATTAATAGAAACTCCACTTGATTTTAGTTATATCTACATTTTCAAATAGTTTGATGTAGCTTTAAGTTCTCTTCCATTCAAAAGAGTTGGTTAGTCTATTCACACTTTCCATTAAATGGACAAGTTGTACTACATAAAGATCTACAGTTTAACCACTATCTTAAAATAAATTCTTTACTCTCTATGGGACTTTTTTTTTTAGCTCCCAAGGAACTTCAGGATTCATGAGTCAATTTTTTTCACATATAATCACTATTAGACAGAAAAGCAGTTGAAATAACATCCAGTGACAGCTTGTCTAAGAAAACTACAATAACTAATTTTACTCCTTTATGTCACTGAAATATTCAATCTAGTTAGATAGAAAAAATTACTAACATTCTCCTAAGATTTCAGTTCTATCAAAGGAAAGTATGACACAGAAAAAACTCAAAATGAACACACTGCATCTATGGCAAGAATCTTATATTAAATATTTTTCATACTCTAAACGGTTCTTCAAAAGAAAATAATGTACGTCAGCTGCTAACCACATATGAAATTTCATATTTACACAAATAGCTATAAAACTATGATATATTTTATGTATTAATGAGGAGTCATGGTGGAAGGAGGATGGGGCACAGGCAAGTGTGCGACCTGAGATTTGTATCACTCAGGTCAGGCTGGGTAGGCAGGTGTACAGGAATGGAGGAAATCGGTCACAAAGAGGTGGCAGTGTTATCAAGACTCTTTACAAAGGAATTAAAAAAAAAAAGGCATATCTTTCTCTCAAAGGAGCTTCTCTGCCATCTCCACTGACTCGGCTGGACCCAGATGGCTGGGTTTCCCTTGCCCACAAGACAAGGAGCTACAGTCCTCTGTATCCTGAGGAATGAGAAGAGACGAGGAAAAGGAGTAGGTATAGAGGTCTAGATCTAGAGCATGACCAGGTGATGGTGGGCCCGTGCTGCTTTAGAGGCAATCCCTAACCACTCCCACCCAGGGGCTCTAGACTGTGATGATGGCAAAAGCATGATTGAGTAGGGGATCTGCCATGCCACACATATCCTGAAGTACCCAAGTATCTGAAGTACCCAAGGGTGGAGAGAGGGGAAGATGCGGCAGATACTTGATGCATTTGAGTTTTGGTGTTGGAGGAGAATACAGAAAGTACCATGGGCTGCCAAAAGAACGGATCTGTGTTGGAAGAAATACAGCCAGAGTGCTCCTTGGAGGTCAGGATGAACAAACTTCGTCTCTCATACTTCAGACATATTGTCAGGAGGGACCTGTCACCGGCGAGCGATATCATGTTTGATAGGGCAGAGGATTAGAGAAAAAGAGGAAGACCCCCAGTGAGATGGATTGGCAAAGTAGCAACATCAACGGGTTCAAGCATGGCAACAATTATGAGGTTAGCCCAGGATCGGGCAGTGTTCCACTCTATTGTGCATAGGGTCGCTATGAGTCAGTACCGACTTGATGGCACCTAACAACAACAACATCATGGGATATGACCATTACAAGAAAAAGCTTATTTCTAACCATTCTCAACCTTTCAGTTAATCTAAAATGGAAAGAGAAGATGAAGGTGACACACTTCGAAAGAACCAGTGTAATCTAGAGAATACTTAATTTATACAACCCCATATACCACAAGTATTCTCAGCCAATACAAAGGAAGGCTTAAAGAATGCTGCACTAACTGAGTATGGTACTCCAGTGCTGAGTTTATACCTTCTTCCAATGCCCATACCAGGAGCTCTGGTAGCATACTAGTTATAAGTCAAACTGCTAACCTCAAGGTCAGCAGTTTGAAACCACCAGCCATTCCTCAGGAGAAAGATGAGGCTTTCTGCTCCCGTAAAGATTTACAGCCTCAGAAACCCTATGCAGGGGCTCTATGAGTCGGAAGCGACTCCACTGCACACCACCACCAATGCCCATACAATGGCCAAGGAATATATATTCAAATTAATATGAGCACATTCGGCAAATAGGCATTTGTAAAACTGCATAGAAACAATATAGCTTTCTTTAAAATTCTATTTCTGGCAACATTTAATCCTGTATTTCAGTATATTTCTGTGTTTTTCTCATGCTACCATATCTCAACATGCCCACTTCCCCAACAAATCATCTCCTCCATTATAACAAGTTCAGATGTAACTTACTCTCAGCCTACCAAAACTGTGCCTGGCATATTTAAGCATTCCTTCTTTTACATAATCAAGTAAGTTTGCTTTAAATGTACTGTTCCCACTGATCTTCCTCCTCTTTGTAATAGCATTGTTAGTACGAATCTCCTAACATAATAAATCAGGTTACAATTTTGAGTGGAGATACAAGAAAAAATTATTGATATGATTTTGGAATTTTTTCCTTTTGTCCAGGGTATATTACTGGTCATTGGCCATAATATCCTTTGTTTCATTACATGAATGTTTCCATCTAGCATTTTTAAAAACAAAGATTTATGAATAAATAACTTCTGAATCTTAAACTTTCTCCAGACACAGTAGAAAATCAAATGAAATATAATTAATTGATCATTAGAAAAAAAAATAGTGAGTAAAGGGTTATCATAGTAGGATAAGCACTGGACTACTAACTGAAAGTTTGGCAGTTCATACCCACCAGCTGCTCCTCGGAAACCCTATTACAGTCACTACAAGTAGGAACCTGTTGCAGATCGTGTAAGACCGGTCAGAGGTTCGAGGCCCTATAGGCCCGAGTGTAACAGATCTAGCCACCTGGCAGTCAATAGCAAATTGTTTTTCATCTTAATATTCAGTTACATGTATTAATTTAATACATGGAGCCTTTGATAATCCACAGATAAATGTGATATTTTCTTAAAAGCCCAGACTGTAAAAATTGCAAGGTCAAGCCTTTCTCCAAAGGATTAACTAAAAACATCTTAGCTACTTCACAGTTCCTTGTTCTACAGACAAAAAAGCCATCCACCCTGAATCTGTCCCAAGTATTAGCTATTCAGCCAAGTTTCTGAAAACCTGGCTCAGGAAGCCAAAAAAGCGGGACTCCGCCCAAGATTTTGTCCTTACCTCTCACCTTCCCCCAACTTAGCTCAGGGGCTATAGATATGTTAATTGAGCCTGAGAATCCAAGATGCTGGCCTGGGATTCGAACCAGCGAAGTATGATGTAAAGTTACCTGAATGTCTGGAAAAGTACTAATGTTAGCTATACCTTGCCTAAGTCCCTCCCAGCTTGGTGTGAAGCTCCTTCCCTAAATAAAAGGAAGGTGCAGAACGAAT
Source organism: Chrysochloris asiatica (assembly GCF_000296735.1). Lineage (NCBI taxonomy): Eukaryota > Metazoa > Chordata > Mammalia > Afrosoricida > Chrysochloridae > Chrysochloris > Chrysochloris asiatica. The sequence continues at coordinate 2,436,899 of NW_006408693.1, forward strand.
CCAGGTGCATTATGACTGGCAAGGCTTGTGTTACAGCATGCAGGGGGCACAGTCCAGCCTTGCAACCATACTGCCTGTTTAGCTAAGATGTTTACTATGCAGGATATTACAGCCTTCGTGGCTGAGATGCTTGCAATGCAGGATCTGCCTGATGCCAGTCCAGCATTCACTCTGGTTTCGGAGTATCTCTTTGTCTCTCTCTGTCTCCTTCTGTGTATTCTTGATATGTCTTTACCGCCGTCAGGTATCTCCTCCTCATGAACCGAACCCCTATGTCGAGGCAGGTCCTGACAGGAACCAACTTGACTGTACTCAACAGCAATAATAGATCAAATTACAGTTTACTTTTTTTACCAAATGCCTAAATTTGTTATCTTCCACCCACTTTCAAGATATCTTGTTTTTTAATCCATTGTTGTTCTTAAGTACTGTGTAGTTCATTCTTCCGACTACACAGCATTTAACAACAACAATGGATTAAAAAACAATGTATATTGAAAGTGGGTAGAAAATAGAAAAAGAAGAGATTATGTTAAAATTTAAACTGTAATTTGATATGTTGATGTTGCTATTAAGTGGAGTCAAGTCAGTTCCGACTTAGAGTGACACTGTATACGGTTTCTGAGGAGCGGCTGGTGGCACTGAACTGCCAACCTTCTGGTTCAAACCAACCTTGTGATCAAGTGGTTATCCTACAGCACCACACCAGAACTTCATGTAATTTAATATCCTAGTGAATACAGCTTTTACCTAATGTAAATCAACATTTGAGCCAAAAAACCTGATTATAGAAAACCCATCCACAAAAAGGAGTCCTGGTGTGGCACTGTCAGATAAAGCACTGGACCGCAAGGTTGTCAGTTCAAATTTCACAGCCACTCCTTGGAAACCATATACAGGGTCACTATATGTGGGAGCTAATTCTATGGTGCTTTACAAAAAGTCCACAAAAAAAACCACCACTCATCTGTGAGTTTGTACTGCAGTGGTTTACATATTGCTGTGATGCTGGACGCTATACCACCAGTATTTTAAATACCAGAAAGGTCACCTAACATGGAGCGGTTTCCAGGGAGGTTATAGACTAAGACAAAATGGAAAAAGGTGAGGTGGATCGCTTCTTAGTACTTACCCACTGAAAACATTATGAATAGCAGCAAAAAATTGTCCTATTTAGTACATAAAGATGAAAACATTATGAATCGTTCAATTTATATCAATATTTCTGATTGCTTTTTCATCCCCAAAAGCAAATTTCTTTAATGACTAAATCTAGAGATGCCAATTTATACATCCAATTAAAATTTGTCCAAGTTATTAACACTCTCAAATAAGATATGGAATTTCTTAGAACCAATTATTTTCAGATAGCTACAAACATGAACTACATAATTCTGGTTTTTGTCAGTCATTTGTATTTTAAATAATTTTACTTTGGTTTCATTCACATATAGTTTCTCTTAAATGGAAACAATTTGTTTCCAGAAGAAATCTCTATTTAAGCCTAGCAATTCGACTGACTCCACCATCTATTAGGTTAATAATCTGTCACCGCTCTATTTAAACTGGTTAAGGATTACTAGTCTGGATACTCTGCATTCATGTCTTATTCCCATGAAGGTAGATTTTGTCTCACAAAACATAGTAGCTGACATTACTCAATTTGGCCACATATTCAGAGATCATTCATAATTTACCTAAAGTCCAGAAACAGTGTCATAAAATATCAATTACATCAGTCATAGAAATGCAAGAGCTCACAGATTACCCTTCAGATATATCCATGTTTACATTTGGTACCAAAAAATGAAACTTAAACTACCTACATTATATCATAGAGGTGGCACATACGCAAACAAACTACCATCAACTCCCATCAAACCAAAAGGAAATTATGTATCCTTCTTTTTGCTCCATTATGAACAATCCATTTTAGAGGTTTGTTACTCGCACTCCAGTTTAAGCTTCTCTGCCTCTCCAGTCTTCTGTCTAATAGTTAATGGTCTGGAAACTAACACTTAAATGCACTGGGTAAACTATCTAATTAAAGGAGTCCAAGGTGAATCACGTTATAAAGAAAAAAATTGCTTGGAAACTAACACAATCACTTCCGTATGTGTCTATTTAATAGGTCAAAATCATAGACTGACTATGTGGCACATTTGAAACCTCTGAATACGTGTGAATATTTTTGTTAATTTTAAGAATTTCAAGATCTATGTTCCAAGCATTGCTGATTTTAGATGACCTCTCAATCAGGCATACATATCAAAAGTACCTGTTTTGAAATGAACAAGGATCTGTGCTGGGTGCTCTACAGTTATGGGTAGATTTTCTAAGAGTAGATAAAACACGCATACAGTCTATATATTTAATAACTATGTACACATTTGCATGCATCCCATATTATTCTCCTCTTGTACAATAAAATTAAATAAATAGAAATGCCAAATACCAGGGATAAAATAAATTAAAATATCAAATATTATCCTTGGAATATTTATTTGGCCCTTGTGGGCAAGCTGAACAAAAATTAACTAGAGCTGGCATAGAAAATCATAGATATAACTCCTAACTACTTAATTTAATCACAGTGTATTTGTGTGATTAATTGAGTGATTTCTTCTTTCCTTAAAAAAAAAAAACACTGTCAAAATTGACAGAAATAGTAGAGGCAACAGATCTTTCTGAGTTATTTATCGGTTGTGAACCAGTTAGGTTGTTGCTACCCAACAATGTTGAACTCATTGTACAAAAGACATCCTTTCAATTTGTCTCAGTGTTTTCCTTCAGTCTGGGGATACACATAAGACTTTGTTTTACACCCCAGAATGGCTGAATTGTGATTGATCCGTTTATTTCACTGTCTCCCCATTAAACTGCATATGTCTCTGGGATAGGAACTGTTATCATTCATCTATATTCCCAACACTGGCAGAGTGCCTAGCACAAAATAAACCCTTTGTAAAAGCTTGGAGAGTTATTTTTGAAAGAAATCTCAGGTAAAACCATTGAACCAACACTGACTTGTCACAGGGCCCATGTCAACTCATACATGCTTCTGCTTCAGAAGAAATCCAACTACCAAGGGAATCAAGTGCTGGATTTCTCATAAAAATTAAGTTCCACTTAAAGAATTTTCTGGATAAATAAACCTCATTACATTATGAGAATTACTCTTTCCACGAAAGCACATTTTAATTTCAAATTGCTATCAAATTGATTCAGAAACTTGTTCTATATTTCTTACTTTGTAAAAACCCTTTTATATTCATGAAGCAATATGGCAAAGCAAAAGAGCAATTTAGACACAGTTACAAGTATTGAAATCCCTAATAAAGCCTTTACTTTGTTACTAAAACTAAAATTTTATAAAGTTCCCAGGGTCAAAAACATCCTATCAATTATAAATCATAAAGTTTTATCTTTCAAATAACTAGGCTCCAAGTAACAAAATAATTTGTCATGATTTTTCAAAGAAATGGTATAGGGGAGAAAGAAAGGTGAATATTAGCAGTTTCCAATTTTATACACTTAAGAGATTCTATACACCTGGATTCACACTCCTCCTCCTAATCAATTGGACAAAATTATCATCTCAAAATTGTTGCTCTTACAAAAAAAATTTAACGATATTAATTACTACATTCTTTTCGTAAAAATTATTTTATATTCTATGAACATTTTTCTGCTTCGGAAGTTCATTTGCTTTTTTTTTTCTTTTCCATTTCTCTCTATATATCCTAAAATGTTTAACTGTATTTCTTTTGTGGAAATGGCATTCATCTCACCAAACTCAATTGTCTTTACTTTGGCTACGAGAATGACTCCAAATATTTGTACCTTCAACCAAGTTTCTTTCACATTTCCAACTGTCTGTTGGGTGTATTCATCTGGATACTATACTGGCCAAACTCAACACTTCCAAACCTCCTGTATTCCCTACATCTGATAAGGGTACCCATTCTCCCCAGACAACTGGGTCATTTTTAACATCGCCTCATAGCATAATAATAAGTGTGGTGGCTCTGTAGGATACGCACTGTACTTGGAACCACAAGGTCAGCGGTTCAAACCCACTAGCCACTCCTCAAGACTTAGATGAGACTTTCTGACGGTGTGGGTTAATGCACTGGACTGAAAAGTCAGTTTGAACTGCAAGATCGGAGGTTCAAGCTCACCATCCACTCCTCAGAAACCCTATACAGGGTCACTATGGGTCGGAACTGACTCAACAGCACTTAACAACAAAAACAACAAAGATTAGGAAATCCTATACAGGGTCACTATGAGTCAGAACTGATTCAATGGTATTTAACAACAACACATAATATATATACATCAATTCCTGTTTTGATTCTCCGACAATATCACCCACATCTTTTCACTTCCCTTCATATTCTAACTTCCACTAACAGAATGTGGGTCTCAGGAATATCACAGAAGCTCCTTCATAGGGTCTCTCCATCACCAATCTTCCCACACAGCACTATCTTACCACCCTTCTGACTACAGAATCTAATCAAAGAAGTTACTCCGTATTTCCTACCACAGAGTGTAAAATCACTTGGCACAGCATTCACAATTTCTGCAACCCATTCTCAATTCTTTGGTTCCAATGCTATCTCTAAGTTTTATTCATCAAATCAGGCAGTTCATTTTTGTACATGCCATGGCTTTAACTTGGAATTCCTCTTTTTTCACCCTATTTGCTTTATTAAAATCAGATCCAAACGTTTTCCTTAATTTTTTATTTTTTGGAAATGACATCCATCCCATAGAACTCAAGTGTCTTGTCTTAAGAAGAAAATAGAAAGGAAAGAGCTTCCTTGAATTCCCCAACTGGGAATCAGTTCTTCATTCTTCAAATGCTTTTAGCCTACTGCCTTATGTCACTTATTACATTAGAAACTCCCCTCTGCCCAACTCCATGTTCCCAATCCACGTCATAGTACCTAGAATAAAATCTTCCACATAACAGATTCATAATAAAATATATTTTGGAAGTTGTCAAACCCTTGCCTTCTCTCGAAAAGGTTTACAAATTAATTCAGTTGATAAATAAATACTTTGTTGTTGAAGAGTTAGAAAATTATAGTCTGGTACCTTGAATTCCCACTAAAATGCCTTTTAAGTATGCCTATGTGTGTTTCAGATTTAACCCCCTCTTTGTTGTTTAATAATGATCTACAACCAACAGGGACAGCTTTAAGCCACACACAAACACTTTCCATATTTCCAAGTAAATGCTAACAGGAAAAATGTGTTTGTATAGGACTGAACTCTACCAGCTAAAAATCAACAAGGACAAACCCTCTTTCCTCCCTACCCACCCCTCCACCCACACAAAAAGCGAAGACCTAACATTTTTATTATTTTACCAGTGAGATTCACTCATCGCCAAGATCGTAAGTGTGGGAAAACTAAAACTACTAACATTTTGTAGGGGATTGTTAGTTATTATTTATTATTTCAGGTGCCTAAGTTGCTATGAGTCAGAATCGACTTGACACTAACAACCACAGCAAAATAAAATTCTGGGGAGTGTGGTGGCTATCTAGCATAAGCAATGGATCTTGAACCATAAAGTCAGTGGTACGGAGCCACCAGCACATCTGCAGGAGACACATGAAGATTTCTGCTCCTACAAAGATTTATAGCATCGAAACCCTACACAGGGATTGCTGAGTCAGAACAAACTTGATGGCACTTAAGCAACTACAATAAGTAAACTCTGACATTTACATATTTCCTCATTTTCCTCCCATCATCTGCAAAATGGACAAAAAACATGAGGACACAATAAATGAAAAATCTTGAAAGAGGAAAAATACACGTATGTCAGCGGGATGGTAAGGATTGATATCAAGGCCAGCTAACGAAAGTTGATACTGCCCAAACCAAATAAGAGTAGGGGTGGATAGGCACAGGTGTGCTGAACTGCAAGTTTATGAATGGACCAGATCTTTCTCCAGACTCTGGTAAATGCCTGCACGTCACAGGGGTGGCAGGTTTTACTGTTGCCCTGTCGTTAACTATCATTTAATGCTCCATGCTGGGAACTGGCCTTTGGGCTTTCAGAGTATTCGCTCTTTTAATCCATGAATATCTGTTATGAGGCAAATACTATTAGAATCAGCAGATCTACAGGCCATCATTGCCGCTATGATGTAAATGCATCTCACTAAGGGTACCCATCCATCACAGACCCTCTAACTTTACCATGCACAGTGCCCTGTGTAAGCAACTGATTCTTCCTGAAGACATATCCAAAATAACTAAGACAGACCATGTTCTACTACTCTGGGTTACTCAAATTTCACTGGGGAATTTCAGAACCAGTTTGCCAGGCCTTTCTTCCTAGTTTGTCTTAGTTTGGAAACTGCTAAAACCTGTCTAGTGTGGGTGACTTTGCTGGTATTTTAGATCTCAGTGGAGGAATTTCCAGCATCACAGCAACATACAATTCACAGTACAACAAACTGACATAAAAGACAGGATTCATACCTCCGTACATTTTATTGGTTTGTGTTTACTTTATCTGTATTGGTAGTACTTATTCCTATCATGTCTCACATAAGGCCAGAAGGTTTGCCTTGTCATTGATGTGACCCTCGGAAAGACACACCTAATTCCGCCACAGGTGCTAGTTACAGGTTCACCATGATGCTTCTTTATAATCCTCACTGCTATTGCACCACATTAAGCAACTCTGATGTGTTCAGCAGCAAGACCCCATTCCAAAAATTTCAACAGCACATGGTCACAGTGATGAACAAGGGTTCATGTATAGGACTTAACAATAAGAAAACAAATAATGCAATTGAAAAATGGGTAAAAGATCTGAACAGACATCTCACTTTAAAAAAAGAAAAGGTAAAATGATGGATAATAAGCATAGGAAAAGACGTCTAACATCCTGTGTCATTAGGGAATTTACAATGAAAACACAATAGCTATCATGTCATGCCTATTGGAATACTAAACAATACTAAACTGTTAATATTAAACACTAATGGGGATGTGGAGCAATAGGATTTCACATTAGTTGCTAGCAAAAAAGCAAAATGGCACAATCACTTTGGGAGAGGGTGTGGTAGTTTTATCATATGATCCATCAATCACATTCCTAGGTAATTTGAAGAACTGAAAACCTATCTATCTCCACACAAAAGCCTACATGTGAACATTTACATACGATTTATTCATCATTACCCAAAAGTGGAAGCAACCAAGATGTCCTTCAATAAAAGAATGGATAAGCAAACTATAGTACACCTTTTAAGCAATAAAAACAAGTGATCTATTAAGCCATTAAAAGATATGAAGAAACCTTTAAGGTATATATTGTTTAGTAAAAGAAGCCAATCTGAAAAGGATTCATACTACATGATTCCAACTGCAAGGCATTCTTTAAAAGGTAAAAGTATAGATACAGTACTAACAAGATCAGTGGCTGCCATAGAATTAGGACTTGGGGTAGATGAATGGGTGGAGCCCACGCATATTTAGGACTCTGAAACTATTCTGTAGGAGACTGTATTGACAGACACGTGATACTATGGATTTGTCAAAACACACAGAAGCGTAAAACACAGAATGAACTCTAACGTAAACTATACACTTGTTATTGTTAAGCATCATAGAGTTGGCAGCAATCCTGAATAGGGTTTCTGAGGAGCGGCTGGTAGATTTGAACTGCAGAATTTGAGGTTAGAAGTTCGGTGCTTATGCTACAGTATAACAACTAAACACTAAACTATCCACTTTAGTTAATAATAATAAATCAATATACCATCAATTGGAACAAAAGTACCATATTATACAAAATGTTAAATAGGGAAAATTGTAAAAGGAATGGGGGTGTTAATGGGAACACTCTCTACTATATGCTCAATTTGTCCTAAACCAAAAACTGTACTACAAAAAATAAACAACTTGTTAAAAAAAAAAAAAAAGTCCATGTTGCAGTTTTTTATCTATTCCTTAGAAAATATCTCTAAAAAGTATATTAAGTTCACATCTCATCTCTGGGAAGCAGCAAGCCTCAACCTCTATTACTGTAGTATGTTCCCCAGCAAGGCAGGCTCCCAGGGCACTAAGTACACTTTTTATTACTAAGTTACATTTTCAAACAATACTAAGAGGAATGTAATAATTGCAAACAAGTTTTAAAATTATAGACACTTATGATAGATAATTCCTTGGCAGTAATTCTCCAGTGAAGATACTTTATAGCTAGAATATCATCAGCTAGATTGATGCAGAGTTTGACCGAAGAGAGGGACCTTATGAGGTTAAAGGATGGACGGACACCTTTTGCTGAAGTTACAAATGCAACATAGGCTCTTCTATGTGCATAAGTCAGGATCATTGCTTCTGAGAGCAAAATGTTTCCTGTAAAGATCATCATGGCTTGGATTTATTTCAGACACACGAGTAGACTTTCTTGTACCGCTGGCTCATCATTAGTCACAACTTCTCTAAATAGTAAGCCTTTACATCTTTGAAGATAAACATTGCATCAGTTATATTAAAAACAACCGCTCTACCAACAAAAACTTAAGAGATATGCATGGTACATACGAATTATAAGCTTCACAGTATTTTACATAAATCACATTTTCTAATCTTCGCTCTTGAGCCAAAAATGACTTAATATTGTCCTGGTCCTGTCAATAGAAATCCCTCCATAAACATGCACTGAATCTATGAATAAGTCAGCACACTATCAGCACATCATTCAAAGGCTGATGAACTACAGTCTGCTATTGTAGAAATGATTTACTATATAGTTCCCACAATGTGGAAAATAGAAATACTGAGGTATTATTTTACATATGTTTTTGCCAAGACTTGTGTGAATGTGTATGGTCTACCTAGAATTAATTTCATACAACAACCAATACACTTGAAGAAAAAAAATATGCCCTAAAAATCTCCTGTCAGGATTAAGATCAGGATACCAGCAAGGAGATATGCATCCTGATCATTTCTATGAGAAATTCAAACTAGCCTATTCACATTAGCAACAAGGAAGCCTATTTCTCTTAAGTACAAAAGAGTCATGGTCTGAGCTACAGAAGTATAATGATGGCCTTCATGAATAAAACAAGGAATGAGAAGACTGCCCCTCACTCGGGTTTATTAGAATTATAATTAGTTGCACATTCCTTCTCTGGAGCACCTAGGCTATAAAGGAAACAATATTTCATCAAATTACTTTCTAACTGTATATTAAAAACAGCAACATCATTTGCAGAACATCCAGAATGTTACTAAAAATGATGATCAGTGCTGCAAAAGCAAAGCATGAAAGAAAAAGACACTATGAACCACATAAACATAGTGTAAATATTTTACATTTCAAAGGCAACTGCAAACTGCTGTATACATATTCTGTAGACATAAGTCAAAACATGAACCAACACATTGTATTACACTACTGTTGTTGTTAACTGCCCTCAAGTCAATTCTGACTCACAGAGACCCTACAGAGGATTTCGGAGGCTTTAAATCGCAGAAAACCTCATCTTTCTCCAGAGGAGCAGCTGGTGGGTTCAAACCGCAGACCTTGTGGTTTGCAGTCTTGTGCTTACCCTGCAGAGTCACTGTGCTCCCCTTGTATTGTATAGATATATCTTAATTAATAATCTTTATTATAATTTTGGTAAGTACCGTGGAGTCAAATCCGACTCATAGTGACCCTGCACAGTGTTTCCGAGACTGTAAATCTTTACGAAAGCAGAGAGCCTCATCTTTTTCCCGCAAAATGGCTGGTGGTTTTCAACTGCCAACCTTGAGGTTACCAGCCCAATTCATAACCACTACGCTACCAGAGCCTCTTATTTTTAGTTTATTATAGTTTATCATATGACGGTTTCAAAAAGATTTTACAAAAATGTGAGGTAGGAACTTTGTACATGAGAAAACTGAGGCTTAGAGGAGTTATTCCAGGTTATAACCATTAACTAGCAAGTCATAGGACCCAAGTTTACATTTTAGACAGACTCCTAACATAACTTTGGCTATTACGCCATTCTAGTGTTTAATAGATCTGGCCTGAGAAGAGAGGGTCTTGGCAGAACTATTTACTCCCCCTCTCCCTATTTCCCCTGACAAATTGCTGAAGAGAATACCCATTGTTTCAGATAAAGCCTCCAAAGACAATGCTAAAACTAACACTAGCTCTTAGGAGGGTGGTCCTACAGGGCTTCACATGGCTATGGGCATCTGGTCAACCACTGATGGAAACCTCAACATCAGTGGGCAGAAGTTAACCACCCATGGCGATGGAAAAGGTGATGTATCACTGAGTCTGTTTCAAGTCATAACAAGGCTGTAAATCTTTATGAGAACAGTGGCTTGTACATTTGAATTGCGGACCTTGTGGTTAGCAGTCTAACACATAACCAACTAGGCTATCAGGGTTCCTTTAGCCAACCATAGTACATAGCAAAAGACCACAGGACAGTATTCCTCCATGCTTCTGAAGCGGTTTTCCAACTGTAGTGGTACAAAGACTCTGAGTATCAAATGGAATGCATTTTCTCCATTAGTATAGATAATTTAGCTACATTAATGAAGTAGGATGTAAGGGACTACATATATTCTGATTTTGTACACACACACAAACACAAACCCTAGTGGCAGTGTTTAAGCACTTGGATGCTAACTGAAAGGTTAGAGGTTTAAACCCAGAATCCACTTTGAAGGAGAAAGACAGGTCTTTCTGCTTCCACAAAGATTCGTATCCTTGGAAACCCTGTGAGACAACAGTTCTACTCAATAGCAATGAGTTTGGCTTTTTGGTTCTATATAGACTGGTAGCATAGTGGTTACGAATCGGGCTGCGAAACTTAAGGTCAGCGGTTCGAAACTACCAGCCGCTCCGCAGGAGAAAGATGAGGCTTTCTACTCCAGTAAAGATTTACACCCTCGGAAACCCTGTACAGGGTCGCTATGGGTCGGACCTGACTCGATGGCACTTAACAACAACAACAACAACAACATAGACACACACATACACAGGTGCCATGGAGCCAGCTGATACTCGGAGAAATCCTATACGAAACACGGCCCAGTTTTGTGCCAACCTCACAATTGTTGTTATACTTAAAAGCCATTGCTGTTGCCACTGTACCAATAATATAATGAATTGCAAATATCATACCTTCATAAAACACTGCTTTTTAAGACATAATGGGTTCTCCATATCTTTAAAAAGACACACCAAGCTACAACAAGAATAAGCAAGTTGTTCGTGGGGAAGCCAAGGCAAGCAATCAAATCCCTTTAGGACAAACCCCAATCTAAGACTGAAATTAAGCTTGCTGGTGACCATGTTGGTCTACTAGTGAGTGGAAGAGGGGGAAAGGCAGCAATGAAGAAATGGGCTGAGATCAACCATGATCCATAGACACCAGTTAGCCTGGAGATGAGATAGAGAAGAGGAAGGGCTGGTTGGTCCAAAGTGTGGTGAGACCTGGCGACACCTGAGCCCATGGACAAGGACATAGCCACAGAGGGCTAGAGCTGAGAGTAAAGCATCCAGCTGATATGAAGTGAGGGGAGATGCACAAGAACACCCAAACTTACAGATGTTACCCATTTGACCTAGCCTCAAAGGCTTGATAATCAGAACTTGACTAGAGAAAGATTAAAAAAAAAAATTTTTTTTTTTTTTTTGGGGTAAAGGAAATGAGGGTGTTGTTGTTGTTATGTACAACTGCTATGTCCAACTCACAGCAACTCAGTACAGGATTTCCGAGGCTGTAAATCTTTACGGGAGAAGAAAGCCTCATCTTTTTCCCATGGAATAGCTGGTAGTTCGAACTGCTGACCCTAAGGTTAGCAGCCCAATTCGTAACTACTACGCTACCAGAGAAACTGCTACAATTTGATGGACTTGTCCTATACTCATGGATGCAGTAGCTTAAAAATACCAACTGAGAGGGAAGGAGTTTTCACATCAAGTATCAATGAGAGTGAAGCTGATATGAAGTCAGGGAAGACACACAATAACGCCCAAAATTGCAGACAGTACCTATCTGACTTAAGGAGCTCTGGTAGCGTAGTGGTTACGAATCGGGCTGCGAACCTTAAGGTCAGTGGTTCGAAACTACCAGCCGCTCCGCGGGAGAAAGATGAGGCTTTCTACTCCCGTAAGGATTTACACCCTCGGAAACCCTGTACAGGGTCGCTATGGGTCGGCTCCGACTCGAAGGCACTTAACAACAACAACAACAACCTATCTGACTTAGTTTCGATGTCTTGATGATCAGAACTGGTCTAGAGGATGACAAAGAAATTTGATAAAGGAAACAAATGTAAATTGCTACAATTGGATGATCAAGTATCAGTGGAAAGGGAAGGAGTCTTCACATCAAAGATCAAAACTATCCCCTCTGTACACAAGGTTGATAGGCATGGACAACTTAGATACTGACTACCTAAAATGTGGAAAAGGGGAGGGCTATAAAGGCATAAAGTGGCTGGCTTACAAGTTTTCAAGAGGGTGTTTAGTTCCACAGTGTGTGATGGAAGGTAGAATCCCCACTGAATAGTTTTCATCTAGTCTAGATGGGTCTCGTGAAAGGAGATGGGGATAAGATTCTATGATACAACAGTAATTGTTATCATGACTTATTGTGACTGTCACAATTGTAAAGGTGAAAGTTTTGTAACAAAAACAGGGGAATAGTTAATCTAACAGTCCAGAAACAGAGGACCCTAGGTCCTTATAATTCCTCCAAGGGAGACGATTATAAGCAGAATGTGAAACCTTATCCAGAGAAGCAGCAACACCAGAAATGAAGGCAGAGATGAGGACATGGAGAGTGGGAGCAGCTGAGGACTCTAGATAGATGCAAAGAGAGGGACTGAGAACTAGCAGCCAGGAGGCAGACTTGCAGAATGTGCCCTTTGGTGGTACAAATTATTATGCATGCCTGAGTGTTAAAAAAAAAAAAAAAAAAAAAAAAAAGAGCTAAAATGAATAGAGAAATACTGTTCACTGATGGTACATGGAGGGGATTATACCATTGTAATGAAACAAAGTATATGATTTGCTGAATGTAAAACTGATGATCTGCCCTGTAAACTTTCATTCAATTCGCAATAAAAACTTTAAATTAAAAAAAAAGACACACCAAATTGAACAAATCTCTCAACAGGTACAGCTTTATACAAAAAATACTACACAGAATATACATTTTTTTTCTAAACTAACCACCCTAACAAAGTTATTCTTAGATCAACTACTTAAACTGCTGAAATAAGCTGAAGCTATTTTATTCCAATTATTTTCACTAAAAGATAAACAGGTTACTGAATAAGTTAAAAAAATATATAAAGAATCAGAAATAATTAATCATTGTATATGTTAAGAGTAAGAACCACTAGCTTCTCATGAAGTTTTTTCACTAGTCAAACCAGAACTAACAGGCTCAATTTGCCACCAGAGCCTTCAGCTGGTGTATCAGTCTACTACAAAACTTATTTTTTACAACACATAAAATCATTCTTTAGCCTTGCTTCAAGATACCTTAGTAACCAGTTCTACTCCCTGTCCAAATAGTTCTCAATGCCTTCATTGAAATGCAGGACTACAAAGAATGTGGCCAGGTCATCTTGACTACAAACACAGTCTCCTCCCCACTTCTTATTAAAATCTAACTGAACAGCCCCATAGGAAGCCTCTCTTGGTCATCTCTCAGAGAGTACTTCCTAAGTGGCCAAACATGGTCTAGGTTTCTGGTCTACTAACACACTGCATTAGCTCTGAAAGACCAAACCCACTAGTACCACAAAACCTATAATGTAAGAGGGGAAATAGTTTAAAAAATGATCTCATTTAAGGTCATCCCATATCTGTTCTTCAGAAATAAACAGTACAATTACAATTGACCACAACACCATGATATGAGTGAGAATTTTCTATAGCAAACATAATTTATGGAAATGAACAATCTGCCTGTACCCTATGATTTTCTAAACTTCTTCTGGTTCATCAAGAGATCCAGTAACAAGCTATTGTACACTACCTTAATATTTCCTGGGATACTTGTTGTTGTTATTGCTAAGTGCCATGGAGTTAGTTCTGACCCATAGTGTCTCTGTATCAGGTTTCCAAGGAGCGGCTGGTGAGCTTGAACCACTGACCTTGCAATTCAAACTGACTTTGCAGTCTAGTGTATTAACCCACAGCGCCACCCCAGGACTCCTAGGCTCCTTGCATGTATTTTTCCATATTAGGCTTATTACTACCACTACTAACTCCTGTTGTTTGTTGTTCAGTGCTGTTGAGCAGGTTCCAACCCAGAGCGACCCTGTATAGGGTTTCTGAAGAGCAGCTGGAGACCTGAACTGCTGACCTTGCAGTTCAAACAACTTTGCAGTCTGGCACATCAACCCACAGAGCCACACCTGGACTCCTTTTATGTACCTATTATAGGGTAGGCTGCTAAAAGAAGATTTACATGAAGAGTTGCAAGTATCCCAGCTTTAATGTCTCGTCTCAGGCACAGAAACTGAAGCTTAGAGCAGTGAAGTCCTACTCAAAGTTACACTGTCTATGGCAAAGCAAGTGCCTCTAGCTTTAAGTTGTAATCTGTTAACGAATATACTTTTCAGAAGTGGTTAAAAATTCACCTTCTCAAACTATTAAATCATACATTAAAATAGTGAGGGAAATACCATTTTAATATTTTTAATTAAAAACATGTTTATAATAGAAGCCTCTCAAAGGCTAACAAAGAATTTCTCCTCCAGCTCCTCTGCAGGAAACAAAGTGTCAATCTGCTTCTGTAAAGATTGCTGCTGTTATTGTTACTGTTGGTATGTGCCATGGAGTTGACTCATAAGGACCATTTAAAGGATTTCAGGGGAGCAAATGTGTGGGTTTGAACCTCCAAACTTGCGGTTCACAGTCCTACAGAGCCATACCAGAACTTCGTGTAAAGACTGCTGTTGTTCTGAAGTGCAACTGATTTGCTTCGGACTCATAACAATCCAATGTATTTCTGAAGAGTGGCTGGTGAGCTTGAACCACCAACTCTGGAGCTCAAACCAATCTGGTGGTCCAGTGCTTATCTGACATCGCCATACCTAAACACCCCAGAAGACCTGTCTACTCTGTCCTGAAGAATCATTATTAGCTGGAATGTACTCAATGTAAATGTTTGTTTTGTTTTTTAAATGACTATGAAAGAGTGTTTGCAATCTCTTTTGAACTAACACAAAAGAAAAACATATATTACTTTTATTTAAATTACAAAACAATACAAAAGAACAAATATTGTATAGTTAAGCTTATATGAAATATCTAGAATAGGCAAACTCATCAAGAGAGAAAGTAGATTAATAGTTGCCAGTGCCTGGGTAAAGGACACAATGAGAGTTATATTGCTTACTCCCTACAGAGTTTCAGTTCGGTGAATGAAACAAAATGGAAACTTGGTAGTGGTTAATGGTGGCACAAAATCATTAATGCAACTAATTTCATGGAAATAAATGTACACTTAAAACGGCAAACTTTATGTTCCATACATTTGACCACAATAAAATGTTTAAAATGCAAACCAGCAACTATGCAAGATGTACTGTCCCTCACTTGACTATGGAATCAAATTCTGTAGATAAACAAGGCAGGGTTTGGGGCATGTCCTGTGAAACCTCAGTAACAATATACCTCAATTTATTTCTCCCAACACAAATCCTTCTTTTGTTCAGTGGATAGATGGAGGTAAAGAGGGGAAGTGTGCATCATTTATACCTTTCAAGAACAAAAGAAGAACCAAATTTCAATGACAAGGAGGAGAAAGAGAGAGGAGGCTGAGAAAGAGAGAGGCTGAGGGGAGGAGTTAGAAAGAAGGAATGCGCCCCAGGAGTCAGCACTAGCTGTACAAATTGCAGGCCTGTGCCTTGCCCCATGCACTAGCTGAGGCCAATGAGGTGCCCCAGGGCCTAGTCACATGTGCCCCCTTCTCAAGCAACAACAGCTCCTGTGCAAATAAGTGACTAGCCCACTGGAGTGACTGCAGCACCCTGGAGCTGTGAAATTGTAAGGAAGGTTTTCTATCAGAAAACTGGAAATCAAATATGTGAGGCCTACATTGTGGGTACCAAGCAGCTGACATTGAAAACTTTCCAAGAGATCAAGGAAGCATAAAAGTTAAGTTATTTTCCCAAGTCTCGTATACAGTAGATAAGCCTATTAGGAACATTGTAAGCTATGCTAATTGGTTCAGGGGTTATATATCTCTTTTGTTTGTTCCAACTGAGCCTTCACATGCTGCAGTGAATTGGGAAGAAAGACAGTGTAATAAATCTATCTGAAACAAAACAGCATTAGGGTTTGAAAGATGCTAATGAGATCCTCTGTTCCAACTTTGGAAAATTCCCCTTCCCAGCCCACACCATATACTACTTCCTAAGTCATTTCTAACTGGCACAGGGAGAAGGCAGTTTAAAATTCTTCAAACCTTCATACTCTTCATACCTTATTAAAACTAATCCTTTCAAGTACCACCTGAGTTAGGAACACTAATTTAGTACTTTGTAATGAAAGGAAGCTCTTCTGCAAGTAAAATATTAAGGATAAATTGCATTTGTCCTTTTGCAATTGTCACTTTGCTAGAAAACTCAATTCAACAAAAATTCAATCAACATTGATTAAATAATGCTATTTAGAGAATATTATTTTCAAAGTAAATCTTTGTCTAAATTTATAAATTAAGATGTGTTTTTACTTTTATAAAAAAAAAACTTAGTCAATTGTTTCCTTTTCCTAGGATAGATATTAAATGAAATATGCAAATAAAGTACTGTGTAAAATACAAATTTATTTTAAAGTGTTAAATATTGTCTTGAGGTCTTAAGAGACCAAGACTTAGAATGTTAAAGAGAGAGTCTTACAACAACAACAAAAATAATACAGTACTACCCTTTCCACAGGAGTTCTGTGTGGCACTGTGGGTTAATGAGCTACACTGCAAAGTTGGTTTGAATGACAAGGTCTGGGGTTCAAGCTCACCAACCACTTTTTGGAAATCCTACACAGGGTGTCACTAAGGGTCAGAATCTTGACTCCACCAGCACTTAACAACAACACCAGCCCTTTCCATCACCAACAATTGTTGTTGTGTTGTTGTTAGGTATAATAGAGTCGGTTCTGAATCAGAGAGACCCTATACACTACAGAAGTAAACACTGACCAGTCCTGGGCCATCCTCACAATTGTTATTACACTCAAGTCCACTTGGCACTGCTACCACTGTGCCAATCCATCTCCTTAGAGATCTTCCTCTTTTTTGCTGACCCTCCCCTATACCAAATATGATGCCCTTTTCTCTAAGGACCGGTTCTTCCTGATAACATACCTGAAGTAAGAGAGACACAGTCTCACCATCCTGATTTCTAAGGAGTATTCTGGCTATACTTCTTCCAGCACTGATTTGCTTGTTCTTCTGGAAGTTAATGGTACTTTCAGTGTTCTTTAATACCATAAACTCAAATGGATCAATTTTTCTACAGTCTTCCTTACTCAATGTCCAATTACATTTGTGTAAACACACAGTAAGCACATTATGGAAACCATTCAGAATAAACTGCCATGCTATCATATAATTACTGTGGACATGTCATCAGAAAAATCAGTCATTACAAAAGGGCATTAACATATTTGATAAAGGGTCATAGAAAACAAAGGAAAGCTTCAATGATGTGAACTGACACAACTACCACAATATAGGACTCAAACATACCAACAATCTTGAAGGTGGTGCACAGTTAGACAACATTTTGTTCTGTCTTAAATAACGTCACCAGGAGCTAGAGCCAATTTGATAGCAAATAAAACCAACAATAATGGGTATATATGTGTTCAAATGTGTTTCTAGTCTATTAAAAGATACTCTGACAAAGTAAAGTTAAAAATGCATTTCTAAACATATCAAAGGAATTAAAATGACTGCATAATACTGCATACAGTATTTCACTGGCAAATACACTTTAACTGACCACAATTAAAACATGAACACATATCACATGACAATTTTTCTAGATCTTCAGAAAATCAAAGAAGGATACGGTAAAGTTCCTCTCTTGTTAATCTCAAGTGACAAGAACATGGCAAAGCAGTATTAAACCCTACTTAATAAAATATGTGATAGGTGCTTTACAAAGTATCTCATTCAGTCTTTAAAATACTACTAATATTCCATCAGCAGTCAAGAAATCAAACGACGTATTGAATTAGGCAATCTGCTGCAGAAGACTTTTTTAAAGTGTTGAAAAGCAAAGATGTCAGCTTGAGGACTAAGGTGTGCCTGACCCAAGCCATGGTATTTTCAGTAGCCTCATATGCATGTGAAAGCTGGACAGTGAATAGGGAAGATAGTAGAAGAATTGATGCCTTTGAGTTATGGTGTTGGAGGAGAATATTGAAAGAGCCATGGGCTGCCAAATGAACCAACAGATCTGTGTTGGCAGAAGTGCAGCCAGAGTGCTCCTTGGAGGCCAGGGTGGCCAAACACATATATAGTACAGAGAAGACAGATTTTCACTCCATCATGTTCATGTTCTTTCCATCATACCTTGCTGCTGCTTGCATTTGTGGAAATTCACCAAGCAGAAGTGTGACAAGAAACACTACTGCTCAAGTCAGAACTGCTTAGAAAAGCACAGGTCATGGAAGGACATGTCATATTCTGCTGTCATGTGCTTGCATGTCATGGCTTATTTTCAAACCATTAAGAAATCCATCAATGACAATTTGGGGGGTGGGGAGGGGAGATGAAGAATATGTTTCTAGAGGTGGAAACAGATATAATGCTGACAAAAATCATACATACCCTGCAAAGGGGCATAGACTTTGTCCCATTACATACAGCAGTAGGTCTCAAACTCTAACGTGCAGCAGAATCACCTGAGAAGTCTGATAAAATTTCTGAACTACTCTCTCTAGAATGGGGCCAGTGAATCTGCATTTCTAGCAAGGTCCCAAGGATGGTGAACCTACTGATTCAGTGACCATAATTTAAGACTCTCTGGCCTATAAAACAATGAGAGGTTTTCAAACAGGGCAGCAACATGATTATGTAAATTTATGAGGGGGCTTCCAAAAAGTTCATAATAAAATGGAATCGAAAGATAATGAATTCTGCCCTGAACTTTTTGAAGACTCCCTCATAAATAATTTATCTATGAGAATAGAAAAGTTGATTGTTGCAATGGCCAAAGGGAAAACAGTGACAACATGAAGTAAGGTAACAGCAACAGTGCTGGCAGGACAGTCACTGGGTGAATCTAGATCAGGAAAAAATGAAACACCCTAAACCTAGCAACCTAGAAAACTGAAAAGCTCAATAATTAGAATTGCAGAGAATTTTGTTGAATTGACAAATTAGCAACTAAGTAGAGGCATCATGTAGAAAAATTAGTTTAAAAAAAAAAGTTTTCTCACATAAGTTACAGAAGAAATGATTATGACAAACACCAAGTATTAGAAGAAATCAGTTCACACTAGTAAACCATGTGGGAATTATACTATTGAACAGAGAAAATGGCACAAAAACTTTTCTTCTTAATAAATAGTAACTTAAGAAGGGAAAGAATTTAGAAATCCCATTGCAGAATCATCTTCTCAAGACTATGAATTCTCTCTACACTAGAGGCAAATGTCTCCAACTGGCTCAATCCTGAAACTGCTTCTAATCAGAAATGTCAAATAATGGACCAGCTTCTATCACTGCATGTGGCTAAAACTGGGAAACAATATTTCATTATTGAAGTAAAACACATACATTTTTTACTAGACTTCCCTCCCCAGGGCAAAAGGAAAACACACAGAAGAGGATTCATCTATCCGTGTGGATTACTAGAACATCTTCAGGAGCCTACAGCTGAGACTCACACCAATCCATGTCATCTGAGTGGTTGAATGAAAGCTCTTCTAAACTGGGGCTAAACAGAGCTTTAGCCCCACCCTTCATGCCACCCAGTAACTTCTGTGTTTTGTTACAAGCATATTCAGAAAGAAAAGACAAAGGCATGAAAGGAAAGAAAAGGAGGAATTTTTTCACACATACACTTCTGGTCCAGCAATTTACTCCTTCAAAAGCAACCTTTCCTACTAAAGGGAATTGACAAAAAAGGGAGAAATGAGCTATCAAATCACATTTCCAAGGAAACCAACAAGATATTTCAAATCTTGACTCTCTCAGACATGGATGGTAGCATAGCCAGACGAGGAGTACAAAGTACCATAGGCCAAACCCAACCCTTCCTTACTTTGGTGAACAATGGAACCCTAGTCAAAGCCCTGGAATGAACATCAGAAAGCACAAGACACTGGCCACAACATGACTGTGGGCAGTTTACCCATGTGTCCTGAGCAATTTCCCTCCTCTATAAAATGGGCTATAATAATACTTGCCTTCACACGTTATATGTAAAGATCAAATGTGGTAGAAGTAGAAAAGAAATAGAAAGTGTAATGTACAACTATCAATCAAAAAAATATTGCTACTAGCAGTCTGGGGTTAAGATTGTAGAGTGGACAAGTGAACTGAACTGACCCCTCTGCAACAAAGGCATGGGAGAACAGGTGAAATAGATACAGATGGTGATCCTGGAACCTGTGCTTCAGAAAATAGGACAGAGAGGTAGACTGAGAGCTGACTGGAAAAAGCAGCTGAATAGGAATAGCAAGAAAGAAGAAATATTGGCAGGCTGGCAGCTGGTGTGGAGTGGCTCAGGCATCTTCAGCTTTTGCAAGTAGCTAACTGGTATGGCGATGTGGATTAATGCACTGGACTGCAAAGTCGGTCTGATCCCCAAGGTCGGCAGTTCAAGCTCACCATCCACTCCTCGCAAACCCTATGCAGGGTCATTATGGGTTGGAACCAACTCAATGACACTTAACAACAATAACAACAATCCAGTGACCTGCAGGCATAGGAAGAAGTTGGAGGTTTGTGGCAAGTGGGATACAGTTCTCCCTTGCTTCCATGTCCTACTGGTAGCTGAAAAAAGATAAAATAAAAACCTAACTGTAACCCTAAAACTAGACCAAGTCTTACTCCAAGCCCAAACCCAATCCCTAACCCTAATATAAGCCTAGCCCTATCAATAACCCTAACACTAAACCAAGTCCTAGGTCTTGCCTAGACCTAGCCATAATCCTAACCTTAATTCCTATCCACCTCCACCCAGTGTTCCTCAAAAAAGGATAGCTACTAGAGTTCTCAGTACACACTGGCTCAGTTAACACTTCTACACAATTTTAAATTTGAGATGGTATTTCACATCAAGCTAACAGTGTTAATAATAGATGGAAAAACAAACTTAAAAATGAATTTCTTTACTGTACATTTTTCTAGCCCCATTAATTCAGTATAGTAATATTTCTTGATAGAGTCCATGTATTTATTTATATTTTAAATAGTCCTTGACTATGACAGTATACTAAAACCTATGTGGTCTTCTCGCTTTATTAAAGACTCCTAAAAATCAGCATAAGCACATTATAACCCATCAGTCACGTATCTCCTTTTTCCCTGACACTGTTTTGTTATTGTTAAGTGCCTTCGAGTCGATTCCGACTCATAGCATCCCTGTATAGGGTTTACAAGAACTGACTGGTGGTTCAAAGTCCAGTGCTTACCCTACAGTCCTGACAATGTTTTGGAATATCAGAATTGCTCTGCCAGCCCCCACCTCCTGCATCTGTCATTCACAAGATTAGAAAACCTATTTAAATTAGCTGATGCACTGAACTGCAAAGCCATTTGAACTGCAAGATCAGCGGTTTAAGTTTACCAGCCGCTCCTTGGAAACCCTATACAGGGTCACTATAGGTTGTAACTGACTCAACAGCACTTAACAACACCAAAATCCTCCATTTCAGAGGCTGGCTTTAAAAAAAAGGAGTGAATCAGAAGGCTTTAGGAAGCCAGTTGGTAAAAGGAAATGCTGTATCACCTGAAAGGAAGATCCCTAGGTGAATTAAAAACATCTGGGGACAAATAAAAATATTTAACAGGTATTCCTGAAAAAGTCAACTGACTTTTTGGAAGGGAATAAAGAGAGCAAAAAGCTGCCTGGGTTTAGAATTCTAAGAACCCAAGAGCCAGTAAGTGCCTACAGTGAGTACAAGGAGATGTTAAGGAGGTAATGACAGCACACATGCTCCAGTAACACTGAAGTAGCAGCTGGAAAAGAAGGGGACATTAGTTCTTGAACATGAAAAGGGTCTGAGGAGGCTTAAGAGACAGGAAGGTAAGCAAGCTAAGAGTAATTTTTTTTTTTTTTTTCTCTCAACATACTGGAGGATTGCAACTAAAATTTAAGAAAGGATAAAGAGACGAGTATGACAAATAGAATGGCGCATAGGAGCGGGAAGCACTAATGGGGGGAGCACTGAAGAGGAAACTAGGGATGGATTTACAGTCTACTGCTTGGTATGCCCTGTCCCAACAACCCCGCTGTGCACCTTATTGCTGTTCCTAGGCTACCAAACATTGCAGTTAAAAAAAGAATAGAAAAGAAAAAGGCCATGCAACCATGAGAACTGAGTCCTCCACAAACCTGGGCTGTCTGCTATTGTGTTGGTAGGTGAAGAGAGTTGCCATGACGTAGGAATTTTTAATATTTCCATTCAGTTTATGGGAAAATACTTATTTCCCTCACCTCAAAAACATCTATATAAAGAAGTACTATAATTGACCTCTGTACTCCAATAAACTGTTATAATAAACTTTCTCCCCAAATAAAAAGCACTTTATCCAAAAGATATTTTCCCAACTGTTAGGTAGTATTTAAAACATGTAAAATATTTTATATTCAAAATAAAGTAGCAGATGTGTTTTTTTTTTCCTCTTAATGGCATTTTTTTGGTACAGAATTAAGTTACATGTTGTTACAACACTGGAAAGTGTATTCCTTTCTCACACCAAAATTCAATTTTTGGAAACCACACATTTGTTCTTAAAATAGAAAACATATTATCGGAGAAAGCAAAGAAAAAAAAAAAAGTTTAGCCAATTGCTGGTCTAAGGACATTCAACTTCCAATATCTGTTTTTAATCAGCTACAGAACTATAGAAATACAAACCCATACTGATATAATCAAATGAATTAAATCAAAGACAATTGTAAAGGATAAAGAAGTTAAGAAGCAAATCTAAATTAAACAGCAGTCTCAACAGGATTAGCAAAACAATAACACACAGGAAAAAATGTAATTTCATTTACTTTTAGGTATTATTTGAATCTTTTAAGAATAAAAGGCTAAACATCATTATAAACAATTCCTTACTGGTGAATCCTATCCCATTCAGTAAAAGTTAAAATAGCAAACAAGCTATTTGATGTAAAATGGAAATTCAACTCAGAAAATAAATCCAATACCATTTCATAAATAATACTCCTTAGCCATATTATTCTACACAAACTATCTAAAAGTAATTTGGGGCAGGGAATGCGGGAATAACATGAGATATGGACAGTGGCAAAAATTGCTTCAATTAGTAGATTGTGAAAATATAAACATGAAACGACTTTTACCAGCTTCCATTAGGTTATCATCATTAAAACGTACAACTCCAACCCCCAACCAACATAGACATTTGTTAAAAAGAAACAGCCTGATGGAGGCTCAGTGAGCAAACAAAGCAAACTTAGGACTGAGAACAAACGGCACCATTATACAAAATTCTATAGCATGAAAAAACAAATTTATTATTTAAAAATCTTCTAAAGATTCTAAGTATATGTGAAGAATTCAATTTTAGCTGTTATATATTTAAATCAAATACACAGTACATCAAACAACTTAGTCAGCAAACTAAAAAGACAACCTAAAGATTAAGAGAAAACTGGGGGTGGGGAAAACAGAGATGATATCAATAACCAGACAACAGCCTATCATCCAAAATACTTACATATAAAACTTCTACCACTTAACAATAAAAACACAAACAAAACAAGTAATAAATGGGCAAAAGACTTTAACAGAAATCTCATGAAAGAGGATATTCAAATGACCAACAAACCCATGAGAAGTTGGTCAATGTCATTAACTATTTACACACAAAAATAAACCCACTGCCTTCTAGTTGATTCTGACTCATAATGTGTTATCACCTCACAACTATCAAATTGGCAATGATTAAAAAAAAAGAAAACCAACAAGTGTTTGCAGGGTTGTGGAGAAACTGTGGAACCCTCATCCATTGCTGATGCAGCCATTGTAGAAAACAGTTTGGCAGTTCCTCAAAAAGCTTAACATAGAATGACCATGTCAGCAAGCAACCCCAAAATAGGGGAAAATTACAAATCTAAATCTGTACATCAGAACCTAAATCTGTACATCAATGTTCATTGGCAGTACTTTTCATGTAGCCAAAAGGTGGAACAACTAAAACATCCATCCAAAATGAAGAAACAAACAAAATATGCAGTATAATAAATGCACTAGAATATTACGAAGCTATAAAGCAAAATGAAGTTCTAATGCATGCCACACAAGAATAAACCTTGAAAAGCACGCTGAGCAAAATAAGTCAGTTGTAAAAGACAAATACTGTATGATTTCACTTCAATGGAATAAGTAAATATGTTGATGTTAAGTGCCACTGAGTGGCTCCCGACTCATAGCGACACTGTATAGGGTTTCCAAGGAGCAGCCGGTGAGTCTGAGCTGCCAACATTATGGTTAGCAGAACAGTGCTTGCCGATCCTAGCACCACACCAGGACTCCAAGCAAATATACAGAAATACTGTAGGATCAGCACTAGACTGCAAGGTCGACTTGAACCTCAACAGGCACTCCTCAGAAACTCTATACAGGGTTGCTTTGAGTCATAATCAATTCAAGAGCATTTAACACCACCACCACCACCAGAGGTAGGCTGGAAGGGGGAAACGAAGAATTTCTGTTTGCAAGGAAATGAGTTTATGTTAATGGTAGGAGAATACTTCAGTAAAGGACAATGATAATGGTGGCACCACATGAAAAAGATAATCAGTATCACTGAATTGTAAATGTGGAAGCTATGCTAGCAGAGAATGTTTTGGTGTGTACATTTCACCACAAGAAATTGTATAATCCGATGCAACATAACTGAGGAGAAAAATGGTGCTAGAAAGGAGACAAACAAAAACAAAAAAAGTCTGCAAAAAGATTTGTGTTCCCACTCCAAGAAACTTAGCTGAGACTGAGGAAATCTCTCTTAATTATGTGATATATTTTCCTCCAAGGACCCAGCAGCAATCACTGCTTAAAGAGGAACCGAAGAGAGGAAACAAGCAATGTTCTGATCAAGGAATTTCAAGTGTCCTAGATTGATGTTTCCCCCAAATCGTATGCTAAAATTCGTTTTTTGGAAATAAGTCTTTCCTCTAGTCATAAATTCAGTTAAAGGAAGTGGTATCAGGAGTAGAGTGGGTTCTAATATTAATCCTGTCCCAGTGGCGGTTTATGACAGGAAAGTACAGACACAGAGACTCACACACAAGGGGACATAACCATGTGAGGATCCCTCTACAAACTAAAGAATGCCAAGAAATACCCAGGGCAAAAAGACCTTTCCCACACAGTCCAGGAAGCGGAAGCCTAGTCATGTTGACACCCTAAGTTCAAACGTCCACCCAGGCCTCTAGAAATGTGAGATAGTAAGTGTCTGCTCTTTAAATCCACCCACTTTATAATAAATACTTGGCTAAGGCACATCTAGAAAAGGAAGACACCATGTAATGAGAGTCTGCAAGTAACATTGAGACATAACTCAATAGTGTTACTTCAAAGTAATGACAGCTGCTCATTCTACCTCCTAATTTAACAAAGATCTATTTTCTTATAAAAAATTCCAGCTAATGAAAATAATTCTCCAAGTGCAAGTTGGAGGTAATTAATCAATTATCACTGATTTTTATGTCAATATGAGTACAATGATTGCAATAAAAGGAAAAAAACCAAAAAAACCCTTTCTACTTATGACTGTCAGAGCCAGGACAGCTTATTGGACAATGTAGAATGTTCCATTATTGTCCTACACTGCTAGTGAAAATTGGGGAGGGAAATAGCATTATTTCTTAATTAATTCAATTATTTTGTATGGAGGAAGGAAACCAGAAAGTAAACTGCTCCTTGTATTTTTTATATTTTACATACATGTACATAGAAACATAACATCTGACCTGTTTCTTTCTTTTTTTTTTTTTTTTTTGAACTTTTTATTGTGAATTCAGTGAAGGTTTGTACAGACAAGATCATCAGTTTTACACTGAACAACTAATATACTTTGTGTCCATCACAATTACTCAATCCCCTCAGTGGAACAACAGTCATCCCTTCCTCCCTTTGGTTCCTATTTCTGATTCACTCACCTTCCCATCCATTCTCACCACTGTCCTTAGGTACATGTGCCCCTTGGATTTTGAATGATTGGCCAATCCAGCATTCACAGTGAACGTTATCTTACTACTGTTATTATTCCCCCTATATTATTGCTGATGTCAGATGGATCTTGGCTGAAAGCAGAAAATACCAGTGCTTTATTGACCATGCAAAGGCTTTAGAGTGTGTAGATCATGAGAAGCTACAGACAACATTGTGAAGTAGGACTATTCCAGAACACTTAATTGTGTTCATGAGGAATCTCTACATAGACCAAGAGGCAGTTCTTCAAACAGAACACAGGAACACCAAATGGTTTAAAATTAGGATAGGTGTACACCAGGGTTGTACTCTTTCACTATATCTTTATGCTCAGCAAATGATCCAACTATCTGGATTATATTATATGAAGAAAAATGTGGCCTCAGGATTGAAGCAAGATTCATTAAGAACCTGTGATATACAGATGATACAACCTTGCCTGCTGAAAGCAAAGAGGACTTAAAATACTTACTGATGAAGATCAAAGACCATAGGCTTTGGTATGGCTTGCACCTCAATGTAAAGAAAACAAAAAACCTTGCCACTAGACAAATAAATAGCATCTATATAAACAGAGAAAAGGTTGAAGTTGTGAAAGACTTTATTTTGCTTGGCTCAACCGTCTACTATCCATGGAAGCAACATTCAAGAAATCAAACAACATATTGCATTGGGCAGATCTGCTGCACAGGACCTTTTTAAAGTGTTGAAGAGCAAAGTTCTCATTGCGCCTGATGCAAGCCAGGTTGAACAGCAAAGAGGTCAGTGCGCCTGACCTAAGCCATGGCATTTTTAATAGCCTCTTATGGATGTGAATGTTGGACAGTGAAGAATTGATACATTTGAGTTATGGTGTTAGAGGAGAATATTGTAAGTACCATGGACTGCAAAAAACAAAAAACAAATAGATAGAGAGTTCCTTGAAAGCCATGATGGTCAGACTTCATCTCTCATACTTTGGACATATTTTCAGGAAGAACCAGTCACTGGAGAAGACTATCATATTTGGTAAAGTGGAGGGTCAGAGAACAAAATGAAGACCACCAGTAAGATGGATTGGCACAGTGGCAGCAGTAATGGGCTCAAATGCAGCAATGGTTGTGAGGTTGGCCCAGGACCAGGCAGTGTTTCGTTCTGTTGTTCATAGCATTGCTATGAGTCGGCACTGACTTGATGGCACCTAACAACAACAATATACCAATCTATTGCTTTGCTGAAAGAGGATGTGTTCCTTTCCAGACCAGAAGGCTGGTTGATGGCCACAGAGTCTCAGATTCCTCCAGCTTCTTTCTGAACAGTAAGTCCAATCTTTTGAAATAATTTTGTGTTGTGTTCCACACATTATGCTATCTATCCAGGACCTTGTAATGTGATCACACTCAGGACACCTAGTTCTTTTAGTCTCAGGGTCATGCAGACTGATGGTCACATGTTCCATTAGTCTATTGGACAACTTGATTCCAAGCATCTTCAATTCTCATCACTGTTCTTTCTTCAGCACATGGCGAGATCAATAGCTGCACTTTAGACAGCTGCTCATGAGCTTTTAATATTCTAGATGTGTATAATCCAAGTAGGAAGTAGAACATTTTGTGTTCTATGTTTGCCAACTAACCATGAGACCATGGTCCCTAAGACTTTAGGCCTCAGCCCCACCCCCAGATCTAGGTTTCTTAGTGGAAAATAAGCCAGCACACAGAACAAAGTGAAAGCATTTTAAAAAAGGAAAAATGTATTCTCTAAACAAGAATCAGGTAATAAGGTAAATAAAGTTTCTGTATTATTTTACCAAAAAAAAAGTATTTAGAATAATAGTAGCTACAATGTCCAGGTCTTAGAAACAATGCTAAAAATCACAAGGGACATAAAAAAGTAGTTTGGTTTTCCCAGAAGTTTAGTATTTACTTCACTTGATAGGGTCCTAGCAGTGTCTTCCACATATAAAACATTTAATAAATACCTGAAGAAATGAACCCAAACATCTAATGGTCAGCCATAAGCTTTGAGTTCTAGTCTCTAGGACTATGACAACTAAAATGACACAGGAACAGGTTTTGAGCCTGCAAATCATGTTTGCTGGTAAGAGACTCTCAGGAGGCTCTTCAATATCATTATTTCCGTTAGGGCACTTGGGATTTTTAGAATAAAGGTGAGACTACACCATTCCTCTGGCTGCTGCCCTGTGTATTCTTAAGTCTTATTTTATATTAAATCAATTATAATTATATAATAAGTACAATTAATTTCATTTTATAAAATATATAAAAGAATAATTTAAAGTAAGAGATACAATCAAGCAACAGTTGCATAGATGCACAGACAGGCAGATTGTTGTTAAGTGCCATGGAGTCAATTCTGACTCGTGGCAACCTTGTATAGGGTTTCTGAGGAGCAGCTGGTGGGGTTTGAACTACCAATGTTGCAACTCTCAGTCAAGTGGTGATCCTATAGCGCCACATCAATCCAAGAGGGAGATACATAAATTATAATATCTGGATACAAGTATAATATGTATGGTGGTAGTGGTTATGTGCCGTGGAGTCGGAACCGACTCATAGTGACCCTGTACAAGGTTTCTGAGGCTGTAAATCGTTCTGGGAGCAGAAAGCCTCATCTTTTCCCCGCGAAACAGCTGGTAGTTTCAAACTGCTGACCTTAAGGATCACAGCCCAATTCATAGCCACTATGCTACCAGAGCTCCTTATAATATGTATATACAGACAATAGATAAACAAGCAACCACATAAATCTTAACTTCTGAATCTGAAAATGAACTCTATCTTAAAATAGGGAGGATGGTGGGGGAGTGAATATAGAAGGAATAGTTGAGGATTTTATCCAACAAAAAGATAACACTTATGAGTTTCCTACAGTTTCAAATTTGTTGGGAAGAATTAATAATTAGTTTGGAAACTTCCATAAGCAAACAAACCATGGAGGAAATGTACTTTTGTTGTCTGAAAGTGATGAAATTTACTGCCAGCTACTTGGCATGGTGCCCTATGAAAAGCACTCGACCTCAAGTTTGGTTTGAATTGCAAGGTCAGCAGTTCAAACTCATCAGCCGCTCCTCGGAAACCCTACACAGGGTCACTATGAGTCGAACCTGACTCGTAGGCACTTAGCTACAACAACTACAACAACTTGGTAAGTCACATGATAAGTAGAAAACTTAAAATCTCATATCCCAATGCAGAAAAAAACATGCACTAGTTTTGTTTAGTTTTAATTAAAAATTAAAATACCTGATGATGTGAGAAAATATAAGAAGGCTCTGAGTCAAGTACTAAAAAAATAAAAATAAAAACAGTTGCCTCCAACTCATAAAACATCCAGTGAACTGTGCCCCACAAATGCCTGGACTTTCTTCTGAGGTACCTCTGGGTGAAAGTGAACATCCAACTTGTCAATTAGCAGTTAACTGTATGTACCACTCAGGATAGGGAAATTCCTTGTCTGGTAAGATTTCCCAAATATTACTAAGTCAAAGCAAAATACAGTTTTACCACTAAATCTTTTGAACTTAACGTTTCAGTACTTAAGGAAAGGTTTTAGGAGCTTCAGGTGCTAAACTAGAGACATCAAAGTAAAACTGAGCCCTGTCCCATTGAAATGAAGCTGGATAAATCTTATATTGCTCTTTCATAAAGAGAAGGAAAAATACACGGAAGGCCAGGAAAATCTCCTTCTAGTCTAGGTAATAATAACCTTTAATTAGTCACTTATCGTTCTCAAGGGAAAGTGACATTAAAAAAATAAAAACTAGGCAATTTTCTAAAAAAGAATCTAAAACAGCTGTAGAAAAAAAAAACACATCCAAAGGGGATAAGTCAGTGACATTCTAGAATTCTGTAATAAAAATCAATGTTCTCCACTAAGGAAATTTATATGCTGTTAACTCCAGAAGAATATATGCTGGGAAAATTAAAAACCAAACACTAACAAATGAAGCATGGAATTACCCTGACAAAATGGTAACCCCACATTACCTAATCAATTTCAACCGTTCAGATGGATGTTAAAAGGAAGTGAGCCTTCTCATAACAGTTGGTGAAGGGAAAAAAGTGAAGTGGCCTTATGGGGGCTGAACAAGAGAAAGGCTAAACTATTGCTTCCTTTTAAGGGCAAAGCTTCATCTTAGCTCGTAGCAGTACTATAGAAAATCATATTAATATATCAAGTCATGCCCCTCTTTTAACTTCTGACAAGGC
>NW_006408693.1:2467828-2469978 GCF_000296735.1 Chrysochloris asiatica
GATATAGGAACATACAAACTGTATAAAACCTAATCCTCAATTCCAAGGAGAGAATACACTATATCACAATACATCATGCCAGTGACAGGTACCAGCTCTAACTTCTCAATTTGCTGATCCTCCAATATCATGACCCTTTTCCTCCAATGTTTTATGGGTTTTCATATCACAAACACAAAGAGTTAGCAAAAGATGTTCAACTGGGACATGGGACAAATGTACTGCGACTTCTATTTTAGGCTGGGAGTCCTGGAGTGGCGCTATAGGATAAGCACCAGACTGCTAACCACAAGGTTGATGGTTCAAAACCACCAGATACTCTTTGGTAACCCTATAGAGTATCACTGTGAGTTGGAACCAACTCAATGGCACTTAACACTCATATGCAAATCAACTCCACCGCAATTAACACCAATATGCAAAATATATTACTACAGTAGTATATGCACATATCTAAAAATATTTATATATTGTTTTATATATTGTTCATATATCCCAAAATTTTTTTGAATGATAGGGTGACTTGGATAAAAGAAAATGAAAGAATAACTACTCTGGCCTATGGTCAGCCTATGGTGAGCCCACTTCACATGGCTGTGTCTGCCAAGGGGATTAATGACAAATATGACTGTAACCAGAATTCATCAGCCTGTGCACCCAACTCTACAACTTGTGGATCATTTCCATCAACATTATTTCATTTTCACTTATTGCAGCCTTATGAAACTTGTGACTCTAGCCCTGCATGGCTATTCCTCCACTTCACTTGCTGCACAAGCTTAAAACCCTAAGGCAAAACCATCTGTAAGTATCCTTCAGGTGGCAGAGAAAACCATAAAGTTATATTATTCATAAAATTACAACTTGGTTGTCAACTCACCCAACAACTCACGGTAACTAGAAGCTACCAGGTTCTGCAGCATTCCAGTTATCAGTTGTGATAATGACAATTGTGATAGAGTTTTCACTAGTTGATTTAGAGAAGTAAGTTGCCAAGCCCTTCTCCCATGTCTGCCTTAGTCTGCAAGTTCCATTAATACCCAGTCAGCATGGTAACAACACAGAAGCCTCCACTTGTGGCAGCTGTTCATGAAGTGCACTGTCCAGGAACTGAACCTACGTCTAAAACACAAAAGATAAGGATTCTACCTCTGAATGATCCCTCAATAATTTGGTAGAGCCAATGTTCCCCACATTTTCAAAACTACATAACCATTTTTCCAACAGATAAAGACCCAGATGAAATCATAATTGCCATTCTTCCACTTAGGAAACAGATTTTACAGAGAGAGAAAAAATCAGTGAGCTAATGAGGAAAACTCCACAATCAGAATTCTATAGACAGAACAAACTTCTAAGCACTGGGCTAAAAATCACCTAGGGTCAGATCAATGCCAAGGAAAGAGAAGGTCTGTGTTTGTCCACCCCATTCATGTTTGTATTTTAGAGAGAGAACAGCTGACAGTGCAAGCAATAAGGGAAGATCATTAAGGAGGCAGTAGTAGAATCACGTGGTCTCTGTCTCTGAAATACACTCACATACTCAACTTTCTGTATAAAGAGAAACCAAAAAAATATACATATATAGAAGGCTGTAAACCTTCCAAGCAACAAAAAATTAACTTTACCTTCTAATGCCATAGTTGTTGTTGCTAGGTGCCATCGAGTAGGCACTAACTCATAGCGACCTTATGCACAGCAGAACGAAACACTGCCTGATCATGGGCCAACATCAAAACTGTTGCCACGCTTGAGTGCATCAATGCTGCCACTTGGCCAATCCATCTTGTTGGGGGTCTTCCTGTTCTTCTCTGACCCTCCATCTTACCAAACACAATATCCTTCTCCAACAACTGCTCCCTCCTGACAATATGTCTGGAGTATGAAAGACCAAGTTTGGCTATCTTGGCCTCCAAGGAGCACTCTGTCTGCACTTCTTCCAAAATGGATCTACTGGTTCTTTTGGCAGCCCATGGCACTTTCAATATTCTCCTCCAACACCATTACTCAAAAGCATCAATTCTTCTACGGTCTTCCTTATTCATTGTACAGCTATCGCATGCATATGAGGTTATTGAAAATACCATGGCTTGGGTCAGGCACACCTTAGTCCTCAAGCTGACAACTTTGCCCTTCAACACTTTAAAAAG
>NW_006408693.1:2471074-2472417 GCF_000296735.1 Chrysochloris asiatica
TTTTGACCTTTTCCTTCTTTCTTCTCATCTTAATGACTTTTTGCTTTTTTCATGTATGATGTTCTCGAAGTCATCCCACAACTCTTCTGGTCTTCAGTCTTTAGTGTTTAATGTATAAAATCTGTTCTTCAGATAATCTCTAAATTCACAGTTGTTCTATAACTAAGGACATCTGTTTACATGATCTACCTTGCTTGCCTTTTAAGTACCTATTCATTTTCCCCAAATCTAGATAGTTACTCAAATCCATTTGGCACCTAAGCTCATTTGTCCTTATTGGAAGCATTCCTAAGGGAAATTAAAAAAAAAAAATTATAATCCACCCTAATTTCAAATTTTAAAAGAAAGTGTATAAACAAGTTATCAAACCAGGTAGCCTATCAATCTTAGATTATGCCCATGAAATAACAAATGAGAGCATTTCCTCCATAAGTCCCAATTATCTCTATGTTTAAAAAGGAACATTCAAAAATTCTTATTAATTTCATTGCCATAAATATGTTGCATTGTCAAAATCAGGAATAAAGAGGATACTAGAATACTCAAAGGTATTGTGGTATCACAGGGCTCTCAAATGCTATTGCTGCAAATATCTATCCACGTTATACTTCACCGAGGAGAGTATCAGTGTTCAACAGACACATATTTCTTCCCATTGTCCTCTTTTCAGAGACAGTGTGGTTCAGTGATTCTGCCAAACACTGATCTCAGAGGTTGCATTTCAAAATGTGGCTTTGTAACCAGCTCTCCAAAGTGATGGGGTGAGGTCTTTGACTTGCACTGACTTCAGTTAGCACTCCTATAAGATTAGAATGGCAAAGGGCTGCATCCCTCAAAGAGGTCTATAAGCATTTCTGATCCTTCCAATAGCCCAGCATCAGGAGGGCAAGCAGAGCTCTAGTTTGAAATGCAAACAAAATGTCTATTAAACAAAATCTGTAATAAAGTCTGGAAGCTAAATTTACCAAGGTCAGACACACATTACATATTGTACATGGTGTTCACAAGATTTTTTCCTTTTATTCATGCAGCTTCATCAAATAGTGAATAACCAAAACAGAAGTAATTTCTGAAACTTTACAATCATTAACCTGCCATCTCTCTTCTTGAACTCTAGCACACTCAGCTGAAGTCCTGGTGTGGCTCTGTCGATTAATGCACTGGACCGCAAGGTAGGTATGAACCACAAGGTGAGAGGTTCAAGCTCACAAGCCACCCCTTGGAAACCATATACAGGCTAACTATGAGTAGGAATCCACTCAATGGCACTTAACAACAACAATAACAACCCATTCATCTGCTCCATGGGAGAAAGACCTGGTTATCTACTTCCATAAAGATTA
>NW_006408693.1:2472562-2483322 GCF_000296735.1 Chrysochloris asiatica
TTTTGGAGAAGCCTAGAGGAAAGAATTAAAGCCACTTCCTGAAGATCTCCCATCAAGGTTAAATAATTCAATTCTTCACTGTTTATTTATGTTGAGGAACTGATTGCTACATATTTCTAAATAAACAGAAATTGTTAAAGAGACTTTTCTCTAAGGGTGGGGGGAGGCAGTAGATGTTCAATGCTACTAGTTCATTTTAAGACCACCAATGTGGTCTTTGGAGAGGGCCTGCTTTCTAAAGCACACAGTTGTAAACAGCAACTGGTTGAAGGCCTAATTAGCATTAAACAGGCCCCAGGAATGAACAGCAAGATGACAAGGGTCACTAAACTAAACAGGAGGTCAGGCTACCACAGCTGACAGGACAATGCACAAGGTACCCATGCAAATTGGAGAAGCATTCCAGCATGTAGGGATGAGCAGCAGCATTAATATAGCCAATTCTTTCACTTTCCACTGCTAAAAAAGAAAAAAAGAAAAGCAAATGGCCCACTGCTCCAGTGCAGCATGCTATGTAATTAGCAATCACTTCTGTCTTGGAAAAACAACAAATAAAAGGCAGCTAAGAACTTCACAATGGCAACCAAGGGAATTACAGAAAACAATCAGCATCTGTGTTAAGATGGGCAGCGGTTTTCTCCCACAGCACCCCAGTACTCCCTCACAAAGAGAAAATCTCTACAAACAACTTGTTGAATCTTTTTTCATCTAAAAAAAAATGATAAAAATAAAGAGCAAACTCAACACACACACACACTCCATTCAAATGTGACAAAGAACCCTTTTCTTAATATGCACCATAGAATTGTGGGGTTTTCCATTCTCCTAGCAATAAAATTCTTCTGTCTTCAAATTACTACAAGATATCTATAGAAATGTGATTTGGAAGAGTTTGAAATATGTATGTTCAACATTTTAAACATCTGAGTCATATTAGTTTTTTGTCTTATTTCAATTTTAGTATAATTATGTTTTTACTTTTTAAGTTCCACTTTTGCGAATGCTTAGCTTAGGGAAAATTTCAGTCATTTTGAATGATTTTTTATGTCAGCAACCAAGCTAGTTAAGGTAAAAAAGAGACTATTTAAAAGTACTAAAGTAACATTTTCCCAAGGTAACTAAACAAGAAACAGCAGTTCAGAAAACTCAAAACAGTCTAACATTCATTATTCAAGCCCTGTTTTCTCAAACAGAAAGTTTTCTTTGTAGCAAAAACACTTGAGAGACATAATAACCCGATTAAGAAATTTCATCTATGATAGACTCGGACTTTTTTAAGAGAGAAAGTACATTAAATCTCTTTTTTAGAATTCTTCTGATGTGCTGCAAAATCAATGATAAAGGGAAGATATGAAAGAACATTTTTTATTTAAACATGCAGTGGCATTTTGTGTCCAGAACATTCTTCTAGGATTACTTCTGAGAATACAAATATATTTTCACCATGAAACTATTAGTTCAAATTTCTCTTGGGGAAAACAGCACTTTTTCTGCTCATATTTGTAAGACATTCTTAAAAGTAAATTTTCTAATCATTCTCTATCATTCCATTTGACTGTTAAAGAGTGTGCAAACGAGCTATCTGAACTTCTGTTACTATTATATAGGATCTTTATAGAGGACAGTGATAGCTCAAAGGTAAAATTCTCACCTTCAATGCCAGAGACCAAAGTTCAATTCCTGGTTAATGCACCCATGTGCGGGCATCACCATCTATCAGTGGAGGGCTGATTTTGTTATGATGCTGAAGATGCTTCTATGAGCCTCTGGGACTGGTGTGGTGCTGCGGGTTAATGCACTGGACCACAAGGTCAGCTTGGGCTTCAAGGTCAGCTCTTCAAACCTGCCAGGAGCTCCTTGGAAACCCTATACAGGGTTCGCTATGAGTCAGGACCGACTCAATGGCACTTAACAACAACAGCAACCACATGGTATCATTATAATACATAAAACATATGCCACGTATTCAATGATATCTGCATGATATAAACTCTCAACAAGAGAAGTCATTTTTGCTGTGAAAAATATAGGACTGATATTTTACAGAAATTATCACAAAGCTCTTCACTCCGTATTTCTCACTAAAGGAAAAAAAAATTGCATCTTACTACCCTTTGTCTATTTTTCTTAAGTGTTAGAATGATCAGTTAGAGACAGTTAAGGAAAAAAGACCGAGATACTCTCATTCACCTTACTATCATCAAGGCAGACAAATAACCATTATTTTTTCATTAAATGTTTAAGGTAAAGGTTTAAAAAGCAGATTTTGGCAAAAAGATTACACTGTGCTTTGCTCCACTCAATCAGCACCTCGACCTTACAGTTGGTGTGGATGTGCTAAAAGGCAAACAGAAAAGATTAAGAGCTGATATTTACTGATAATGATTTTTCTTGTAATTAAATATTAGAAAATAAATGGTACAGGGAAGACCTAACAAAAATATCCATCTGTAATTCAGGAGACAAATGCCTCGCTCTGAAATAGCAATCTGAAAGACAAGACTCCATTAATGCTAGAACTCTAACATGTAATAGCAATAACAATGCAAAGTAAAAATATCTTCAAGATCCCATTTGTTTTCACATCTTTACTATTCTTGTTCACAGTCAACCTAAATCTGCTAATAAAAACTTTTCTGAATAAAAGAGATAATAATTATGCTTATCCTGAGACATTTTACAATGTACAGCTGTTTCCTGAATACCAAGTTTCAAATTATACTATGCTTGAGTTATATCTGAAAGGACTATAACAGAGAACAGTCATATTTTGCCAACCTATATCAATGACTGCACCGATCATCTGTAAGTCTGTTGTACTGAGGTAGCTCGTGTATTGCTGTGATGCCGTAAGCTATGACACCAATAGTTCAAATACCAGCTGGGTCACCCATGGTGGACAGTCTTCAGCAGAGTTCCCAAATTAAAACCCATTAGGATGATGAAAGGGCTGCACCAATAAACAACATCATGACGCACACAAAAAATACTGAAGTTGTCAGGGATTTCATTTTACTTAGATCCACAAATCAACACTCATAGAAGCAACAGTCAAAAAAAAAAAAAAAAAATCACACAATATATTACATTGGGCAAATCTGCTACAAAAACCTCTTTAAAGTGTTGAAAGAGCAAAGATATCACTTTGGAAACTAAGGTGCACCTGATTCAAGCCATGGTATTTCAACGGCCTCGTATGCATGTGAAAGCTAGATAATGAATAAAGAAGACCAGAGAAGAATTGATGATTTTTAATTACGGTGTTGTCCACCAATACTGACTATGCAATGGGTTACCAAAAGAACCAACAAATCAGTCTTGGAAGAAATACAGTCAAAATGCTCTTTAGACACCAGGATGGCAAGTACGTTTGTCTCATGTACTCTGGACATGTTATCAAAAGAAATCAGTCCCTGGAATAAGACATCATGTTTGGTAAAGTAGAGGGTCAACAAAAACATGGAAGCTCCTCAGGGGGATGCACTGACACAATACCTCAACATCTGCCTCCAATATCACAACTGTGAAGATGGTACCAGACAGGGCAGTGTTTCCTTCTCGTTTACAGGGTCACTCTGAGTCAGAACCAACTCAAGGGCACCTAACAACAACCAACAACAAATGAGTAACAACTGACAGCATTAGAATAATCTGTGTATTTGAATGATCTATGTAATAGATTTTGCTAGATACTTGACATCTCCTAACTAACCATTTCACTATCTTCCCAACTCTAACCTCTAATGTCAACTTTTACCACTATCAACATCAGCATCTAGCACTACAACCATATCAACATTCCTTACACTGCCTAACCTGTCAGGATGTTAAGAATCTTTACTTTTGCATATGTTATGCTCTCTGCTTTGTCCTTCTCTGCCACATTGTTTGCACAGAGAGTTATTCAACCTTGAAGTGTCAGGCTATAGAAAAATGCTTGACTAAGTGACAACCATTATAAAATAAAATCTCCACTTTAATACTTAGCAAGACTTATTTCAAACTTTTTCAGAAGAAGAGAGAAAGCTCCAGGACTCCACATATCCTACGTTTAAATAAATAAGAAACTATTTGCATCTATTTGCCCATAGAGTTCTAGGCATGGTTAGAAAATAATAAAACATTATAAGATGTAGTCTCTGTCCTTAAGCTATGCAGAATAATACTGGTGATAAATACTATTATTTATCAAGTATTTAGTATACTCAAACTGTGTCTCAAAATAAGAGATTGGAATAATGATGAAGATATACAAGTTGTTTGTTAAGTGCCATAGAATCAGTTCTGACTCATAGTGACTCCCTATGGTGATTCTGAACCGCCGATCTTATGGTTAACAGACTCATAGCAACCCCATATAGGGATTCCGAGGAGCTATTGGTGGGTTTCAATCACCGGCCTTGTGTTTAGCAGTCCAGTGCTTATCCTACATCACACACAAGACTCCTTAGTATATTATAGCTCATAAAGTAATTTTTATTATAAAATTTAATTATTATAAATCAGCCAAGAAGTGATTTCTGATTACACCCAATATACAGAAAATGAAATTGAGTCACAAATACTCTTAGCAACAAATCCAGGACTTGATAGGATGTCATTATAACTCATTAACCGTCTTACCGACTCCTACATGGGACAGCTCCCATAGAAAGAATAGAATAATGGGGCTTTGAGGTAATCTTTGAAAAATGGGAAGGATCTAGAGGGGTGGAAAGACAGCCATTAGCTAAGCCAAGCCTTGGAGAAACAATGGATGCAAAATGCAAATAAAGACAGTTTGCAAGGCTCTGAAGAGATGGACATTCAAGAGCTACATTCAGCTATTTTTGTTATTTAGTGCTGTCAAGTCGCTTCTGAATCATGACCCTATATGAAGTTTCCAAGTAGTGACTAGTGAATTTGCACTGCCAACCTTGCAGTTAGCATTCCAGTGTTTATCCCACAGCGCCACATCAGGACTTCAAACTTCAGCTAGGAAATGGAAAATGGAGTTAATTTGTAGAGAGATGCAAAGCCAAAAGAGAGAATTTCAAATAAAACATTAGCATATCACTACTCTATGTATGTAAACAAGTCTCTTCCTTTTGAGGAGTGCCTCATCAGCAAATGAAGATCCCAAGGGCTTTACTCCATTCCTATCACCATGGTCAACTCTATTTTGAGGAGTCAACTCTTTCCCCCAGTCACATTTTGAGTGCCTTCCAACCTGAGGGGCTCATCTTCCAGCACTATATCTAGTAATATTCTGGTCTCTTCATGTTTCAATAGTGGTACTGACCGTGTCCCACTACTATTCATAAGGTGTCAGTGACGACATATTCGGAAGTAGTCCATCTCTCCTTCCTTGTCTGGCTTTGTCTGAAAGCTCAGCTGAAACCTGTCCACTGTGATTTGACCCTGCTGGTACTTAAAAAGATATACACAGTACAGCTTTCAGAATCGCAGCAACATGCAAACCACCACAGTACAACAAACTGACAGACAAGAGGAGGTTATACAACCTTACACACTGAAATCTACGCATATGGCACCACTTCCTGTCGTGCAGCACAGACGAATGCGAACCATGAAGATCAAAATATGTTGGCTATTTTTTCAAGGTATACTTTTCAAAGTTTAACATGTCACATATTTGTCTTGCATGTTTTAGTGTCCAAACTGCATTCCAAGCAAGAAATGAAACAAAAATAATATGTGCAGGCAAACCCAAACCCAGCATACACCCACAATGGAAACAGGATGCTCTGCTGTTGCTCCTTGGAGCCCACTTATAGTAAGTACCACAGCTGCTGGTAGTGCCCAGGAACCTTTGGAAGAGCGTATGTTGGCCCTCCCTAGTTTATGTGTTTAGCATGAACATGTTAAAAATGATCTAAACATAATGCAGCCACTATTAAGAATGCTAAAAGTTGCTTCAATTCAGTGGAATAATCTATGCTTCTACACGCATGATATTCTTTGTAAGGCAAGAAATTGGGTTATATGACTGCACAGAGAGAGAGAGAATCCATTTCCAGTTTATTCCTAACTTAAGCTTTCTTTCAAATAGGAAAGAATACAACCCTCTCAAAAAATGAAAATCTTCCATCCTCAACCAGAGACTAAAAAAATTCAAAGACTATAAATGTGTCAAAAGAAAAATCAAACCAAGCGTAAAGGGGAAATGGGCTGAATTTTGTCTCCTTCCACTAGATACAACTTGGTACATTTACATTCCCTACCACAATGCTATTGAAACTGGAAGAAATATGAGCATCATTATATATTAGTCTTTTATTGCAACTAGAGATGAAGGCTGGCCTCAAGCAGAACATTTTTATTCTCCAGTAAAAATATTTTTCTTTTTGAGACTGTGAAAAATTTTAGACACTATTATTAGTTATCTAGGACTTTGTGTATTTCAATGGGTTTAAAATCAGCAATAATACTCTACATGTCCTCCCTAAACTTTCCTTTCCTTTGTACATTTCACATGGTTTAGTCACTAGACTCTTAACCATGCCTCCCGAGTTTGGAAATTCTGTCTCTTTTCACATAGGATGTAAATATAAAGGCATCCTCTGCTTTAATTTAAAACCAATATATTTTAAAAAATAAAATAAATAAAAATGAACTCATTTACTAACTGCATTTTGGTGGCAAGATACACAGTTTATTTGACACCTGAACAGAAATCAAGCAGTTGATTTGTGGCAGAAGCAACTTGTTTCCTTATATACTTTTCTTTTTATTCCTTTGGAATCGAACAGCCACCCTAGGTTTGGTTGAGGACATAGATACACAGCCGAAGACTATTTCTTAGCCTCCTTAGCAGCTAGCTATGGCCATGTGACCAAAGTACCGCCTATGAGACACAGAAGTGATGGGGACAATGTTCCAATCCTGCCCACGAAGGTGCCATCCATTGCCCTCCTTCCTGCACTGCCTGGAATGGAGACAATCTGGAAGGTATGGCAATCATCTAAGACATGAGATGTTATGCAATTTTTGGGGATGTGTTGAAGGAACTCTATCAACCCTAGATCAGAATTTTTATGTGAGAGAGACCTTCTATGGTCTTAGGTAAACAGAGTGATAGCTGCCATTGAGTTGACTCCAACTCATGGTGACTGTTACGTACAACAGAACAATACCTTGCCCAGTCCTGTGCTGTTGATCGGTGGGGTGTTAAAGTCCATCACAGAAGGTACTGTGCTAATCCATCTTACTGAGGATCTCCTTGTCCTCAATGATGCTCTACTTCACCAATCATGATCTCCTCCTCATCCAGCCAGTTGATTCTTCTGGATGATATGTTCACAGGGAGCAAGCTAGCTATGTTCTGTTGTGATCCATAAACTTTTCATTGGTTAATTTTCAGAAATTGGCTACAATGGCTTTCTTCCTACTCTGTCTTACGTAAGCTTCACTAAAGCCTGCTCATCAAGTTATCTGAAATACTAGGAGGATAGTTTCCAGCATGACACAAGCCACCACAGTATGACAAACTGATAGATACATGACATGTTCGCTATTACACTTGCTGTTTTTAAGTGCCATCAAGTAGGATCCAAGTCACAAGGACAGCAGAGTTTCCAAAGCTTTAAATCATTGCAAGAGCAGAAGGCCTCATCTTTCTCCCACGGAATGGCTGAAGGGCTCCAACCACCAACCTTGTGGCTCACAGTCCAGTGCTTATCATACAAAACCACTATGCTCCCCAGGCTGTCATACTTAGGTCACTGTTGCTTGGAAATCTTTATATAGCAGTATGAACCTATAAACTGATGAATAAGTAAATTATCTTCATTTCTTAGCTACATCATAGGAGGGAAAGGTAAAGACATTGGGATGAGAGAAGTATTGTATCTATGTGCAAGGCATTACTAATTCTAAAGAATGTACACTTTTTACATTTTAAAAGTACATTTTATGCAGTTAATACTACAATTAAGACTTACTCCCTTCATTTTGAGATATAAAAAATTTCCCTAAAGTTCTCATCTCTAAGACTCCAAAAATAATTAAGTAAAATAATAATAGTAATAAAAAAATTTGTATTTAGAAAATGAAAAAAGCATCTCTGGGGCCACTTTTAGGCTTAAACATTAATATCTTGGCTAAAGAAATATCCTGCCTCATTTTTCTGTGGACAAATTACATGCTAGAAAAATGTTCTTTAATCCCCAGAACATAAACCACTACCTAGGAAACTCAAACAATCCTAGCAATGTTAATTATTTATCACAAATCAACAGATATTTTATCACAAGTTGCAATGTGACCCAAAGAGCATTTGGTTGAATAGCAACAAATCATTGCCAAGCTTCTGACTATACATAATTGGAAGCAAGACTCTAAAACTGCCAAAAAGACGTACAATTTGGTAGTCCCCAGTGACGACCTCAATAGAACTTACCTCAAGAAAAACTGTGAGATGAAAAAAGGTTTTAAAAAAAGTTTAGAAGCAGCAAAACAACTTATAATATGTTTTACTTGGGCTCAATTTTCCAGTTAAAAAAAAATAACAACGCAGCATACAAATTAGAAAAACTATCAACTACAAATGCATCAAAGTATCAAACCACATTTAAAGACAAACAAACAAATGCATTCTTACATCTTTGTAAATAAAGGAGTACAAGCCAGTTTTCCAAAGTAATTGGTAATCTTCCTGTCTTCTTTTAAACTTAGCAAAGAGATATATTTGCCTATATTCTCACACTGTTTTCTAGTTTAGATCAAAAGCTGAATAATTCCACAAATCATAAACTAAAATAAGCCTCACCCCTCCTTTGTAGAATTTGAATAGATGTATAATTCCAGGATTTTATTGGAAAATTAGCACTATTTTGCTTAGATTTGGGTTCCAGAAACAACACTGACTTTTGTGGAGGATGGGGATGGAGGACGGTAATAAATATTCTAAGTTACTACTCACTGCTCTCCTTCACATACTTCCAGTATGTGATGTGCACAGCTACCTACGTCTACCTGTGTAGTCAGTACCTCCTGCAATCATGGAAAGGTTCTCAGCTCTCCAATATGGTAACTATAAGCCACATGAATTTACTCAAATCATGAAATGTGGCTACTACAACTGACAACTTGAATTCTTTATTTTATGCTACTTTATTTTGAATTGTCACATGGGGCCGGTGGGTTTGAACCGCTAGCCTTGTGGTGGGTTAACATACTGGATAACACAGGCCTAGATGTCTATTTCCACCATTTATCAAGTCACTACTCAAAGGCTGTCTCCTCAGTTTGGCACTGTAGGATAAGCACTGACCTACTAACCACAAGGTCAGCGGTTCCAACCTAACAGCTGCTCCTCGGAAGCTGTATACAGGGTCACTGTGAGTCAGAACTGACATAACAGCAATTAACAATAACAGCCTAGAAGTCAGCTCTCTCTCCTCTGGTTTGCCACAGCAACTAAATACGCATAGGGAATAGTGTCCTCTGTTGCTTGAGGTTTGGTCATCATATGAGGCAAAAATCAAGTTTAATCAAAATTAACATTAAAAATTTCTTAGAAAGAAGACTCGAAATTGTAAGTCAGATCTAGCCAGTTTTTCTCCCTAATTAGAAACAAATGCCTTTTTTCCCCCAATAGAATATGAAACTTAAAACAGCAAATTTACATTTATGTACATTTGGCATTATGGGCATGATGTACAAATAATTCAGATCTAAATATCTAACTGACAGCAGCTGAGGAAGATATTAGTGCTATGAGTGGCATAAGGTAAATGAGGCCAACAGAGGGAACAGAAAATTCTCACACTCATTGCAAACATGGTGACAGTACATGCAGAATCCATATAATAAAGCCTTTTTCTCCTTCCCTATTGTTCTGCCTTCCTCTTTCCCTCCCTACTTCATTTCTTCTCACCTTCTCTCTTTTGTTGCCAGCCCAGATACTTCAAGCTGTGTAATTAAATGCAGGTATGATGGAATTATATTAAAATAGCACTTGTCACTTCCTTTTGTTCATTAGTTATTGATGTATAACCTCTCTGTCCTATTCAATGATTTATCTTAGTCTTATTCATATGTCAATATAATTTGTACTGTTGTCAAATGTGAGGCATCCTGTGTAAACTACACCATTATTTGTTCTTACTTATAATAAAATTAAGCACTGGTTTGAAAGCATGTGTGCCAAACTCAAAAGTATTAGTATTGCACAGCCAAGCAAGTTTAGCAAAAAAAGAGAGGGGAAAGAAAAACCAAAACCAAAAACCCACAACGTGCCCTATCTGTCTTCGTTACCAATAGCACTAAAACCGAAAAATAGCAACAAGTAAGTGAATTCTAAAAAAGGGATATACTGGTTCACAGCTTTAAAGCTTAGAAGTCCAAATCAGAACTCTGGGTCTAGAACAGGCTGCATCTTATAAGTATCCCCAAGAGCTGCTTGGCTTTCCTGGGCATGCCTTGACATCTGTTAGCTCCCTGTGTATGTGTGTCTCTTCCTATTCTGATGTATTTAATATCAGATACTTTATAAAAAGGATTAGGTTTAGTACCCACCCTGCTCTGGTACTGTCTCATTAATAAAACAAAAGAAACCGTGTCAATCTAAACAGGGTTCCAGTTACAGGTACTGGGCTAAGTAATTTGACATCACTTTTACGGAACACAATTCAATCCATAACACTATCTAATATATGACAGTCACTAGCCAGTTTCTATTGCTAGTCACCACATGATGGTGTATGATGTATGATGTTAGTTCTTTACAGTTTCCAAGGAAAACCCAAAACTCAG
Organism: Chrysochloris asiatica; assembly: GCF_000296735.1. Lineage (NCBI taxonomy): Eukaryota > Metazoa > Chordata > Mammalia > Afrosoricida > Chrysochloridae > Chrysochloris > Chrysochloris asiatica. The sequence continues at coordinate 2,483,321 of NW_006408693.1, forward strand.
GT
>NW_006408693.1:2483477-2494498 GCF_000296735.1 Chrysochloris asiatica
TGGCACAGAAAGCCACGTCTTCCTCCCACAGAATACCTAATAGACCTAGGCAACGTCTACTGGCAAGATGCTATAAACCAGCAATTTATGACCTCTGGTCTAAAAGATAGAGTTGTAGCAAATTCACTTGAGTGCATTCAACAATTCTTTACTATGCACCCACCATGAGTCAGGTCAGAATATTTTGGTAAACAAGATGTTTCATTTATTACTTGTTCTGGTGCAACTTAAATTTGGTTGTTGTTGTTGTTGTTAAGTGCCGTCAAGTCAGTTCCGACTCACAGCGACCCTGTATAGGGTTTCCTAGGAGCAGCTGATGGATTTGAACTGACACTGTAGCTCAAACTGACCTTGCAGTCCAGCACATTATCCTGCAGCACCACACCAGGGCTTATAGGGCAGATAATCAACAAGAAACAAATTCAGTAAGATAGTGTGACCAATAAATCACCCTGTTGGCTTTTCTTATACAAATTAAAGACAGTAGATAAACTGACTTCAAGGAAGGCTCTTTGGTTCCTGAGGTCATAGTATAGTGCTATAGTAGACTGTGGGCAACCTTTAGCTCTGACTGAAGATGGGAATAGGATGATTTACACATAATGTGTTGCCCTTCTTCATTTTATGTAGCTTGGTGGTAAAGGGCATGGACTCTAGAGTCAGAAAGACTTGAAAGTGAAATGCATTTCTGTCATGTGTTACTTATGTAACCCATTGTTTTACTTCTCAGATTCTTCAGCAATGAAATGAAAAACAGGAGCAGTCTCATAGTGTTGTATATTACTTGAAGTATGTAAAGTATAAAGCCCAGATTACTGAAACATAATTAATGTTTAATACATAATAGCCATTGTTAGGATGTGGACAGACAGACAGACAAATATGTCTAACAGACATACACACATATATGAAATCATGATGTTAACTTCGGCATAACATTATATTATAGATTTAATTGTGTTCCTACACAATTAAATTGTGGTATCGTAACTCCTATACCTGTGACTATAATCTTGTTTGAAAAACTATAACCTTTGTTACGCTAATGAAAACAGACCCAAGGAGCACCGATTATAAATATCATTTTTGAGATTTTTGAGTTATAGAAAGAACAGAGAAGACACAGAGCTGCATACACATGGGAGAAGTCATACCACATGAAGAACACCAAGTATGTCCTAAACATGTTGATCTACACATAAATGTAGGTACGAAACATGCTGATATACACATAAATGAGTTACCCTTTGATTTGTACTTCCAGCTTCCCAAACTGTGAAAAATAAACTTGTTTCTTAAAGTCACCCACTTGTGGCCTTTGTGCAACAAAAGTACCTGGAACCTAAAAAACCAATAAATCCCCCAAATACCAGATCCTCAGGGACGGCACTGCTTTCCAGTGTCAGCACCCTTTCCTCCCATGGAAAGTGAATACAATTCTCTATTTGAACCTCAAAACAAAACAAAATAAAATAGTACTTGGAAACTACCCAGAAGTCAGTAGTTGTGTCTACTGATTTGCTTTGATGATTGACATATTCTCATGTATGCTATACTTTATAGAAATAAGTTATTGGATCCTCAAACAGATGGCAGGGGGCATTGCTGGCCTAACCTACAGCACTATTCCATTGTATACATTTTCTATAATACAATAAAACATATCTGAAAATATGAAACTTTGGACAGATACTTTTATAAACAAGGGGCCAAAGTCACCAAAAGTAAAACAATTCACCTAACAAATATGTTTAAGAAAGTTAACTGCTTATCCAATTACTATGGTGGTGGTAGTGGTTGTGTGCTCTGGAGTCGGTGCCAACTCATAGTGACCCTGTGTAAGGTTTCGGAGGCTTTATGGGAGCAGAAAGCCTCATCTTTCTCCTGAGGAACAGCTGGAAGTTTCAAACTACTGACATTGAGGTTAGCAGCCCGAATTGTAACCACTACGCTACCAGAGCTCCTTATCCAATTACTATAGTCATGTTAAATGAAAAGGGGTACTAAATTTCAGACTGGAAGGTGTATGATTTCCTAGGCAAACTCAAGTAAAAGTCACAGTGTGACTTGCAGTTATATATTTTGTAAGAGAATAATAATGCATTACTCAAGCATACTTAAATTCTAATATGATTCACATCCACACACAAAATTAAACTCTAGCAGTGAAATTCTATACTTAGAGTAAAATAAGCTATTTGTAAAAAAAAAAAAAAAAAAAAAAATTTACTTAGAATATATGAATCTTAATTCTTCAGTTTTGGTGAGAACTATGTAAAAAGTAGGAGTCCTGGCGTGGCATTGTGGGTTAATGTGCTGGATTGCAAAGTTGTTTGAACCATGAAGTCGGTGGTTCAAGCTCACCAGCCGCTCCTTGGAAACCCTTTACAGGGTCGCTATGGGTTGGAACTGACTTAATGGCACTTAACAACAACAACATATAAAAAGTAGACAACACTCAGTTATCTGTGAAAAAGAAATGCTCTTACCTGACTTCTCAAAGACTAAGAGAAGGATTTGAACACAGTCAACTTCTTGGTCATCATTGCCCCCACATCTCATATTGCTAATAGGAAAACCCACCATCAGGGTAACACTGCCATACTCTCTTGGCCCCTCAACTGGTCTTCCAGAAGGAAAGACCTGCTGAGTCCGTGAGTTGGGGGAATGAGCAGTGAATAGCCTCTCTTAGGCACCCTGTGGAGAGCCCAAAATGTTTTTGGTATTTTCTCTAGTCAAAGCCCCAGTTGGACAGGCTTGGTTCTTAGAGGAGCAGGCCCCTGAAGCTTCTGATTGTCTATGCTGAGTGGTTAGGTGGAGACCTCATTAAAGAAAAGCATTAGCACCTTAAATATCAGAATCTACATAGCAGTCAAAAACAACAGAATTAGTAATTAAGCCGAGTGTGATCTCCACCTGACTCCTGTTTCTCTACCTCTTAGTTCAGATACTTCTTGTTGCGTGCCATCAAATTGATTCCACCATAACGTTTTTTTATTGTTGTTGTTTTTAAGTACCATCAAGTCAGTTCTGACCCCTACTGATCCAGTATAGGGTTTCTAAGGAGTGACTGGTGTGTTTGAATCTCCAACCTTGTAGTGCCACCCTTGTGGTCTAGTGCTTTATTCTACACCACCACGCCAGGTGCTGTCAAATGGGTTCCAACTCACAGTTGCCTCAAGTACAAAAAGACAAAACTCTGCCTGGTCTTCTGCCATCCTCAAAATCACTCCATCTCATTGAAGGTCTTCTTCTTTATCACGGACCCCTCCAACTTTACCAAGCGTAATATCCTTCTCCAGAAACTGGTCCTTCCTGAAGACATGTCCAGAGTATGAGATGTGAAATCTCACTTGTGCTTCTGAAGGAGCATTCTGGCTACTGGAGTTCTTTCAACACAGATGCTTGTTCTTCTGATATTAGACACTGATTGTCTGTTTCACAGTCAACCACTTGAAGTTTTTGCTGATGATACTGAGCTTCTCCATCATCTCTTTCCAAAGATGTAAGCCATTCGATTTCTCTGTATTCCATCTGGTGAGTTCCACTTGTATAGCTGTCATTTATGTTGTTGAAATAAGGTATATGTAATGAAGCGGTCCTTAGTCTTGCATATTTCTATCATGCAATTTCTGTCACCATTTTTATCACCAACAATGTATTGCTGTACTTTGTTTTTTACATTGCAACTTTTACATTGCAAGTACCAATAATTATCAAAACATTCAACTGAATGTTTTATCAATTTCAGATTGAAGTAGTTGACAAAATCAATTTCCTTATCTTTGGCATTTGTGGTTGGTGCATGAATTTGAAATGAAATTCTTATTAACTGATTTTTCCTATCAGCATATGGCTATTATGTTATCACTGCCAGAACTGTATCTCATGATATATCTTGTTCTTTTTGATAATGAATGTGAGGCCATTTATCTTCAATTTGTCATTCCTTGCATAGTAGACCATACAACTGTCTGATACAAAACAGCCATTACCAATCCATTTCTGCTCACTGATGCCTTCCATTTCATTTTAATAAATTTATAATTTTCCTAGATTCACATTATGTACATTTCACATTCAAATTTTAATGGATGCTTACAGCCATTTCTTCCCATTTTAAGTTGTACCACATGAGCAGAGGAAGGTCCCCAAAGTGTAGCTACAACCATGTCATTAAGGTCAACTCTATATTTTGAGTAGGCAGCTCTCCCCCAGTCATATTTTAAGCGCCTTCCAGCTTGAGGGGCTTATCTTCCACCAATGTTCTGCTACTATTCATAAGGTTTTAGTGGTCCTAGCTTCATAAGTGAATTGCCTCTTCCTTCCTCCTAGTCTGTCTTCATCTGAAAGCTCTTCTGAAAGCAACTGTGTACCACGGATGACTCTGCTGCATTTGAAACACTGGTGGTATAGCTTCCAGTATCACAGTAACATATAAGCCACTGCAGTATGACAAACAAAGTAGGAGTGGTGGGTTCCAACTCATAGAGTCCCTGGTGACAGAGTGAAAGTGCATACCCAGAGGATTTCCTAACTTGTAATCTAGATGGGAGCAGACACCAAGTCTTTTCTCCCACAGTGCTGCTGATGAATTTGAACCATCAACCTTTTTGCTAGCAACCGAGCACTTACACCATTGTGCCACAAGGGTCCTGGTTTACATACTAGATTAGAAAAAATACATCGACTCTCAAAACTCCAGCTATAATATATAACTATAGAAAATACTGTGTCAAGTTTGGAAATAATTAGTCTAATGGAATGATGGAACATTTGAACATTAGTCTCCATGACTCTTGAGATCAGAAGAACTAGATGGTGCCAGGCTACCACTAAACTACTAGGTGCTTTGTAAGAGATCACATTAAAAGGTCCTGTAGAGACTGGGAGAAATGGGGAACAAAACTAAAACTTACAAAAGAAGACCAGGCTTGCTGGTCAGACAGATCAGAGGAACCCAAGACTACGGACCCTGGTCACTCTATGGGTCTGAAACTGAACTCACTCTAGGGGCTCAACTTTCAGCCAAGCAGTATAGGTAACAGAGTAGGGATCACAGACTAGTGTGGGGCTATAGGTTCAGCCCTGGACTGTGAACCACAAAGATGGAAATTCAAACCTACCAGCCATTCCTCAGAAAACCTATATAGAATGGCTATGAGTCGGAACCAACCCAATGGCACTTAGTGACAAGAATGTGATATGGCAACACTAGTGAGGTATGGACACCATAGAATGATCAACAGCTCAAGATCAAAAGGGTAGCATTTACCTTAGGACAAAATTCAGAAAGGTTGGAAAAGAAGAAGCAGGAATAAAATGGGGAAAGTAGGAACGAGGGGAGGGCAATCATTAAAATGACACAAAGAATATGATTTATTGAATGTAAAACTGATAAATGGCTCTGTAAACCATTCAAATCACAGTAAAGTTAAAAAAAAAAAAAAACCTACATTAAAATGAATACTCAGAAAGTACATAACCAATAAGCCAGAAACTCAGGAAATTCTCCTGGATATACTGTAAAAGGAACATAATTTTTAAAGTTGTTAAGTTGTTAAGTGTTGTCAGTTCAGACTCACATAGACTCTATATATGATTTCTGAAGCTGTAATTCTTTATGGGGAGTCCTGATGTGGTACTGTGGGTTAATGTACCAGACTACAAAGCCATTTGACCTGCAAGGTCGACGGTTCAAACTCACCAGTTGCTCCTGGGAAACCCTATACAGGGTCATTATGGGTCAGAACTGACTCGACAGCACTTAACAACAACAATTTTTTATGGTAGCAAAAAGCCTCATCTTTCTTCCTTGAACTACTGACTGTTGCTACCAGTCTAGTGCTTATCCTATAGAATCACCTATAGATCCTTAAAGACATTAAATACCAAAAAAAACAAAAAACAAAATAAACAAGTCCCACCACCTTCTAGTTAACCAGTGTGTGGAAGGTAAATAAAGGGTGTTTGGCAGAACTCCACTAACGTCTTAATTTGCAGTGTTGAGAGCAGGAAGTGTGGCTATGAGAGATGGGGCACAAACTACTTAGCATAACTCACAGCAGATGTGCTGGAAGGCCCACCATTCACACAGCGTCTATAAAAGGCAGAAAATCAGAATACTTTTTAAGAAGCTGAAATTCCAAGGAGATCTTCAGGACCAGCCATAGCACATTCTTGTCATTGAAATCAAAATAAAAACACATATAATAGTGTGAAATCTTTTACTACAGTTACACCAAATAGCAGAGGACAACAGTAAACACAAAGCTCCTCTGCTGGACTTTGCATAGCTCCATCTTCTTCTCTATCACCCCTCTAACTTCTAGAATCTTCAGCCTATGGTATCAATTTATATTAACTAACACTTCAACACAAGTTTTGAGAGGAAGAACCTCATGGCCACCCTGCAGGACAAGATAAATGGCAGTTCTCAAGAGACATCTTCATTTTCAAAAAATGAATTATCAGGGAAAAATATGAAATAACTTTACAGCATGAAATAATACGCAGGGGAAAAAGCACACGTTTGACTAGAAACCCGTTTAGGAAGCAAATGCATCCTTAAAATCACCCTGGTATTCTCAAGACTACTTAAGAAAAAATGGTTTCTAAGAAACAAGAGATACAATAAGACAGAATTAAATTTTGTTAAGAGCCAGGGGGAAATGAACTGAGGAAGGTACAGAAATCTAAAATCAACTGGGTTTCTTTTAAAAATATCACTTGTAGTTGTGTATTATCCTCAATTAACTACTCCCCTAGGGTTTCCCAGGCGTAGCGTTTAGGGGAGACGCTAGCCGAGTCATTTCTCCCGCACAATCACTGGTGGATTCAAACTGCCCATTTTTCAGTTAGTGGTCGAGCACTTAACTCAAATCTCCTTAAGGAAAGAGCTTACCTAAATTAAAAATTCAATAGCAGACAGCTGAATATTTGATGATTATTCATATAAAAATAAACAGAATCACTCAGTAAAAAGCAAATCACCACAATATGGAGGAAAAGCACAGAGAATAAGGATAAAGAAGAAGGAAAAGTTGGATTTGGAATAGAAACAACAGAAAGCAACCTACGTAATCTTAGAAGAACTAGAACAAATGAAAAGAAAAAAAAATATCAAAACTTAGTGGGGAAAAAACTTTCAAAGGTCAGTGAAAGGTTAACCTACAAACTGAAATGACTCAAGACAAGGTAATATTCAATACCAGGTAGAATTAATGAAAACCTACCGAAGTACAGCCATGTCAGAGGTCATTTGTGAATTGTCAGAATTAGAAAATAGAACTAACTCCTAAATTCATCAAGACAGACAAATAAAAGAGCTGAGAATGAGAGAAAAACATACTAGTCTCACACATCTCCAAAAGTCAAGAAACCAATACTGTAACTTTAAGAATAATATACCCACCCAAGTTGTTCACTCGTGACTGAAGCAGAAAACAATGGCAGATCCCATGCACAGTTCCTTACACATTTGGACTAAACGGCAGCATCCACAGGCATTCAATGCCAATATAAAGATGAAAAACCAAACAGCTTTTTTAAATGCTGTAATAAAAGAGGATGCAAATAGCCTCAGTAATTTCTAATGAATTTATTTTTTATGAAAACGTAAAAAAAAATAATGAACCAGAGAGAAATACAAGAAAGAATGTAGGAAGTAAAACTGAGTAAATATTTTTCAGTTTTAAAAGAGGGAAGCAAAGTATATTTTCTTATCTACATAAATTAATGAGTAAGAAAATACAAGCATGAGTCAAAAATTATCCACAATCTGGCTGTAGAATTTATTTTAAGCAACCTTTAGAAAAGGCAAATACATCATTTTTCGACATGATCTCCTTGTTTCTCAATACACTTTTTTCATCTGTCAACAAGCTTTTGTATTCCCTTATTAAAAAACGTTTTAGGTTGAGCTGCAAGCCACAAATACACCACAGTCTTCTTCATCAGAGGTGAATCTTCTGGAAGGGCTGCTTTCAGGGGACCAAACAGGTGAAAGTCCAATGGAACAAGATCAGGATTATAAGGAGGATGCTTTAACATCTCAAAATGAAGTTTCTGCAGAGTGTCAAGAGTGTAGGCAGAGGTGTACAAACTTGCATGGTCATGTTAAGATCACAATGCCCTTGGGTAGCAGTCTTCTGTTTTTAATCCAAAGTTTAGACTTCAGCTCTTCAGTGAGTATCTCACTATAAAGAGCACTGTTGACTGCTGAACCTTTTTCCTGATAGTGTTCCAATACTGGCCCGTAAGAATCCCAGAAAACTGTACGTATCCATTTTCCAGCTTATGGTTGACTTTTGAACTTTTTCTTGGTTGGCCACTGAGGACGTTTCTATTCCATATTCCGCTGTTTACTCTCAGGCTCACAGTAACGAATCCATGTCGCGTCACCAATTAACAATTTTTTAAAGAAACTTCTATCTCCCTTCAAGTATCAGTCCAAATTTTGTTTGCAGATGTCCAAAGCCTCTGTTAATGATCTTCCATGAGTTATTTCGGTACCCATCTCACACAATCTTTTTGAAACCCCCATCTGTCACTGATTATTTCACAGGCAGAGCCACAGCTGATTTTTTAATGACTTGCCACATAATTCACTGTCACTCATCCATTCGACAGAATCACTTCATGTACATACTCAATGTTGTCATCAGCTACAGATGTGTATGGGCATTTTTACATAACCAGAAAGACTGTTTTTGACTCACCTTCATACATGGTCAAGTTCTTTAAAACTTTAGGTTTGTTTTTGTTAAATATCATCAAGTCAGTTCTGACTCATAGTAACCCCATATAAAGTTATCAAGGAATGGCTGGTGGGTTTGAACACCCAACTTTGTGGTTAGTCCAGTGCTTATCCAACAGTGCCACACCTGGACCAAACTAAGAAAGATACATTTCTTTCAAGTAAAAAACAAACAACTGACAAAAATTAAAATACTTAACTCAGGGAAATATATGTAAGTAGCTTGAATTCCTACATTCAAAGAGTATGTCTAAGAATAAAAAGGTAAAATAAAAAGTGGAGAGAGAAAGAGCAAGGGATATACACATATAATCTATTTTACTGAACAAATACTATATTGTAAGACTGTGATGAAAATGTCAACTATATTATAACAATTTGAATGAAAACTATAATAATGTGTGAAGACATTATACTCCTAGCTAGTAATAAAAATGTGAGAATTACAGTTTTCTGCACCATAAACAATGAAGATATATAATACATATTAAAATATGTAGAAACATAACAGGTTAGGTAGAATATATTAACAAAGCTCACCATCTCCCATTCAAGCAAGCAACAAATTGAGCATACAGTATATATGAATATTGTAATTAATGTTTGCTTTAAAATATATATATATATTTACATATATATATATATTAACTTCTATAATAGAACTTCTGGTAATGGTACTGTAGGATAAGCACTGGACTGCTAACCACAAGGTCAGCAGTTCAAACCCACTAGCCACTCTTTGGAAATCCTACACAGGATCGCTGTGAGTCAGAAACGACTCGCTAGTACTTAACAATAACAACAAACATATGCTAAAAAGTACATCTCTAATTGTTAATAGTACTTTTAGAAATATGTATTATAACAGAAAGAAAACTTCAACACATTTTTAAGTCTTTTGTCATAATGAATTAAAACTATAAATCAATTTTAAATGTATACAGAAAAATATAAATGTAATACTACTTTATTAAATAATGAAACGTAAAAAATAAAAATAGAAACAAATGGTAACCCATGCTTAGTTGCCAAGTAGTAATAGAAGGAAATTTTACAGAATAAAATGCTTTCATTTCCAAATACTATAAATTAGAAATAGTTAAATATACATTCCATTAACAATAAGAAAAAACTAACAAAGATATAAAACTAAAACCAGAAACTAATTTGAAGACTGAAAAAATATGAAAGAACACTGAATAAACCACAAAGAAATACTGTGAAATAAAAGTAAATGAAAAGAGAGAGAAAGCTATCCCTTCCCAATTAGTAGTTCACAGTAGTTTCTACACTTAGGAATCACTTGGAAGAATTACTAAAAATATATTGATGCGGCAGCAAGAATACCCAGAATAATCCACGTGAGGCAGCAGGCCAATGATTTCCCATATCTGTGGTCCAAGGAGAAACCATTGAAAAACTATTTTATACCCAGTTCAAGTCTACTTTTGTTGTTGTTGTTGTTAAGTGCCATTGAGTCGGGTCCGACCCATAGCGACCCTGTACAGGGTTTCCGCGAGAGGGAAAAAAATAATAAACTCAGTAGTAAAGTGAGGACCCAGAATTTTCAAATTTATAAAAGAACACTATCCACTGTATCCTAATATATCTGAAACTCAAAGACACGGATAACTCAACAGAAAAAAAAAAAAAAAAAGTTTCAAGAAGAAAAATAAAATTAAATAGATCAATAGCCACAAATGCAATAAAAAGCTCTCAAAAATACCTTCTCAACAGAACCAAACAAATATGATTACATAGATAAATTCAAGCAAGTGGAAGGGACAGATATTCCTGCCATATGAAATAATTTAGAAAACATAAAAGGTTCCCAAATCATTTTATGATCCCAGCACAATTTTGACAAATAAAACATATAACAAGAAAACCACAGTTAACCTCATTCATGACTGCAGATACAAAAGTAAACTACTTGCAAGATCTAGCTATAAACTCTTCTTGTTGTTGTTAAGTGTCGTCGAGTCGGTTTCAACTCAGGGCAACCCTGCAATAAGATTTCCAAGGAGCATATAGTGAGCTTGAACCGCCGACCCTGTGGTTCAAACTGACTTTGCAGTCAAGCGAATTAACCCACATTGCCACACCAGGACTATATTGTATTTATACTAGTTTTAGAAGTCCTGGTATTGGAAGACAACTATCTGGCCGACTGATTGGAAGAGATCCATATTTGTGTCCATTCCAAAGAGAGGTGACCCAACGGAATGCGGAAATCATCGGACAATCTCTTTGACATTTCAAG
>NW_006408693.1:2495589-2499649 GCF_000296735.1 Chrysochloris asiatica
GTGGCAGCGGTGGTGGGGTTGGCCCAGGATCCGACATTGTTTCGTTCTGCTGTGCATGGGGTCGCTATGAGTCGGTTCCGACTCGATTGCACCTGACAACAACAACAACAACAACAACATAACCTATAACAGATCTGTGGTAGCACTGTGGGTTAGGCACTGGGCTGCCAACTACAATGTTGCCAGTTCAAACCCACCAGTTGTTCCTTAGGAGACAGATGAGACTGACTGCTTCTGTAACGACTTATGGTCTGAGAAATCCTACATAGGGGTTCTATGAATATGGGATGGTAATAAGTTTGGCTTTTGTTTTGACTTGTAGGACTCTTAAGAATAACACCTTGTCACAATACTTACATTTTCTCATCCCTATTTATTGTAATAACCTCAGAACTATTTGTGAAAACAAGAAAATATTTCTTTTTCAAAATATCCTCCATTTAGGTCTATACATGTCTGAAGGAGGTATTGCCATTCAATTTATACTATATCAAAACAGCAGTTTTGACATCCTCAAGAGAATCAAATCTTGGTGCTTTTAAATGTTCTTTGCATTTTGAGAACAAAAAGAAGACGAAAGGGACAAGATAAGGCCTGTAGGGTGGGTGGGGTAAAATTACTCAAAGAAATTCTCATAGTACAACCTTTGGTAGCCTCAAAGAATGAGCAGATGCAATGTGATGGGAAAAAATTCCTAGGCACACTTTCCAGGTACTTCCCATCAAAGCAGTTTTCCACTTTCTTAAAACTTCTTCATAATAAGCTCCCATGATTGTCCAATGTACTTGGAGAAAAGCTATCAAGAATAACCTTTAGAAATTCCAAAAACAAACAGTGGTCATAACCTTCGGAGCTGACATCAGAAACTTCGCAGAGGTTAATATGTTCACTTAAATTTGAAAATGTTGAACCATGTGAGATGCTAACTTCAGTAGCTATGGCACCAGTGATAATTCTAAAGTTTTCTTCCACCAGTTTCTGGGCTTCATCCAATTTCTTAAGTAGACAAACTTGACAGCCGCCTTCCCCCTCTTGTCTCATCTTTGAGGTCTTCCTGACCTTCCTTAAAACACTTGATTAATCTAAACACTATTGTTTCATGTGGGCAGCATTCCCATAAACTTGTTACAAAGGTTCAATGATTTGGAAACAAGTCCACCTGAGTTTTGTTAAAAATTCGACTTTGAAATCATTGTTTGTCCATAGCACACACACACACACATATATATATATATATATTTAAGGTACTCTTTGGCACTGTAGGTTAATGTGTCAGGCTGCAAAGTCATTTGAACTGTAAGGCTGGTGCTTCAAGCTCACCAGCTACTCCTTGGAAACCCTATACAGGGTCGCTATGGGTCAGAATTGACTCAATGGCACTTAACAACAACAATGAAACGAAGCCAAGTGCATTACTCAGAATTTGTCTGCACCTACCTACTCATTTCACAAATGTTTAAACACATGTTGTTTGGTATAATCCTATAATGCATGAACTGGAACCCTAACAGCAAAATCTTTTTACTTGCCCTTGTATAAATTAGAAAAGGTAGTAAAAAATCTGTTTATTAAAGACAGTACTTTTTTTTTTAGAAAAAAAAGGGGGGGGGCGCTAATAACTTTTTTATTATGGTGTCCAGCTGAAAATGCTTTATTTAACGCATTCAAGAACACAGTCTCAACATTGCTAGCTCTTACTATCTAAGACTTCTTGAGGGTGAGATTTGCTTACTGGCACTTTAAGCCAATATCAAAGATCTTCAGGTCCAGGTCCAGCCTGTGCTGGCCAGGAAGACTATGATACCTGTAGAGTTAAAAGACTTGTTCTGCTTGGCCCATAAAAGCTTAGAAGTTTTTGTGTGTCTGGAATTTCACTGCTGATGTTAAAAATACTCCAGCCTCTTGTCTATTTCCAGCATCTCAGAGGTGAAAGTAAACTACAGGTTTTACCTGACCCCCTCCCTTCTCTCTTAAGGCTGTATACTTGCCACTGCAGGCTTCAGGGAATACCATAATAAATGTGGACTCTTATCTCTGACTACCCTCTTCCATTGTTGGAAGAATCTCAGTGAACTAAAGAAACAGTGTCTCTCCCAATTTCCTGTTTGCATTAACTTCATGCCCCAAAGAAAGAAGATGATGTTGACTCAGTGCCTCCTGCTAAGATGATCCTTCCCAAAGAAGGGAAGAGTTGACAAGCATCTATCCAGTGACAGATTGCTGTCTACATTGTTCTGACTTAATTCCTGTACTTCATTTTCTCCTCCTCCTTACAGAAACCACACTTGGCAGTGATTAGGTTTTGCCACTATCTGTCCTTCCACAGTTGCATAGTGTTCAGCAGGTCTTATTTGTTTTAAGATAATTATGGAAAGCCTATACAAGGTCGTTATGAGTCGGGAACAGACTCGATGACACTAACAACAATAAAATAACAGCCTAAGGAAAATACCAAATATGGTAGAAATCCTGAGAACTATATTCGTATCGATTTGCCCCAGTACTTTCATGGCCAATGGGGGTCGTCATTAATAGGATTGACTGAGTAAAAATGATTTGGTTTTGCTTGAGAACATTATGCTGAGTGATGTTGTTGTTGTTAAGTGCCGTGGAGTCAGTTCCAACCCATAGCGAATCTGTATAGGGTTTCTGAGGAGCAGGTGGTGAGCTTGAAATGCCAACCTTGCAGTTCATACAGCTTTGCAGTCTGGCACATTAACCACAGTGCCAAACCAGAACTCCTTGAGTGAAATTAGTCAACTCACAAAAGGACAAATATTGCATAAGACCATTATTGTAAAAGCTTAAGAAAAGATACCCATACTAATGGTGGGGGGGGACGGGACTCTTTGTTGGTTAGTGGGGGGGTTGGGAGGAGGGAGGGAATGGTAAAGCACAGGGCAGGGGGCAGACACATCATAGTTTGGGTGTTGGGAAGGGCACTACACAAGAAGGGGGAGGGGGATGAAGCAGAAGGTAGATAGGGGAACAATGTGGCAGGTTTGCATGCAGAGGTAAATGGTGTTGTATGCTCAAACTTGCAACAAGAGGGCTCTGTGATACAGGGATCGAGGCATAGTCTGAAGAGGGGAAATAATATTAAGATGCTTGACTGTCTTAAGAATATCGGTTTCCTTTGCCTACTACTGTAAAACAGACACTTGAGTGGGATGGAAAGGAATATCGGGAAACATAATCACAGAAAGCATGTAAGCCCATCTTCAGCCTACAACTGACTGGAATACCTAAAAGCAGATCTAGAACTTGCCCAGTGAGATAGGCTTCTTTCTGAGCCTTACTAGTGTATAGAACCCTAGGTAGAATTCTGAGCCCCATCTAGTACCTTCTGATGTGGGGCATTCCCTCTAAAAGGACAACAAGGCCAGCCTGAACAGCTAGAGGAACAGAAGATACTTCCTGAAAGAAAGACCAGCAGGAAAAATCAAAAACAAAAATGGCAGTCTGACTGACTACTATAAGAACAAGCAGGTTGTTTGCTGAGGAGCCATCAAGGCAAGCAATCAAGTCCCTTCAGGACAAACCACCCCCTCCAAGACTGCAACTCAAAGCAGACGCATGAGCAGGCACGTAAGACTGCTGGTGATCACTTGGGTCAGCTGGTGAGTAGAAAGGGAGAAAGGCAGCACTGAAGATATGGGCTGAGTTTGACCACATTCCATAGCCTCCTAAAGTGTGGTGAGACCTGGGGACTCCTGAGTCCATGGACAAGGACAAAGCTATGGAGGGCTAAAGCTGAAAAAGTGAAGCGTGCAGCTGGTATGAAGTCAGGGGACACACACATGAACACCAAACTTATAGATATTTCTCATGTGACCTATCATCAATGGCTTGATGATCATTACTCGACTACAGGGAGAAAAGAAAAAAACATTTGTTTTTTTTTGATAAAGGAAACAAATGTAAATTGTTACAGTTTGATGAACTTTATACTTATAATGTAGTAACTCAAAATATCAACTGAGAGGGAAGGAGTCTTCACATCAAGTGTCAATCCTATCCCCTCTGTACACAGGGTTGATGTTGTTGTTGTTAGGTACCA
>NW_006408693.1:2504039-2512856 GCF_000296735.1 Chrysochloris asiatica
TGTTGCCCATCAGCAAATGCAGGTTCTGTGTGCTTTTCTCCCCCGAGCTTAACTGTATTCATGTCATTATGGTCAACCCTACTTTGAGGAGGCATTTTTCTCCACAATCGCTTTCTGAGTGCCCTCCCACCTTCCAGTCCTATATCTGACAATATTTCTCTGCTATGGAGGTTAAGTCTGGCATATTGTAGTTGGTGAAAGCTAGGATGCTCTCAGATAAAGCATTTAAACATCTCTGCATTAGAACGGCACAAGGATTTTCTGGAATGGAGTGAGTGAACTAAGCAGGAGGGAGAGTGATGTCCCACATGGAGAAAGGAAGCTAGTTTCTGAGTAGAAAGAAATGAACAAAAATCCTGGAGCTGTAATAACTGAAAGGCTTTTAAAGATGTAGATTTCCAAGGGTCCATTTTAAGTTGTTGCTATGTTGCACTACAAACACCTCTTTTACATCAAACCTTCATTAAAGTCTGTACTAGCATTAGTGGACCTCTGGGAAATGAAGAAATTACTTCAGGAGGGCTCCAGGAAGCGGAAAAGGGACACCACAAGTAAGTGATACAATGTGTAACAGAGAAAGAATTTAGCGATTAGAGAAACCAACAGCAGGCAGGGGCTTCTAAAATCCCTATAGATAGTGAGGTCACAGGGAACTCTACCATATGTCGGGGAGGAAGTCAAACAAATTTATTTGAATCTCAAAGATTTGGGAGGCACAGCTTAAATTGCATGTGTCTTCCTGACTATCCCCACGGACACAACACTTGTCCCAAACTTCATTCTCAGCAGTTTATCCTATCTCCCTGCCTGGGAAAAAGCTGGGACATTCATTTCTGAAGCAACTGAAAACCCTTTGGAACACAGCTCTACTTTGACACACACCATGCCACCATGAGTAGGAGTTAACTCACTGGCAACTGAATGAGGTACCTGCCTCAGGCCTCCTAAAGACAGACCATTAGTGAACATCAGGACATGCTGGGCAGAATATTAACATTTTACACCAGTGTGTCCTTTAAACATTTGGTACAAAACAAACAAACAAAAAAAAGAGATACATTGCTATCTCACAGGTAAGAAAATGGAGAAGTTGATTAACTTGCTCAAGATCACACTACTGCTAATTGGCAAAAACAAACCCATATGTCTCAGACAAAACCCCCAAGCTCCTTATTTTTCATTCCACTGATTTTGCAAGCTAAATGTCTTTCTTGTGGATCAATGCTTACCTTCTAACTGTCAACTTGCAATGGTACATTCTCAAAAAAATCCTTGGGGGCAGTGTAGGTCAAGACAGAGTAAACCACAGTTCTAGTAGATGATTTAATATTCTCCTAAAGCTAAGAAAATAACATCATTTTCATGTAAATCAGAATATGTTTGTTTGTTTGTTTGAAATGCTGAGCCTACATAAGAAATGGCCAAGTAACTGTCAGAAACCTTGACCACAAATGTCTTCATAAAGATATAACTAAATGAGAACTTCTCAAAAGTGCTGACTATACACCTCAAAATAAAAATTTGGAACACAGATGAGTTATTTCCCAAATTAACTTGGTTAGTTTTTCTAATCCTGAGACCCAATTTTAGACAGAAGGAATAATAAATCTTGAATAAATAAGAAATTTAAATTGAGGAAGAGAAAAGATATAAAAAGCAAAGAAGATCATTCAGTGGCACCACAAATCATGGGATAATGGTTTTAGTCATAAAACTTCAGTGTGTTGTTGTAGTTAAGTACCTTCTAGTTGGTTCCTACCCTTAGCAACCCTGTATAGTGTTTCAGAAGAGTGGCTGGTTCAAACCCACTTTGCAGTCAAGTGCATTAACCCACAGCACTGCGCCAGGACTCCACACTTCAATATAAGGAACCCAATTGTCTGCTGAAATAATTTAGTTGCATTTACCTTAAAGGAATCTTAAAAGATTTAAACCTGCTCATTTTACACCATGTACTTCTAATTCTAGGGTTTCTAAGCCATATTCATTAACACATCCAAGCAGCTGCTGTAGTTGTAAAGTGACATCAAGTCGGTTACAACTCACACCGATCCTATTAACCTGTACAGAGTTTCTAAGGAGCAACTGGTGGGTTTGAACTGCTGATCTTGTGGTTCCTGGCCCAGTGCTGATCCCACAGTGCCACACCAGGAGTCCATCCAAGCAGCTATAGAGATGAATATTTACAAGCAAGCCTTTGGGGCTGTCATCCATAAAGTGGTATGGCTTCTACTTGCAACTGTGGCCTTAGAAAAACTAACAGTTACTTATCTCAGTTTTTACATTTTCAGCTATTCATAAATTAAAGATCAAAGATAGTTTTTTTATATTACTACTACCAAAGTTTATATTTCAATCAAATACAGGAATTTTTCCAGAAGGCAAAAGATACAATGCAATATTTATATGAGAGGGTTTCAAAAAGTTCATGGAAAAATGGAATTAAAAGATGATGTAATTTTTTCCACCAACTTAGTGAAGTGCTCTCATATTAATCACAGTGAATAGCTACTAAATGACCACATGGGATTAAAAGCCAACTTTACAGTATATCATCTTCATAAAAGTGCTTCTGTATCATTCTTGGGAATTTTTCCATATGGAACAAAAGGAAGTTTTCACAATTTACAATTAAAAATCTTATCTCTCTTCTAATATAAATGTATTAGACAAGTCATTTGGGAAAAAGTTACTTACAATTTTTTACGACAGCTTCTTGCCCATTTTATGTAACAAAATGCAAGAAAGTATGTGATAAGTCAGGATTCAAGGCATTCTTTATGAAAGGGCAATTTTAATATTCACAAAAGATATTGAGACAACTTATCTTGACCTACATGTTCAAAACATATGACCTGGATTTGCCTCCTAAAGCATGGCTATTTATACAACAATAGCGATGGCAACAATAACAGTAAGCACAGGTATTTTGTAATTGAAAAGAATTTTCCCATATTGTACTTCATTTAGTTTACTTACAGCTGTGGAAGCAAGTCCCATGTTATCACCCATATTTGAACAATGATGAGCCTGATGCTTAGGAGACTGAAATCACATCAAAACTGAGAGGTGGAGCACTGCCAAGATTTCAATTCTCCCACACACAATCCCATAATCTTCTTTTCCCTATACTGTCTCCTACAGGGATACTTCGTCTATGAAGGTTTAGTAGGGTACATCAAAAGTATTGCTGCAAAATCAGAAACGTTTATTAAACAAAAATGTCAAAATATGAAGCTCTTGTTTAACATATCCTCCATCTAAGTCAATACACTTCTAAAGCTGATACTCAATACACTTCTGAAGGTGGTGGTTTTATTTCTCTAGCACCTCCCCCAAATCATTCTGTACTCTTCCATTGACACCATTTCAAAAAAGCAGTTTTGACATTCTTTAGGGACTCAAATCATGTTCCTTTTACCTGTCCCTTTGAGTTTGGGGCACAAAAGAAGTTTGATGGACTAGATTAAAGCTGTAGCATAGATGGGATAAAGGTTTCCCAATGAAATTCTTGTATGACAATTCTTGCTATACTAGAAGAATGAGCAAGTGCATTGTTGTAATAGAAAAAAAATTCCTCAGCACAACTTCCACGGACTTTTTCTCTTGAATGCAGTTTTCCAGTTTAATGCTTCTTCATATTAAATCCCCATTATTGCTCTGTGTCCTTCCAAGATAATCTACCAAAAACATCCTTTTGAAATCCCAAAAAAAACAGTCACCATAACCTTCTGAGCTAAGCTTTCAGCTCTGAACTGACCCAGCGGATCCCCTTGGCAGCCACTATTTTGACTGGATGCGGTTTTTTAGGCATTCTATAATTTATACACGATAAAAGGGCTCTGGAGTACTGATGTGGCACTGTAGAACAAGTAACTACAAGGTTGGCAGTTCAAGCCCACCAGCTGCTTCTCAGAAACCCTATACAGGGTCACTATGAGTCCGAACAGACGCAACAGCACTTAACACATACCAGCAATAACAAAAGGAGCCCTGGTGGGACTATGGGTTAGAAATTTGGCTGATAACCACAGAGTCAGCTGTTCAAACCACCAGTGGCTCCATAGGAGAAAAATGAGGTTGTCTGCTCCCGGACAAATTTACAATCTAAGAAACCCTGTAAATAAATGGTCTCTGTAAGTGGGAACCGACTCAAAGGTAGAGGGATGATGGTGGAATAACACTAAGACAACTATATTATGAACAAAACTTGCCTATAGCCATCTACTGATTACAGAGTCATGGTTAAACACATTTTGTCTGAAATAAACACATTCATGTGTGAATTGGAACCCTGGTAACAATACTTTTTAATTTCTCTCATTTGGATTTCTGAATCAAGTTCATGGTAAATGTTCAAGTGGGCATTTCTCACTGGATAAATCTTTACAACATTAATCACCTGAACTGACTGAAAATTATGATATCATCATGGTATAATATACATTGGGTTTAAATTATTTCAACAGGAAATAAAGATTTCTCAGTTTTATTTTCAAATCTGAATTATGATTTACAGTCCATACATTTAAACATCTATACAAACAAAATAGATAACTTTATAAAACATATAATTCAAATTGATCGCTCTAGATCTAAGATCTATTCCTAGAAACGGAACTGCACAAACAGCTTCACATGTTAATAAAAAAAAAAAAAAAAAATTCAAACCAATTTACACTCACATCACCAATATATAAGAATTCCTGGAAGTCCTTACGAAATCTCTACATGCCACAACAAAGATAAATTTTTTAACTTAATACTGACTTTTTACAAAAATAAGCAAGTAATTTACATATTAGAGAGCTCAGTATCAATTCTATAAGCCAAAATCCAGACAAATCCAGCCAGGGAGACACACACATATGGTAAAACTATTGGAAAAACAAAAAACAAAACCACAACAGGGAAATAATTCTAGGCAGCAGTTTTCCCTGGTAGAGGCAAAAATATGGTATTTAGAAGTACACATATTTATTGTATACATAAAATTTTATCAGAATAACATAGAATTTCTGTGTTTTTTTAAAAAATGCTAACAGCACCATATAACAAGTCATAACTGACGTATTTAAAAGGTAATATTCCTGCCAAAATAGTCAAAGTGTTTTTATATATTTTCCTGAATCTCATCTTCCCCTTTGGTATTTCAAACATTCTTTTGGGGTTAAGGAGCCCTGGTGTGGCACTACAGAATAAGCACCGGAGTACTAACTGCTAGGTCAGTTTTTCAAACCCACCAGCTGCTCCTCGGAAACCCCATACAGGGTCACTGTGAGTTGGAACCAACTCAATGGAACTTAACAACAACATGGTGGTCATTGCTTGCTGCAATCCTATCATACCATTTTCCTAGGGGTAGGTATGTTTAATCTGATCTTTACTGAGTTGCTTCTACTGACTTCATGAAACACTGCATCCTTTGAAAGATGTATAATTTCACTGGGCATTTTGCATTGCATCTGAATGTGGTTTTGAGACAACATAATAAAACCTATTTGACAGTTGATACCAAAGAGTGAAAATAGATGGTGATGTCAAGCAGAGAGGGATGCTTAAGTAAAGAATCATTTCACATTATCATTCAATTATTTTCTTGTTTTCAGGAGCAGTCATAACTCCATGAACTGTGATAATAATTAGTTATATAAGTGGGATTCCTAAACTTGCTAGAAATATGGCACTAGGCATGTTTTCTAACATATACAAAGTCTCAGGCTGCTCTCAATGAACCAACCAACAAGGATCTTTAACAGACTTCTGGCCCCTCAATGTTGTTACAAAGATAAACAAGGTAATTTATATGAAAAACTCTTTGTAAGCTCTTAATTTTGTTACGTGTCATCAAGTCTATTCCAACTTATAACAACCCTGTGTAGAGTTTCCAACACTTTAGATCTTTGTGGGAGCAGAAAGCCTCATGGTTCTTCCTAGCAGGCTCGAACCAGGAACCTTATAGTTTGCAGTCCGATGCGTATCATATGGAGCCACAACATTCCCCCAAATATATTTAAGCAAATGGTAATATTTTAAAGAGATCTTAATGATGAGTAGATTACAGGGGAAACAGTTACACAAATGAACCAACATTTATTTTCACTTAAAATCAAATACATAAAGCATGTTGTTGTTTTTGAGTACCATGGAATCAGTCTCAACTCATAGTAACCCTAAATATAGGGTTCTCTAAGAACATTCAGTGGGTTTGACCCACTGATGTTACAATTAGCAGTCCAATACTTATCCTACTCTACCATACCAGGACCATATATAAAGCAGTTATCGTTAAGTGCCATCGAGTTATTCTAACCCATAGTAATCCTGTATAGGGTTTCCAAGGAGCAGCTGGTGAGCTTGAACTGCCGACTTTGCAGTTCAAACCAACTTTGTAGTCTAGTATGTTAACCCAAAGGGCCACACCAGGACTCCATATAAAGCATAGTACAACAAATAATAAAGGAACACTTCACTAGTATAAGGTGCCTTGGTGGTGCAGTAGTTAAGCATTCAGTTGTCAACCAGCCACTATGCTACAGAAAAATGGACCAGTCTGCTTCTGTAATGGTTACAGCCTTGGAAACCCTCTGGGGCAATTCTACTGTGGCCCATCAGGTCAATATGGGTCAGTCTCAATGCTACCAAATTCACCAAGTATTGTCCAAAGACACGCATGTGCTTCCTAATAGATTCCCAGTAGAATTATCTCCATTTTTCCACAAGTTTTTTAAAGCCCCATTGTAGATGGCAAGCTCTGTGACTATATTTAAAATAGAGCCCACTTCTTAATGACCAAGTTGAGAAAGGATGTGAATTAAGGTGGAACAGAAATAAAAACTGCTGTTGCATGCATGTAGTTGTTGTTAAACGCTGTCGAGTCAGTTCCAGCTCAGAGACAGTGTTTCTGAGGAGCAGTGGTAGGTTGGAAGTGCAGACCTTGTGGTTCACGGTCCAGTGCTGATCCTACAGCGCCACACCAGAATTTAAATGGAGGGGATTAAAAATCACTGAGATGAAACAAAATGTATGATTTGTTGAGCATATAACATGATTTTCTCTGTAAACCTTCACTCAATTCACAAAATTTTTTAAAAAGAAAAAGAACACACCTTCTACTTTATAGGAACATATTTATTAAATGAAGTTATGGACACCAACATACTATTAGCCAAGTCAAAACTGAAAACATGTAGGGTTTACCTTGTGTTTTTCCTTTTATCTGGATTTTTGTTTTAGGAAAACCTGGGCTAAAATACGCAGGAATATTTTAAACATACTTCTGAAAGAGCAATATTTTACTATCACCACACATGCATTGATTGAGATTTTCTTCACAGGAAAGCAAAAGACCCTCAAGGTAAAAAGCTTAGTGAGAGCCATTGGGGTGAATCCCACTGTAGCAGTGTGATACTTGGAATGATACTTGTCCATCTGCATATGCACCCAGTAGGGCCATAACTTCCACTATGTGGTGGGATCTTGTCCAAAAAAGTAAATGCTGCTAAGACAGAGCAAAATGCTACCAAAATCCATTCATGTCTACACACTCACCAGAGCTGGTGACTGTTGCCAAGTAATTCCCCAAAGCCAACTATTTCCAAGTTCTTGATCTGTTTGCTTTGTTTATATCTGATCACTGCTCAGGATACTATGCTGACTCTAATTATTCAAAGGCAGGAAGGAGGTCTGTATATTCCTTTGTCTCATGCTGTGACCAAATCTGGAAGCAGTAATACGCCAAAGGAGAAAGACCCCATCAGTAAGGTGAAAACTTCACGCAGCTTTCTCGGAAACACAATTGCTCTCAAATGCACACACAACCTCTTTTTTTTGTAAAGAAAATGTATGCTTTCACCCCCTCAGCAATTTGATACAGATCATAATCGCCCTACTACTCTGCCAACCAATGTCCTGCATTGTCCTTCAAAGTATCTTATATACTTCCAAGTTCTGATGTTCCTTAACAGGAATATTCTAACTCACTATTTGTGGTGCTGTGGAATAATACACTGGACCACGAGGTTAAGATCAGCAGTTCCTCAGAAACCCTATACAGAATTTCTGAGTCAGAACTGACTCCACAGCACTTATCAACAACATTAATGAGAGGAACATTAAAGGGGCAAGAGTTGCTCTATTTTATTTCATAAGAAAAATCAAATACCTGAATAAAAAAGAAAACCAATGATGCATGTACAAAAGATTAGTTTTGGGAGTGATGGTGGATCCCGCACTACCCTAATTAAGAATAAGTGACAGAAACCTTAACTCAGACTTGTTTACACAAAAAAAGGAGAGTTCAGTGGATCACTGAGATTATATTCAGAGTATGATACAGTTAGCATATGCTTTATCTCCAGGTACACACTCTGTCTCAGAAATTATGGTGGCAAATGATAGTTTATCTACCTCCAGTGTCAGTCCACCTTACTTACTAATTGTTGTTGTTGTTATGTGCCACGGAGTCAGTTCCAACTCATAGTGACCATATACAGGGTTTCCGAGGCGTAAATCTTTATGGAAGCAGAAAGCCTCATCTTTCTTCCGCAGAACAGTTGGTAGAGTTGAACTGCTGACCCTAAGATTAACAGCACAATTCGTAACCACTACACTACCAGAGCTCCTTATGCATTGATTAAATCAGCAAAAATGAAATTAACGGAGGAATTTGCACTGACCGCCTAAGAAAGGCAGTGTCCCTTAAACAAACAATAAATAAGGGGGAAACTGATGCAGACCGTGCAGACCTGGCCAGGAGTTCAAGGCCCTGTGGGCCCAAGCGTTGCAGACCGTCCAAACCATAGGCTCTGAGGATCA
>NW_006408693.1:2514488-2566429 GCF_000296735.1 Chrysochloris asiatica
CAGCTTCTCATATTATTTGCTCAGCATACAGGTAATATGTATGGTGAAAGAACACTACCTTGTCGCACACCTTTCCCAATTTTAAAACATTCAGTGTTCCCATGCTCTGTTCGAACAACTGCTTCTTGGTTGGTCCAGGTACACATACTAATAGATAAGCTAAAATTGCCCAAAAGAAAAGGTCAAAGTCTCCTTTCCAATATTTCCAACAAAAATTCCAAGAATAGAGTCTCACTTAACCAATTTTATTTACTTTGCTATCAATCAGCCACTATGGGCATTAATTAATGTGTACTTTATCCATTATGGCCAGGGGAAGAGTGAGATTAACCCCTATTGAACTAACTAAACTGAAAATACAGAAAGACAAGTTCCCCCTATAGAAAATGTAGAATCTATACAAAGAAAAGGAAATGATGCTTCAGAGGCATAATCAACAAGTATCCATTAAAATCAGCTATTGTTCCATACCTTGAAACAAACAGCTTCAAACTAAAGAAGGCCAATCAGATTTTCCAGCCATAACAGAGATGCAGTGCAGTAAGGAGATCCAGTGACTGTCCTCCAGAGTCAGACATGCTGAGCAACTTGACCACCTGGCCACTGCCTCCCATGGTTAACAAGGATTTCAAGAATCAGAATTTACATTAGCCTACAACCTTGGAGTCCAGTGCTTATCCCACAGCACCACACCAGGACTCTACAACATCAATGAATCAGAATACATTTTCCCTAAAAATGACTGCAAGTTGGAATATCAACAGGCTCTCCAAATACAATAGTATATAGATGAACTTTGATTGTGAATCTCTATTTCGAAGAAACTTTGATTTGTGAAAGCTGCTTACAGATAGTTCTTGTAAAGTAATTATACCTTACATGACACCTTTTTCTAAAATACCTTCTATAGCTCATTTAACCCATCCTCAAGCATTTCTATTCACGGGAAGATGAGCGCAGTTGTACTGAGCTTTGAGAAAATCAAATATAAGAACACCTAATTTCTAGGGCACAAAAATTCAGTTCTTATTCACATTCCAAAATTACACATTATTGCATGTACTGACTCAGATAAAGTACTTATTATGAAAGCAAGTACCACTAGTATAATCCAAATGTTCAATTTAGTTTTATTCTATAAATAAATTAACAGAGCACATCTATTATTTTAACTAAGGTCTGTTAACTTCTTCTAGTACCAAGTTTCTAAGCCCACAGGTGGGATTTTGGTTTTTATAACCATTTTCTTAACTCAGTGATTTAAACTACAGGTGAGAAAAACCAGTAACTCTTGAGTTTTTGTTTCTAGAAGTCACTAAGAAAACAATGCAATCATTCTCAGTTATTAGAAATGCTTTAATTTCTTGATTTCTCAATTTATCTCTAGATAAACAAAAAAGAGAATTGTAGAAAATTTAGCAGATGTCATTCCTTTGGGGTATCTCCCAAAAATAGCAGGTGGACTCCCATAAATTACAGTCTCCTGATTCTAGTGACATCTCTATTTTTCGCTTCACAGGTGTAATTCAAAACTACTTCACAAACTATGACCTACTAAGCATCCCTCAGGAATTCACTGAATGGCAGCACAAGCTTCCTCAAGCTTTTCTAATTAATATATTATAATTTATTTGTAGACTACGTTTCCTCAGAAGTGCCAACCACCACTTTCAAAAACTACAGGATAACATTTGAAATCAATTCACTTTTGTATGGGGAAAAAAAAAAAGAAAGGCATTTCAGAAGAGCTTTGAAAATTTAAAGAGCTTTACACATTAATTAATTGGGCTTTCCAGAGAATTTATTATGCCCTTGGCTATCCCAAGAAAGACAGATAAATCTTAGAAGTTTTGTGTAAAGTTTTCATATCCTCTTTTAAAGAAATGAGCTTGTGAAGTTTTCTTTTTTATGGATTCTTCCCAATTCAGCAAACAGAAGTATCATTTCCTGTTCAATTTTCTCTAGTTAAAATGAAGCCCCCAGCTAATACTCAAACAGAGGTCATTAGAAAAAATTAGTTGGTGATGCAGTAATGAACCCTTGTTAGAATAAAAACTTGTTTACGTTTAAATTTCAGCCCTCCACATAGTTAAAACCACAACTAAGTAAACATTTTTAAAACGTTCACACATCGTCAGTTTTTATACTTTTACCAAAACCTTCCTTCAATGAAAAAAAAGGAGGGGATTAGGTTTTCAGCTAGTAAACTTGCATGACAACATCAATATGTTAGAAATAAGTTATTAACTTCCTTCTTGTACTTAAAAAAATTACAAAGTTAACATATGGTTAACCAATTGGCTCCTGAGGGCAAGTAATGAATAGAAAAGATGAGCAGTTGGCAGAACCACCCATATATGTATACCCAAAATGCCTCCTGTACTGGAAAAGACAAGTTTTGAGATGTCAGCCATGTATATATGTCTCTGCTTTGTTAGCTAAGACAGCAGCATTTATTCACAAAAAAGATGATGAATAGACTTACAGATATAAACTCTTGCTGAAGCCACCATCAAGTACAACAAAAACAAACTGATCTAGGTGACCTAAGCCTGGTGCCTAATCAACAACAAGAGAGTCATCCTTGATGTAGGAGATTTCAAAGCAAGCTGTGCCACTTCACAGTATAGCTGTGAAGACAGAGCAGAGAAAGGTAAGCAGAGAAAAAGAAGAGAGAGCAGACATGCCTCAGTAACATTCTAACATGATCCCAACAAGTCTTTGATTATTATTTATGGAGTCCATTCCTTCCATTTGAAGCAAAGCCCTACCATAACATTTGTTTGTGCTGGAACTTCGACACCTTACTATTTACTCATGTCTATTTTATAGGATGGAGTACTGGTGTGGCGCTGTGGGTTAATGCGTCAGACTGCAAAGCTGACAGAACTGCAAGGTTGGTGGTTCAAGTTGCTCCTCGGAAACCCTATACAGGGTTGCTATGGGTCAGAGTAGCCTCGAAGACACTTCACAACAATTCTATAGGACGGAGTCCTGGTGTGGCGCAGTGGGTTAATGCGCTGGACTGCAATGTCTGTCATTTGAACTGCAAGGTCAGTGGTTCAAGCTCACCAGCCACTCCTCGGAAACCATGTACAGGGTTCACTATAGGTCAGAACAGACTCAACAGCACTTAGCAATAACAACATTCTATACGATGGACTTCTGCTGTGACACTGTAGGATAAGCACTGGACTGTGAAACAAGGTTGGCAGTTCAAAACTACCAGCTGCTCCTCGGAAACCCTAAACAGGGTTGCTATGAGTTGGAAGCGACTCAACGGCACTTACCAACAACAACATCATACTAGAAGTATGCTAGGATCTAGCAGAGAATAAAAGATCAAACAATGAATAAAAACACAACCAAAAAGTCTGTTCTCATGGAGTTTTTAGTCTTGTGGAATAATTCTTCAGAAGGCTGTTGCAAGAAATTAGAAAATAATACATAGAAAGCACTTTGTGGAGGAATTGAGACATCTTTATGCTATGAAGTCACAGGATGTACAACTTTTACTACCTCACAGAATTGTTTTGAATATTAAAATCAGCGAATTCAGGCACAGCACTTAGCCTTGGGCTAAAACACAACAAAAACTCCTGGTCATTATAAAGGTGATGTTCCTTAGAAATGCTTCCTAACCAGTGACTCTGTGTAGGGTTTCAAGGAGAGGCTTGTGGGTTTGAAACGTCCACCCTGAGGTTAGCAGCCCAGTGTTTATTCTACAATGCCACACCAGAAGGACTACTGTTGTTGTTAAGTGCCATGGAGTTAGTTCTGATTCATAGCAACCTTGTATAGGATTTCCGAGGAGCAGCTGATGAGCTTGAACCATTGACTTTGCGGTTCAAACGGACCCTTCAGTGCAGCATTAACCCACACCACCACACTAGGACTCCAGGAGTCCCGTTGTTGTTGTTGTTGTTGTTAGGTGCCACTGAGTTGGTACCGACACACAGCAACCCTATACACAACGAAAACGAAACACTGCCGGTCCTGGGCCAACCTCACAACTGTTGTTACTGCCACTCTGCCAGTCCATCTCACTGGGGGTCTTCCTCTTTTTCTCTGACCCTCCACCTTACTAAACATGGTATCCTTCTCCAGCGACTGGTCCCTCCTGACAATATGTCCGAAGTATGAGAGACAAGTTTGGCCATCCTGACCTCCAAATTGGCAGAGATGAGTGAGTGCCTCCTGTGCTGCCTCACTTTCCTGAAAGATTTCAATTTTTATTCCATCAATTCCCGGTGCCTTATTCTTTGCCAATTCCTTCAATGCACCTTGGACTTCTTCCTACAGTAGCAGTGGTTCTTGAGTTCCATTGGATATTCTGAAATAATTACTATAACAATTATTTCGGATTTAATTTTTACTCACTGGGGATGGTGAGTGGGGAGAACGGAGTGATGACACTCCTTTTCCATTCTTTAAGAAAGAGCAAGCTTCATACTCTTTTGAAGGACCTGACTAGTGTAAAGCATTAAGTGCTTGACTACTACTTGAATTTCTGCAGTTCAAACCCACCCTGGAGCACATTGGAAGGCAGACCTGGCAAAAGCCTTCCAAAAGGTCACAGCTTTGAAAGCCCTATGGACCCTACGCGCATGTGAGCTCACCATGATTTGGAATTGGCTCCATGGAAACTAACAGCATTCTCTTTCAGGAAAAAACTGCCAAGTGCCATCTCTTATCTTCCCCTTCATCATGCATGTTGGTTCCTGTTTGGCTTGGTCAACATTATAGAAAATATTCAAAGTCAATCATTCTTTGTTTAAAAAATTGGTTTTACTTTTTAAAGTTCCATGATATAAAATCTTAAGGGCACTTTATAACATGTTGAACTAAATATAACTAAAGGAATGAAGCTGGTGTTGTTAAGTGTGGTGGGTTACAAATCATAGCGACCAGGTATAGGTTTCTGAGGATTTTTACTTAAAGGAAGCAGAAAATCTCATCTTTCTCCCAGAAGCAACTGACGGGCTGGAAGCACAGAACTTGTGGTTTGCAGTCCAGTGCTTATCGTAGGAAGCCACCGCACTCCCAAATATATTAAGTACTATCACATAAATCACTTGAATTGGCTACTGTAGGATTTATTGTAAGACCTACTTGTTTTCTTATCTCTAAAAACCTCTTTTTAAATAAATGATTTCTATCTGTTAGCAAAATATTAATCCTCTTTCTTAGAGTTCTATCCTTTCTACTGCTTTTATCTGCTCAAAGGGGCAGCACAAGTAGGGTTATGAGAGATCAAACTAGGAGCCCACAAGGATCAAACTGGAGTGGCAGACATTCGATTCTTTGTGTAGTAGTAAGGAGATCAGCTACTACACAAAGACACAACAAACATGAAAGGCAGAGTGGAACCCTGATCTTTAGACTCAAGAGAGAGTCCAAACAGGAAAACTGTGATAAATAAAACAAACTGGTCTGTCTCTTCCACTAAAATGTACATCCATGAACATGGACTTTGGAGTTTCACCATGCAAATATGAATGGATATTCATTTCTAAAGTAGAAGAAAATTCAAATGAAAAGAGTTGGCACCTTCAGGGGAAGCCAGAGTGGTTCTGTGGTAAAGTGGGTCCCCAGGGTAGACAAAGAAGGGTAAGAAAACAGACAACCACCAACTCTACCATCCTCCTCCTGTTAGCAGAAGCACTATGGGTCACCCTCAAAAAGGTTCGCTCCACATGTTTACTATAAAAGAGGCTAAGGATGAGATTCACTGGGAATTCTACTTCTCTTTCTTAGGCTCAATTGAAACAAGAAGCCACCCTTACTCATTAAACCAGAACAATTATTTAACTACCTTTAATACAATCATGAACTACCACCGTCGGGTACACAGTGGACTGTTAACCGCAAGGTCAGCAGTTCATAACCACTAACGGCTCCTCTGAAATCTTACACCAGGTCACCTCTGAGTCGAAACTGACTCAACAACAGAAAAAAACAAAAGCTTCCATTTTTAAGACCTAGGTTTAAGCACAAAGTATGTACACTAGGTGTCCATGGAAGACAAGAGGCTTGTTGTTGTTAAGTGCTATCGAGTCAATTCTGACCCATAGTGACCCTGCATAGGGTTTCCAAGGCTGTAAATCTTTATGGGAGCAGAAAGCCTCATCTTTCTCCCGTGGAACCGCTTACCATGAGATTAGCAGCCCAATTCATAATCACTATGTGACAAGAGAGTTAAACAACAAATTTATTTCACTCAGTTTTGTTTCTTATTCATGTGTTGAACAAAATACGGCACCAAGCATCCCTCCCACAGCACTGATTAATTCTCATCTGAGTTTACTACTCCACCGCAGTGGCCACACAGAACTCAGGTACCACACTGTTAGTTCTGAAGTCGATTAAGAAAGTTAACAGGTTACAATGCAGGGTCAGAAATGCTGAGGACACAGTTGTTCCAGTCAGGACAACCTCCCTTCAGCCATGTCCACTGACAGGCGACTCTCTTTCTGGACAATGTTACAAAACTCTTTTAGGCTGCTGATAAATTAATTTAGGAAACAAATGGAAAAGTTCCCTTTCAATCTGATAACAGTATTTTCTTTTTATCATATTACCCAGAAAGATTTTTATTATATCACTCAGGATATAATCACCAAACCTTACTCATCATATTACAACTACGCAAAAGCTATTAGAAAATAACAGTGAATTCACCCCTAAGGTCAAATAGTTGCTAGCACCGAGGTAGTCAAAAGATAGCAATAAGAGTGTTTTAAATAAATACTACTACTTCTTGACACTTGAAATATAACCACGGCATCATCAGAACTCAGAAGCGGATCAACTTTGAAAGGAACAACACTCCACCTAATAATGGGAACTTTAATAGTGGCTAACAAAACAATCATAGCTATGTACCAACCCTCTTTACTCCATGTCTTAACATCTTCGTGTAAAAAAGAGTAGCGCCCTCCGAAAATTACCTTAAATTTCATCTTATGACACAGAAATTACTTTTGTGGGTTTTTTTTTTTTTTTGCCATTATTACATTTAGTTGAAATTTAAGGCTAGAATCCATTATAAAGCACACTGTGAGATATAACGGAAAGAACACTGGATCTTGAATCAGGAGACAAACGCTTATTCCAATTTTGCCACCAGCTCATTTCAAAATCTTGGACAAAACCTTAACTTTTCTGGATATCTATTTTTTCATGTATAAAATTATATTGAACATAAGTCTAAAGTTCTATAATGATATGTGGCTTAAAAATGGTTTTTCAATCTTCAAAACGGAAATGAATTCAGCACTTGCGCTGACGTCACTCAGTGCAGGCTAACTCATGGTGTGGACTTGACTATACAGGGCCAAGAGCACAGCCCTCCTCCTTCCAGCCCTCCATAGCTCATCCCCTCTCTAACTGGCCAAGGTGGAGATTCTCTTCTCTACCCCATGTCTGCACTAGGACACACCACCTCACTCTGACTGACAGGTGATGAAGACGGGGTTGTCTGCAGAGTTATACTGTGTAACGGGTGCCACCAACCCCAGTGACCCTACTTGCAACAGTGGCCCACCCACCCCTGAACCTGGAGCTATTCTGGTGTCACTCCCTCTGACTGCCAGGAAATATGGTCCACACTGCCCACAGTCTCCTTAAGATGCCACTGTAATTCAGTGTCATGAGAAATGGCCATTCTATCCAGACAAATTTAAGAGTTTGCTATTGATATGGAATAAATTGCCACAAATATCGCAACTTAAAAGAAGACTACTCTATTAGCCCATATTGGAAGGAACATGTGCCATTTTTGTTGTGCCTACAATTCTTTACAATTTTTAGAGTTACAGCCTCAGAAACCTTATACAACGTTGCTAAGCATTGGAACCATCTCAACAACACACAGCACCAAAAACAACAGTCTCCTCAAGTATTTTAGGGAAGTGCAGTGGCTCTGTAAGATAAGCACTGGACTGGGAATCACTAGGTCAATACTTTGAACCCACCAGTCACCCCGAGGGAGAAATACGAGGCTTTCTGCTCCCAAAAAGATTCACAGCCTCCAAAATGTTGTACAGGGTGGCTGTGAGTAGGAACTGGCTCAATGGCACCTAACAATAACTCCACCAACTCATAGTCAGAAGCCCAGCATAACTCAAGTACCTTTTCTTCTGAGATTTCACAAAACTAAATTCCAGACGTTGGCCAGACTGGGCTCTTATCTGATGTTTCTAAGGGAAAAAATCCACTTCCATATTCCTTCAGGTGTTAATATTGTGGTTAGGTGCTATTCAGTTGGGTCTGATTCATAGCAACCCTACGCTCTACAGAAGGAAACACTGCCCAGTCTTGTACCATCCTCCCAATTGTTGTTATGTTTGAACCTATTATTGTTACCACTGTTTCAATCCATCTCATTGGAGGGCTTCCCCTATTTTGCTGACCCTCCACTTTATGTGGCATTCCACAGTACTTGCAATATTCTTCATCAACACCATAATGCAAATGCATCGTTCCATTTGACGTCTTCCTTATTCACTGTCCAACTTCTCTGGCATATGCTGTTGTTGTTAAGTGCCATTGAGTCCATTCCGACCCATAGCGACCCTGTATCCAAGGAGCAGCTGGTGAGCTCGAACCACTGACCCTGCAGTTCTAACAACTTTGCAGTCTGATGTATTTTAGCCCATAGCGCCACACCAGTACTCCAGGCATATGAAGTGATTGAAAATACCACAGTTTGAATCAGGTGCCCCCTTAGTCCTCAAAGTGACATGTTTGCTCTTTGATACTTTCAAGAGGTCTTTTGCAGCAGATTTGCTTCATGCAAATCTGTTTCCTTGCTTCTGGTAAAATAGAGTCCCCATTTCCTTGCTGGCTGTCAGCCAGAAACCTTCTCAGTCTCTGGAGACTAACACATTCTTTCTCACATGGCCCCCTCCATCTTCATACAAACAATAAGCTGAGCAGAGTTCCTCTCATGTTTAAATCTCTCTGACTATCTTCTGCCATTTCCAGATAAAACTCTGCTTGGAAGTTATAAGAGGTTTATGTATGGAGTCAGGACCACTTGAATAATCTCTATATCTGTATCAGTTACCAACAAATTACTGCCAACTCATGCATGTGTATAAGAGTAGACGTGTGCTCCATGGGGTTTTCAATGGCTGATTTTTGGGAAGTAGATTGCCAGATCTTTCTTCCAAGGCACCTCCAGGGTGACTCAAACTTCCATTCTTTCAAGTAACTGAGCACATAAGCCATTTGAACAACCTGGAGATTCCATTCTTAAGGGACTTTACTTACATCTGAAAAATCCCTTCACAAACAGTTTCTAGATTTGTGATTGACTAACCAAAGGACAGAAACCAAGGGGGCCCTATCTTTAGAATTCTGCCCATAATAAGTATGTATATGTGTGTGCATATGAGTGCATGTCCCCTCATTAAGTTGAAAGCCTTAGCCATTTTTGTATCCTCAGACACTGGCACACATGAATGCTGAGATACAGTTAAGTTTTCCATAAACATCTGTTTGACAAAATGCTACCTAGTAGACAACAACACACCTGGTGTCAAATAACTACTACAAATTGAGATTTGGTACTCCCCCCAAAAATAGAAATCAGATTCCCCGAACGCAGTGTATGGAGTCCTGATGTGGCGCCATGGGTTAATGCACCAGACTGTAAAGCCATTTGAACTGCAAGGTTAGAGGTTCAAGTTCACCAGCCGCTCCTCGGAAATACTATCCAGGGTCGTTATGGGTCAGAATGGACTCGATGGCACTTAACAACAACAACTATGCAGTGCATACCCGATGGATGAGATGTTGATGACAGCTGTTTGAATACAAAAATATCAAATGCAAATTTTTCAAAAAATCTAAATAAATGATCTAACAAGGGGAAAAAAAATTTTAATATACACAGAGTTCTTAGTTGTTCCCCAAACTCTATTATCCCATACCTTTTCTAATAGCTATAAAAGCATGTTGTACTAAAAGAAATTTCTAATACAAAGAAAGACTTCTTTATAAGAATTGTGAAATGTGTTCCACAATGCACTCACTAACACAATGACACAGACACACAATGCTCTTTCCAGCCAAGGCCAATAGTTATAACAATTCAGGATCACCACCTTAAATAGTACTGACAAGCCAAGAGACTGCCAAGCCAAGAGACTGCCCAGGTACAGAGTAGCAGGACAAAGAAACAAGTCATTCTGACACAGTCCTTAATTCAGAAGGCTAAAGCATTTTACACTCATCCTGAAATTTAAATTTTTCAGAAAGGCTAAAACTGTGCACTCTATTTCTAAAGCTCTGAATAAACCACTGAATTAATACTAATTTCAATAATTTATTCCTTAGCAGCCATTTGCCTGTTCTGCATCTTCATAAAAACAAAATGGTATTTTTTCTAAAGCATAAATAATCCTGTTCTACTGCAGGCTGATGTGACATCTGCATAAAGATAATTAATTTCCATCTTCCACTATTATCTATTTGTCCATTACCAAAGGGTAAGTGATGTTTTCTCTGGGCTCTTGTGTGCTAATGTATAATGTTTACTAGTAATAAGCATTTTAAGCTACAGAAGAGCAGCTTCAAAAGGACATGAAATTAGCTAACCATACATCACAACACAGTGGTATTTACAACAGGCTCCCATGGATAATGAAACTTCACTTAGAGCCCTCTATTTCTGTTCAGTCAACACATTTCAAACACTATTAAAGGGATCACTACCTGCAAAGGACCTCAGCTGATCTAATTTAACTTTATCTTGTAACACAGGGGGGTTACAGCATTCTTTGTGACAGTTGTCTTTTCAAATACTACAAAAGGTTTTCTGAGACAACTGTTATCTGTCCATCTCCAGCACAGCCAGTTAAGATTTAATCACTGTGTGCTGCACTGCATGAACTGCTTTAATTTGGGGTTGCCTAAACTCTGTTTGAGGAATGAAAAAATTAAAGGGCACACACTAGAACAGAAGGGAGAATAAATCCCTGGTGTAGCACTCAAGATGCTAACTAACCAGTACCTTATTCTTTTTCTTTTCTTTCAGCAATAAAACAAGGATTTATAGTCTAAGTAGTTCTTCGATCTAAACCTGAGATTGCAGGATCTTTCATATACAGTCTTGACAACAAAAGGAAAACCAATAAACACCACAGTTCCTCTTAAAATGGTACACATCCCCTCAGAAAGTTAAATTAGTAGTTTCAATAGATTGAAAAATTATTTTTCTGGGAGATACAGAACACAGAGCATTTTCAGAGCTGAGCTGCTAATGGATAAAACGACCTGTTTAAGCTCCTGTTTAATATTTGTGCAGAACATACTTCGTGGTTTGCCCCAATCTTTATCTATAACTCCCTGCTTTCTAAGTCACATTATGGAATGGGGTGGTCATATGACACTACTCTTGGCAAGAAGATGTTAAATGAGGTTTGCTATCAAGATTTTCTTCAAACTTTATGCTGTCCCTATTTAAATACATAAATAAATAACAAAAGTAGACCTGGCAAATGTACTTGACTTCTAAGAAGTCAGAATGTGGACCTCACATTCAATAGTGCAACAAACACTACACAACAATAAGGTGACATGCATAAGGATGTAGAGCAATATGCTATGATGTTAACTGATTGAATTGTATTCCCACAACAAGGTAAGTTCCAGTCCTAACTCCTGTCCTGTGAATACAAACATGTTTGGAAATAGGTACTAACTATGAAGACTATAAGTTAGGCTAACATGACTGGCATGGGCTCATCCAATTCCTCTATGAATGGCATCCTTATCAAAGAGGGGATGATGATACACAAAGATGGGGAGACAGAGAGAGGGTGTCATATGTCACACTGCAGCTGTAAGCCAAGGAATGCCTGGTCCAAATTCCCTCTCAGAATCTCAGAAGGAATCAGTACAGGAGACACTCGGATCTTGGATTTGCAGCCTCCAGAACTGTGAGACAATAAATTTCTGTTCTTAGAAGCCACCCAATGTGCAGTATTTTATTATGACAACTATAGAAAACTAATATACTGATGGAGCAAAGGCGGCCCTGGGCCTGATGCTGAACAGCTGCACTAATCCTAGTCCACAAGCTCCAGACACAAATGATAATAATGAAAGTAGAATGGAAGAAGTGTCCTGGGATCAAAACAAAAGGACTTTTCCAGATGATTACAACAGAAAGAATGACTTGCATTTTAGCAATCATTCATCCTGATCACATCGATATAGCCACAGAAACATGTGACAATCCCAAGGAATCAATATAGACCTAAGTGTCCTTCCTCCCCTCTCCCCAAAGTTCCACACACATACAGCCAGATGTCATCCTGAATAAGGTAATATTTGAGGGCAAACCCGAGAGCCTTCGCATTTTACCTAATCAGATGATTGAAGTAATTGCCATCGACCAAGTTTCTTTCTCTATTTGGCTTTGCAGTGGTTCCCTTCCCTTGTATCCAGAGGGATGAAAAAGATCAGTTCAGTTAGAAGAGATATTTTTGCAAAGTTTCCATTTTCGTTGCCCATCTGAGCTTAGATTGAGCAATGTAGCTAAGCATTAAAAAAGAAAGAAAGAAAAAGAAAAACAAGGCTACCTCTCAGAAAGCCCTCCTGAGAGGGAGTGGAAATAAATTTATTTGAAAAGAATGTGTCACTAGATATCAAAATAAGAGGCTTGTTTGAAGCCTTGGATAATAAATGTCAGATACACAAGGAGATGCAAAACCAAAATATAAATTGCAAAGTAGGCATCTCTGTTCACTTATTGGGCCTAAGTATTGGGTAACGGGGACTGAGGCTAACAGTGTAAAAG
Organism: Chrysochloris asiatica; assembly: GCF_000296735.1. Taxonomy (NCBI): domain Eukaryota; kingdom Metazoa; phylum Chordata; class Mammalia; order Afrosoricida; family Chrysochloridae; genus Chrysochloris; species Chrysochloris asiatica. The sequence goes on from NW_006408693.1 coordinate 2,527,300, forward strand.
TACTAGCTCCTTTGCCTTGAGAGTGGCCCAACCACCCCATAGTATGTTCTAAGAGGAGTAAATTTCTCTGTTTTGTTTTCTGCATTATTCTTCAACCAAGAACTATGCCTACTATGTAGTATGTACTCAATATATAATGCTCTTTCAGAATGTAGATTCCCTTCTAAAGTATACCCACTAAAAGCCAAGACTTATTTCCTAAATAGGAATGCATCTGCCATTTAAAAGAATTATAAGACTCTCTGTTACCAGAAGACTCATAGGAGCTGCCAGAATTTTCATCACCATATTCTACACAGGACTCCTCCCTGGTGTGGTGCTATGGGTTAATTCACTGCAAATTCGGTTTGAATAGCAAGGTTGGACGTTCAAAGCTCACCAGCTGCTCCTCTAAAACCCTAAATGGGGTCACTATGGGTAGGAATCAACTCAACACCACTTAGCAACAACAAACTTTCTACACCACTGCCCTTGTTCCCCTACTCCCACTCCCAACACGACATAAACATTCCCCTCTAAATACATCTTAATAGGCAGTAGAGAACACAATGTAGATATACACCGTTATTTCATTCCATGAAATAACTTGTACCTATTTAATATGCTGATTACAATGTAGCTTAACAAGGAGGCATCAAAAAGTTCATGGACAAATTCCATTACCTTTCAATTGCATTTTCCCATGAACTTTTTGAAGCTCCCTAGCATATGATCTCATTTCATCTTCATTAAAATCAATGACACTTTCATAGCTTAAGAAACAGGCACACTGGGTAGGAAGTGCTAATACTGGTTCTGTAATGCAGGTTTTGTATAATTCAAGTTTGGTGCTTTTCCTAGTATACCTCTCTGCCTTCAAGGTCATTTTTTCTGAGCCAGTCTTCCATGATTCCTATCTATGATTTCTTATTCATACAAAGACAGATATTTTATGCTCTCTTACCTTAATTAGAGCCCTGTTATTACTAATGACCTTTTCATCCATCATACAATGCACTTAGTCTTCCTGTCTGCCTGACCAACAATCAAAAAATTTGTCTCTTTGTTAAGATTAAGTTTAGCAAAAAAATAGAAATTCAGAAAAAAAAAAGTGGCTTAATCAAGATTGAAGTTCAATTTTCTAGCATATAATCAAGTGCTAAAAATGTCTGCTCCAAGAAGCAGTGACACCAGAGATGGAGGCAGAGACAATGATGTGGAGAGATGAAGCTGCTAGGGACTTTAGACTCAAGAGAGGGAGAGGGGCTGTGTGCTGATGACCTGGAGGCAGGCTTGCAGGGTATACCCTTTTGTTGGTTGATGATGCATGGAGGGGATTATAACCATGGCAATGGAATGATATACAATAGGATGAATGTAAAACTAATGTTCTCCCATGAAACTATCAAATAATTCACAATAAAACATTTTTTTTTAAAAAAAGGTCTGCTCCTAGATAGTAAGAGACTCCCGACTCCTTCTACTTTGTGTCTCTGTTATGTTGTTATTGTTAAGTGACATCAAGTTGGTTCCAACTCATAGTGACCCAGTATAGGGTTTCTGAGAAGTGGCTGGTGGATTTGAACTGCTGACCTGGAGGTTCAAGCCAATGCTGCAGTCCAGTACATTATCCTGTAGCCACCACGCCAGGACTCCTAGTATTTGCTCTTTGGCCCCTCTTTGGCCTGCCGTCACACCCACATTCCAGCCAGCTAATAGGAGAATACTCCTTAGAAGTGAAAATGGAGAAACTTCATCTCTCATACTTTGGACAAGTTATCAAGAGGGACCAGTCCCCAAAAATGCACATTGTATTTAGTAAAGTGGAGGGTCAGTGCAAAAGAGGAAGAGCCCCAACAAGATGGATTGGCACAGTGGCAGCAGCAATGGGCTCAAACATAGCAACCACTAGGATGGTACAAAATTGGGCAGTGTTTCATTATATCATGCGTAGGGTTGCTCTGAGTCAGAACTGAATCTATGACACCTAACAACATGTCATTTCACTGATAAAAACAGTTACCAATGATATTAAAATAACTAACAGCAGGTTCTAGTTTGCCACAAAAGCCTCAAAATGCTTAAAGTTTTAATGACAAATGATTTGGAAATTTTACTTCAACTATGGTTTTCTTAGTAGGCCTATAGACATTTTACTCCAAGTGACTCAGAGGAAAATGTTTTCTACTCACAAATGTTCCACACTGCATTAAAATTTGGAAAACATCATAAAACTACAATGAACAGGAGGGCCAACCTGTTGCTTGCTTCCTAAAGAAAGAAAACAGGTAATGATTACATGTTCTTGTGTGTTCATTTGAAATGACAGTAGTTAGGAAGGCAACAGATCATGTTAAAAAAAAAAAAAAAAAAAAGCATTAGAAATGTCTGAGTAAACTAATTTGAAAGGCAGGAAAAAAAAATCTAATAAAATAACTAAAACCATTGGTTAAAACTCAGCTTCCCACACACTCTGCTCTTATTTGTCTCTGCCCCAGAAGTCCCAAGAGATGAGGGATGAGGGTAGGAGAGATGCACAAGTCTAGAGAAATGAAGGGACCCTCTAACAACTCACTATTGGTAAAGATGCACTTTTACGAATAATGAAAGCACTTTCATTTGTTTACCACAAAGAATGTAGGTTTTTCCCAGGGCATGCCAATTTCAGAAAAAGCAGCAATTTCTGCCATTTATCATTTTCAAACTTGTAAAATATTTGAATAGGAAAAAAATGTACCTACTTATATTGCCTTACACTATTTTGTCTAAATCAGAACTATTTAAAAATTCTAAGAGAGGAAAAAATTAAAATATCACAGATACTTAATGTCTCCTAGTATATTATTATCTAGAAAATTTGAGACAAATAGGAGAGCTTGCTTTCTACTCCACTGAACTTTTTCCTCTTCTCCCAACATACATTTATTATTCCACATTGTGCAAAAATGCTTTCTTTTGAATCTGATCCATCATAGAACCTCAGGGACTTGCCTCCCTTTGGGCACTATTTTTTTGGCATTAGAAAGGTAAAATATTCCCCTTTAAAACAGCATGCAAAAAAGCTCCATGAGGTATCTATATCCATGGCTTACTGTCACAGGAAGCTTCAGCATCACAAATTCAAATCAACTTTGTATTTCTTTACAAACAATCAAACCTGTAGTTGGAGAGCTTTATGTTCTTTTATCTTTATGCTTTTTATCCCTTTATATTTCCTGAACTATCTGCAGTATGTATATAAACAAAAACAAACTGCCAACCCTATTATGTTGCTTACAGCGGCATCTACTTCCTGCTCTTTTCCTGAGGTAGTCAGAGCTGCTTGCCATGTCAAATAAATGTATTAATAATGTCAGTATGTCTAAAAGTTTCTCACAGAGGAGCTGCTTGAAGCAGTAAGCAGAACTGTCGAGTCTCACAGTGCAGACTGCTTCAGTGTAAATTCAAATTCATTTCCAAATGTAACTACATAATGATTTTAATTACAAACATTACTCTCCAAGTAGCGTCATTTCAGACCTGATATAATAAACACATGTGTGACTGTTCATTTGAGCCCTGATTTAGGAAGAAATTCTTAGGCTGAATGATTGTTAACATTTACAGTGATTTAAATCTATCGATGCAATTGATAATTACATCAGTATGAAGTTTCCCACAAGGATGGAGATTAAGCTCTACCATAATTTTACAATTCTAGACAAAAGTTTATTCAGAAAAACATTCATGGCGTTATTCACTTAACACTTATAGTCATTCACAACAATTTTCTAACTAGAAATAGCATCCTCGCAAATCAACAGTACTCCTCCCCACCCCCAAGGAACTCTTTAACATTATAAATTCTAACTAATAATTAATTGCGTATGTTTTGTAAGACTCTTATTGTTAAGTGCCATCGAGTAGATTCCAACCTATAACAACCCTGTGTACGGTTTCCGAGGAGCAGCTAGTGATCTTGAACTGTTGTCTTTGAGGTTCAAAGCAACTTTGCAGTCCAGCGCATTAACCCACAGCATCACATCAGGATTCATTTTCTAAGATTTGTTCTTAAGTGTGGTTGAGTCGGTTCTGACCCATAGGGGCCTTGTATAGGGTTTCCGAGGAGCGGCTCATGAGCATGTGGCTCAAACTGATTTTGCAGTCCAGCGCATTAATCCACAGCACTACAACAGGACTCCTTTATAAGGTTAAATACATCTAAAATAATGAATAGATAGTCATGTCCTACAAAACATCCATTTGTGCAAGTTCCTACCTTAACGTGATCCCAAGCCCAGCAACTCCTATTATATTACCAATTCAAGGCACATGTAATAATAAAGTGCTATTACTTTGCAACACACATCAAAATATTATTATTACTGTAATTATGATGTCAAAAGATGTTTTAGTGTATCTGGAAATGTCTCTGTATTATATGCATAGTAAGACAAACACCTGACTTATTGATGTTAGAAAATCATCCATATTTAACTTTTCTGACTTATCTACAAAATCAATTTAAAGATAGATTTACAAACAGAATTCATAATTCAGAGACTACATATAATATGTAAGTCACACAAAGTCCAAATCACATCATATGCTATTTCACAGAACTTACATGGACATTAAGTGACAGAGGACCATATTAGTATGTAAAAATGGGGTATTTGATCTACTATAAAGTTTTTTTAAAAAAAGCACCAATAAGTCTCCCTACTTACTATATCTTAAAAGTTCTGTAACTGAGGCATTTATTAAAATTACAGACTTTACCTGGAACTAGCTAGCATAATTCATTATTTTCCCTAGCTATTTAGTCTTATTGTTGTTAAGTGCCATCAAGTTGGTCTGACTCAAAACGACCCTGCACAGAGTTACTGAGGAACGGCTAGTGAGTTTGAACCACCAATATTGCAGTTCAAACAGACTTTGCAGTCCAGCGCTTATTTTACAGCACCACATCAGGATTCTTAGGTACAGCCTATGGTTTGAAATAAATTCAAAAACAGCAGCTGGAAATCTTGGTTTGTACTTCTCAGAAATGTTAAACTGCTTGGAATAATATGGCAATCATGGGAATAATGCCGAGACTATTGAAAATTGTAACCTTTTCTGACAGGGCTGTGGAAGAATACACAATGGGATACAGATATTAAAAAAAAAAAAAATGTAATTGTGATAGTATGCTGCAATTACCCTATGATGGATCAAATTTTGTTACCCCAAAATACAGGTTGTAAATCCTAAGCCCTGGTATGTAAATGTAAGTCCTGGTATGGCACTGTGGGTTAATGCGCTGGACTGCAAAGTCATTTGAACTGCAGTGTAGATGGTTCAAGCGCATATATAAGGTTTCCTTGGAAACCTTATAAATGATTGCTATGAGTCTGAACCAACTCAATGGCACTTAACAATAACAACAACAAATCTGTGGTTGGTGTCCTGGTGGGGCGCTGCCGGTGAGTATGCTGGACTGAAAGTTTATTTTGAATTGCAAGGTTGGTGGTTCAAGCTCACTGACAGGTCAGCAGTTCAAGCTTACCAGTCCCTCCTCAGAAGCCTTATACAGGGTCACTATGAGTTGGAACTGATTACAAGGCATGTAACAACAACAACAACAAATCTGTGGTTATAATCCCATTTAAGAATGGGTTTTCTTTTTCCGTTAATGAAGCAGGATTAGTGTACAGTTATCTTAAATCAATCTCTTTTTGACATATGCCGTTGTTAAGTACTGTTGAGTTGGCTCCAACCCATAGTAACCCTGTATAAGGTTTCCAAGGAGTGGCTGATGAGCTTGAATCACCGACCTTGCATTTCAAACTGACCTTGCAGTCCGGTGCATTAACCCATAGCACTGCACCAGGAAAGGCATCCAAGAGGAACAAGAGAGGGAAAGATAAAATGCCAAGCCACATGAAGAATGTCGAGGAGCAAAAGCTCAGAAGAGAGGAAAGACTTCGAGTTAACAGAGCAGGCAATCTGGATTCAGATTTCTCCAACACTCTGAAAAAATTAAATTACCAATTAAAGTCATCTGTTGTTATTGTTAAGTACCTTCAAGTTGGTACCGATTCATAGTGACCCTGTATAGGGTTTCTAAGGAGCAGCTGGTGAGCTTGAACTGCTGCCCTTGTGGTTCAAACAGAGTTTACAATCCAGCACGTGAACCCACATGCCACACCAGGACTTCGAAACTCATCTACTTGTAGTATTTCTGTTACAGCAGCTCCATATAACTAAGTCATGCCTTAACGACTTACATTACTGAAAAACATGCATAAGGTATTGCAATAGCTATAAACAACAACGATGAAACTACAGAAATCATCGTGGTTGTTGTTGTTAAGTGCCGTGGAGTCAGTTCTGACTCATAACGACCCTGCACAGGGTTTCCGAGGCTGTAAATCTTTACGGGAGCAGAACCCCTCATCTTTCTCCCGCGGAACCGCTGGTAGTTTCGAACTGCTGACCTTACAGTTCCCAGCCCGATTCGTAACCACTACGCTAGAAATCATAGAGGGATTTATTTAAAATGTGAAAACTGACAAACTTGCAATTATAAGAATACTATAATGGTGCTTTGCTGATACTGGAAGTTGTTCAGAGCAATTCCAAAACGAAAAGGAATTCAGTTCTTCAAACACAGGACATCTTTAAAGAAAAAAATATTTAATCATCTAGAAAATGGTTGGTAATTATTGCAATATATGAGAAAAATTGAAGTACTTAAAAAAAATAAGATACTAAACTAAATAATACTAAAATGTAGTGAAAATAATATTCAAACTGAAATTCAACTTTGATTGAAGTTTCTGTACCATTCATTTGACTTCTATGTCCTATTCCACATTTTCTATGGTTGCTAAATGGAAAAATAAAAGCTTTATTTCAAGTGAACAAGGCTGAAGTTAGGGTGAGGTGAAAGTTTGCCAAAAAACTCTGTAATCGAGATAAATAAAAATTTAATGCAATAACTTTAAAACTAAAATTAATACAAAAATTTCTATGATAAACCAAATATCAAAATTTTAAATAAAGACAGGCTTTTTCAGTAAAGAAATACTCCAATATGGTTCACTCCAGCACTGTTACTAACCCTGTAATTACTTAAATTTTGTTATCTGGTTCATCATGTTGTTGTTGTTAAGTGCCATCGAGTCGGTTCCAACCCATAGCAACCCTGTATATTTCCAAGGTGCAGCTGGTGAACTTGAACCGCCTACCTTGCAGTTCAAACAGCTTTGCAGTCTGGCACATTAACCCACCCACCACACCACACCAGGACTCCTTGAATTAATATGTGTTTTCAGAATGATTACATTAACATATGATTTATCTTCTTACTAAACTTCTTTGGTACCCTCCTGAAAGTTTGTGCTAACAGATTCTCAATTGTGTGTCCCTCCAGCTCAAGGGTCACCTACACCAGGAAGCTAAACCTTCCCAGTTATATTTCGGTGCTTGCCTTCTGTTTTGCTTCCCATCTTCGGCAATAGTTTTATTGCAACTATGAAGTCAGCCCCCAATTCAGGCTATCCTGTGCCCAGCTATGCACAACAAATCAGACCATTGTGATCCACAGGGTTTTTACTGGCTGATTTTTGGTAGCAGACTTCCAGGTCTTTCTTCCTAGTCTGCCTCAGTCTGAAAGCTCTAAAGAAACTATCCAGTGTCACAGCAACAAGTAAGCAATCACTAACCAAAAGATGGTGACTGTAATTAAGGTATGCAGACCAGGAAATGAACTTGGATCTCCTGCATCAAATGCAGGAATTCTACCACTAAACCACCAGTGCCCTCATTGCAAGGATAGTAGGTAGAATTTTAAGATTACCCTCATCATCATCATCCCATGATGTTACTCTGGTGGTTATGGGAAAAGGGTGGATACGAGTGGATCTGATGTAATGCCAAGGAGCCCTGATACAGTAACAGTCAAACACTCGGCTGCTAACCTAAAGGTTGTCAATTCAAGCCCAACCAGTAACTCCATGGGAGAAAGACCTGGCCATTTTCTATAAAAACTTCAGCTAGGAAACTCTATGGGACAGTTCTACTTTGTCACTTGGGGTCTCACTGAATCAAAATAAACTCATCAATGACACTTAATAACAACAATATAATCCCATGAATCTTTTAAAAGTAAGGCATTTTCTCCAGCTGCTATTAGAGAGGAGATTAGAGAACTTTGAAACAAGCAAGGCTTCACATGATCTTTGGCTTGCTAGCTTTGAAGGAGTAGGAGGCCACATGAAAAGGAAAGTGGGTGGCCTCGAGAAACAGTGCGTGGCCCCCAGCTGACAGTCAGCAAGGAAACAGGAACTTCAGACACACAACCACAAGGAACTGGATGAGCTTAGAAGATTTTCCCAGAGCCTCCATATATATATGAGGCCAGTCCACACCCTAAGATCAGTCTTGTAAGACCGGAACAAAAAATATAGCCAAGCCAACAAAGACTTGAGGACTGCAAGTTTAAGATAAATCATCTCTTCCACTATTTTACCCTGTTTTCTTAGCTGTTTATTCCTATTGCTCAACTTACTTTCTTAACTGTATTTATGCATACATAATGAAGAAAGTACTTCACAAATGGAAAGTTCTTTGAGGGGAATAAGTAATGAGATGATCTCTAAAAATACGTAAAACTGAAGAAAACATTAAGGTTTTTTTTAAGATATTTGTCAGTGTCCATACCTGTTGTAACTAAGTAAACACGGCATACTGGTTTTTGTTTGTCATCCAGTTGAATCCAACACATAGGACTGTCCCACAGGGATGAAGTAACATACAATTTATTGAATGTAAAACTATTGATTTGCTCTATGAACCTTTACCTGTTCACAACAGAAAGGTTAAAATATATATATATATTTCGGGACCAAATTTATAACAGAAACTTGGAAGGTATATAGGAACCTCAGGGGCAGTGAGGTTATGTTCACGGGGGAAGAACAGCTCAGAAAGGAGAGTAAAACTGGAGGTACAACTCTAATAATGTGATCAACACCACTGAATAATACATGTAGATATTACTGAATTGGTGGACGGTCTGCTGTGCATATTCTCAACAACAGAATTTAAAACTAAATAAAGAAAAACAACAACATAAAAATAACTGCCCCAAGGGGTTTACAAAACTATAATTTTCTGTAATCTCTAAGGGAGATTTCTGTAATCTCTAAGGTGATATCACCAAGACTTTCCTCCCGTAGACTGTTTGGTGGATCCACACTGCTGATCTTTCACTTAGGAACAGAGCATCCAACCACTGCACAACCAAGGCTCCTTCACACCAGCAAGTCACAAAGTTACCAGTGTTAGCATCCAAGCTTTAAAATTCCCTTATAAGGAAGTTTTTTGAGGGCAATTAACATTATCTGTAAGACATCCAAGAGGAATCTGTGCTTTACTTTAGAATAAAGTTCAGTTGTTTTACAGAGAAATCAGAATACTCCACAGTTGCTGTTGTGGTTAACTGCCTTCTTGTATGTTCCAACTCCCCTATATAGGGTTTCTGAGGAGCAGCTGGTGAGTTTGAACCACTTACCTCCTGGTTCAAACATACCTTGCAGTCTCACACATTAACCCGCAGCACCACCCCAGAACTCTATCCCATAGCGGTGGTGGTGATAGTTTGCCGTGGAGTATCAATTCACGGGTTTCCGAGGCTGTTAGTCTCATCTTTTTCCCACAGAACTGCTGGTAGTTTCGAACTACTGACCATGAGGTTAGCAGCCCAACTCATAACCACTACACTACCAGAGCTCTGTCCATTCCATAGCTGAATTCTAAAGTGAGTTAATTTTGTGACCTACAGGGATTCAGATAAATACAGCTGAAAACCTAAATTCATCATCTGTCTGTCTACAAGCAGGGGTGGGGAACCTGTTTACTGCCAAAATTTAAAACATAATTCATGGGCCATGAAAAATTATCAACTTTTTAAATTAGCCTGCTGTATTTGGTCAAACATTTAATAAACTCACCCGGAATGTGATTACTGGAACTGTGGTTGCCTTGGCAGGGCCATACCTTACATGACCTGAGAGCCGGACATACCCCCTCCTGTCTACCACCACTAAATTCAGTTGTTCACAGACCACCTTGGAGATGATGAAAACCATAATGCAGAGTCTTATCATTGTTTTTCAAAAAAGCAGTAGCCGAAACAAACATTAAGACACACACTATGAAAAAACGAATTGGTACAACAATCAGTAGTAAGGTGTCTATCTCACTGCCATTGAGTTGACTCTGATGCACCAAGACCCTGTATAAGGTTCCCAAGGCTGCAAATCTTTACTGGAACCGATGGCCTCATCTTTCTCCCTCAGAACAGCTGGTAGTTTGAACTACCGACCTTAAGAGTAGGAGTCCAGTGCTTATCCTACAATGAGACTAGAGCTCCTAGTAACAGAGTATAGTACAGAATTTTAAGCTTCCTGAATCAGCATTACATCACTGAATTTGTCTTTGGTAAAGAAGGCTGGAGTCTTTTATATACACACAAATAACTAATCCTGAAATTTAATACCAGCAAAACATTATAATAATTCTTAGCCACTAAAACAAAACAAAAGTTAGACAAAATCTTTACCCATCACTCTCGTATCCCAAATCTTCTCTTAACCTCTCTTCTGGCTGAAATGAAAATGAACAGCAGTACAGGAAGAGGCAATAAACAAGGAGAAAGAGGAGAAGAGCCCTCATGACTTACTTACTTATAAATAAGATAAACTTCCTATTAATCAAGAAATGGTTCTACACTCTTTTGCATACATTAGAAGGATCCAAAAGCTGCAATCAAGAGTCATTTGGTCATTTATTACACAAATTATTCTTGTAAAATAAAACCTTGTCAGCTAAATGCTAACTTGGTTTACCAGTTCCTAATTACACAGCAGTCTGGTTGAAGGACATATACATAAGTAAACTATATCTCTAAGACACTGCTTTTGTGAAACTCCACATTTGCTATTTTTCTTTTCATGCCAAAAACGAAACCTATTATTTATAATAAGAGATGAAAACTCTGTATAAATCAGTAAGTAAACAAACTAATATATATATATCAAGTATTTAGATGCAGGCTTCTGATGCCTACAGTTTTGTTCACAACAAACAGTTATAAATTTCTAGCCAAAAATTCCCACTGCTCTAAAATTTGTATATGGCCTACTAAATACTTCTCATAAATTATGTCCTGACAGCATGTTATTTCTACTTACTGAAAATATTACTGTACTCACTAACATATAATTTTCTTTCTTTAAAAGATGAGAAAAACCCTGAACTCATACATGCCAAGTCTTACCACGGCACAGCCAGACACTGTGGAGCCCCACATTGGCAACCTACGAAGTAACATTTGCTCAATTCAGAGATAAGCCTGGTACGTTACCCTACACACTCTTTTGTGCTACACATTATGCTGCAAATGTAGGTGGTGACAACTATCCAGTGGTCTGCTTTACAAACTCTGAGACAATGCACATTTGTGAAGGTAGGAGCCAATACTAAATAGATTTTTGTTGTTGTTGTTGAATATATAAACAAGGATAAATCTGGCACTTGATTCTAAATCCACCAACTGTAATTACAAACACATGTGCACATTACGTAGCTACAGATGCACTTAAAATAAATACCTTATTGAAGATGTCTACTTCTCTACAAGCTACTAGAAATAGCTGCTAGCTATTCTGAATGCAATATTTTGCCTGTGCAAACACATAAATCAGAACAACTTATATACGAGAGAAGGCAAGATGAATATCTATATACATCACACTTATTTATTTTACATCCCTCAAAATTTTTACTGCACAGCTTCTAAACAGCATGCCAATTAAGATTCTGAAGGAACACTGGTCCAAAATGATGTAAAGGGTATTGATGCATCGCCACAGCTGTCTTTACAGGGTGGCTCCATCAAACCTACTTTCTTATTCTACTGTCCCTGCTTCTGAGACTGAGTAAACACCTTACTCTTAAACGAGTGCCTACATAACTATTCAAGACAATGTGTTAAGGGTATGAACCTCTGCAGTGGACATGGATTAAAGAGACTGCTCAATGTTCATGAGGCACTCACAAATTTGTCTCCAACAAAGTCAATGCTTAAAACGAGCAGAGAGCTGCAGGTTGTGTGTGTTACCTCTACTTCATTTTGACAATATGCAACAGTAATGAATAAACCCTACAGGGCTTCTGGTAAAACATGGCAGATGGAACACACAAATAAATTTCCACTCTCCCTCCTGAACACCATTAAAATGGAAGGCATTAAATGACATAAATTCATAAGGACTAAAAGGATGGTGGTGTCGTAAGTGTCATCCAGTCATTTGACTGTCTGCAACCCTACATAGGGTTTCCAAGGAGTGGCTAGTGAGTTTGAACTGTTGACCTTGCAGTTCAAACTGACCTTGAGGTACAGTATTTATCCTACAGCAGACAAGATATAAAAAAAAATTCTGGAAATAAAAAGTAGATAAATGAGCAGTAAATAATTCAGTATAGATACTAAAAGCAAAGTTCCAAAAAATGCTCAGAAATGAGAGGCAACACCTACCTCGAAGGTAAAATTAAAGGAAGTGGGACTATATAAAGAGTGATTGGTCCCAGGTTTTTCCTCCCCTCTCCTAGGAGAGCCAGGTTATCTCTATTGTACCCAAGAAGGAGACAGAGTTGACAGTCTCTGGTTTTCCTTCAGGGACACCAAATATAGCTGAGGACAGGGATGAAGCAACAACACTGAATTGCACATGCTGAATTGAGGAATGTTCAATTCCTGCTTCTTCACACTAAGAAGCACTAAATAATTACTCTGTAAGAAAAACCAAGCAACCTTAGAGAAAAGATGTAGACATGTTGACATTTGAGGATTTCCCAAAAGCATTCTTATTATTCGTCTACTAGCTCCTCTCTCCATGCCTAGCAACCTTATAGTGAAAGAAAAACATTAAAGCCAAGTCCCACTCAAAGAATGCACTTTAATCAAGGACTCAGCTGGGTTGTAGTCTATTCCAAGCTGACTCAGTTTCTTCAGTTTTTTGTGAGCTAATACGGTTTATTGAACTTCTGCAGGTTATTGAACTGAAGGTCGAGTCCTCACATGGGCTGCTGGTTAGAGAACTAGCTTGGTTCCTTCCTTCTGCACAATGTGCAGCTAGTTGCATCAGAGCAAGCAAGCAAGCACAGAAGAAAGAGACCACAGTCTCCCTCTAAACTAATCTCAGAAGCAATATCCTATCCTCTGTTGCAATCTATTTACTAGAAGCAAGTAAATTGAGTCCACCTTCCATGGGAGGAGATGAACTATACAAGAACATGAAAACCAGAAGGCAGAGATCACTGGGGGTAATTTTAGAGGCAGCCTACCAAAACATTTTAGAATTCTGTACCTAGTCCAAGGGTTGTTTTTCTATCTCTTTTTTAAATTTATTTTTAAAACCATTTTTGTGAATTGAGTGCACATTTACAGAGAAGATCATCAGTTTGATATTCAACCAATCATATACTTCGCTTCATTACAATGATTGCAATGCCCACCATATGCCAATGGTTAACAGTATTTACCTCTATTAGCTTTAACTTTTATAGGACATTATGGTGAGTGAAATTAGTAAATCACAAAAGGACAAATATTACATGAGACCAATGTTGTAAATGTTAAGAAAAACTTTTCTTGATAAAAGAAAAACAATCAGTGTTCAAACTCACCAGCTGCTCCTCAGAAACCCTACATAAGTAAAGGAAAATTCTAATCTTTTCCACTGTAATGAAGGATAGAAGAGAAGACTGCACCCTGTCAATCATGAAAAATTTGTAAGATCTGGGAAAACAAGGTGGCCCTCTCCAGTTCTGGCTCTCCCAGCTTTCACTGTGCAAGAATTACTTCAATAAAAAGAGAAACTTTGTGTAACAATTCAGAAACTTAAATAATAAACCAATCTTAATGAAGTTCCTACGGTATTCTAGACTCTGAGAATGCAAAAATAGATTAGGACCTCATTTCTCTTACCAAAGTGGCCCCTACCACAGGGCAAACAGAGAGGCTCTCCCCAGGCACTCCCAACAGTGATGCAAGGGGAGGGAGCCAGAGAAGAGGAGGGTCAGGCCTGGTGTTCCCAGGGATTCTGATGAGTGTGTGCTGCAAACACTAGAAGCTGTTAGCTGGACATGCTATAGAGAAAACAAAATCTAGGTCCGTAGTCAGAGCTTTACCACAAAGCATGGGACTTCACATTCTTGACGTAACCTCTCAAAATTTTGGATTCTACCTCTAGAGCATTAAAGAGAATCATCAAAATAGCAGGCATGAAATTTCATAACAGCTATAACTTGGTTCATCCATCTATTAATCTGCCATTTCGTTTTCTTTCTTTGCCTTTCTACAGGTAGTGGGCTTGCAAGTATTGCTGGAGGTTACAGAGTGATCACTTTTCCTGCATACCACGCTTTCAGGTGGAGGATACAGTCAAAATAATAGTAAAGTTGTGACTACCCTGGTCCTGGGAACAATGTGAACCTTTCCAGCCAGGGCACCTCTGAAAAGGAATCAGTTATAACAAGAAAGGATAACTGAATCAAAAGTCTAACAAGCAGAACACAAGTGGTGAGGAATAAGTTCATCTTGGTAAATGAAGTAAGTAAATACATACATGGGAAAGATTTAGAAGAAAATGTAACTCAGGGTTAAGACTGATTATATTCTTGATATGGTAGAATTACCACTTATGACTAATTTTTTTTTTATTCTAGTTTCTTTAAGTAAGTAATATAATGATGAATAAAGGAAATGTTTAAAATTTAGATTTTTTAAAAATTCTTATTTTAGGAAAGACAATGAAAAATATCAGAATTAAAAGGAGACCAACAACAAAAGTCTGGTTTTCCTCACTATACAGGTCATTTAACTGCAGTTCAGGAAAGAGAGGTGTTTGTGAGAGGGATAAAGAACAGATAAAAGGTATTACGATACATTGGATAAGAGTATACAACATAGGCTCAAACCCTGGTTTTGTCACCTATGTGGCCTCAGGCAAATTAACTTTCATCTGGAGGATTCTGTTTCCTTATCTGTAATATAAAGATGGAGTCCTGGTGTAACACTAGAAAATAATCACTGGACCACAAAGTTGATTTAAACCGCAAGGTCAGTGGGTCAAACCCACCAGCTGCTCCTTGGTAACCCTTTACAAGGTAGTTATGAGTTGAACTGATTCAACAGCACTTAACCACAAAATATAGACACACAGGCCCATCCTGCCAGGGGCAGCATATGGAATATGTCTGGACCAATACCTGGCACATATGAAAAACCCAAAGAATGCTTTGTGCTAGGCGAGTCATTACCTTCTCATTATCTTCATCTGGTATGCTTCATGCATAACTATTCAGTGGTCTATGGTTGCCCTGTTGACTCCTGGTACAACACTACAGGATCAAAACTGGGCTAAGAACCACAAGATCAACAGTTCAAACCCATCAGCTCAGGGTCACTATGAGTCAGAACTAACTCAATGATACTTAACAACAATGGTTAACCTCAATCTGTGTGTATTATTAACAAATGGAAAACACTTCCAGTCAATAGTAAACAGACCCAGAACATTTTTTCTTGACATGATATCAAAGTAATAAGGGGAATAAAACTTTTGTGAACTACCTCATACCCAAAATATATGATCCATAACCTGTAATTTCAATTTTCTAAAACTCATTAAAAAATTAATATTCACTGCAAATAAATTCACACCTAATGGAAATTTCTCTAAGTATTCGAAGCGGACAGAAAACGTAAAGCTAGAATGTTGACTGGTAAAAGGAAAACGTGCTTTGATTAAATTTATCTTATGAAATAAAAATTCTCTCCTAACCCCACTTCCAAATCTGGATGCCTTCCAAAATATTCTTCACTGATGGAAAAAAAAAGCAATTTTTACCAACACTGTTAAAAAAATTAAAAGGAAAGCATCTTTGTTCTAAGTCTAGTTTATAATTTCCTTTCCTGCTCTTCTACTGCTAGAAAGAACGTACTGAAATTTCAGATAGTTAATAGTAAGAGTTCTCAAGAGTATGAGGTGATCAGCTTGCAATTACTTTAAGTCCCCCGACTTCCTGACCTCTACGGTTTGTTTGTATCATCCTCTCACACCCAGAGCAGAAAGACGTTTTATTGTATATACACAAAAATTACCAAGGTCATGAAGTCAGGAAGACTTTTCCCAAGGAAGAAAAAATTAATACTATTATTGGCTAGAAAAATACTCATTCAACATAGCCATCCATTCTCAAGAGAGTCACATTAGTCTATCTCCAAAAGATTTATGATGGAATAAAAACCTGACAATTGATGATCAATCCTTTTTGATGGTTTCATCCAACACTTTTATTTTCTTCAACTGTGTTATTGTTGTTGTTAAGCACCGTCGAGTTGATTCCGACCCATAGTGACCCTGTATAGGGTTTCTAAGGATTGGCTGGTGAGCTTGAACCGCCAACCTTGTGGTTCAAAATGACTTTGCAGTCTATTGCATTAACCAGGACTCCTCTCCAAGCATAACCAGTAGCATAATTATTATGTTCCTCAAATTCAAGACTGATTAATGACAAATTGGGGCTGGAACTCATGTGGTTCTTTGGCTGGAACGCCAATACTCTGCCCACTACGTCACTGTTCTTAGTGACCAGTGTGAGCTAGGTGAAAAGTCCTAAGGATGCTTTGTAATGTATTCTAGCCTGTGATTTGGTTGTTGTTGCTGCTAAGTGCTGCTGAGTTGGTTCTGACTCATTCAAGCGACCCTGTATAGAGTTTCTAAGGAGCAGCTGGTGGGTTTGAACTGCCAACCTTGTGGTTCACAGTCCAGTGGTGATCCTACAGTGCCACACCAGGAGTCCTGGTGTGATGTGGTTAGGTAATGTATAAAAGGCCGCATTAGATCCCAGCTCTCCATTACAGAACTTCAATTTACAGACCCCAGAAGGCTGCAGTGGGTGTTCTTAATATGAAACATGGAAACCACCATTCATCCCTCAATTTTTTTTCTTGCACAAACAGAATCTCTGGTTTTGAGTAGTAAAAACTATCCCAGTTTCTCTCTGCTTCAAACCTTCTCCTAAACCAAACTATAAGACTATAGGTCTAGTCATTATTATATTTAAATGTTTTGTTTAATTGTGCATTTCTCCTTCACATTTTGAATACTGAATATCTGAATTCCAATGAATTCATTAAACCTATTTTTAATGAGCTCTGCTATAGATTGAATGAATTACACGTCCCTTCAAAAGTATGTTAAGGTCATAATGTCTGGTACTTGTAAATGCGACCTTGTTTTGAATTAGGTTCTCAAAAAATGTTATCAGTTAGCATGAGGTCATGAAATAGGACAGGTCCTAATCCAATGTAAGTGGAGCAGTGCAGTGAATTACTGCTTATGGTTCTTCTCCCCATAATCATTTTAACTCCCAATAAACAACGTTTTTGTCCTGATGGGTCAGCATAAGAGAAGGTGGGCGAAGATGCTGATGGGATTATATGATTCATTGGTGAGTGGTTAATACCATTAATTATGATTGTAAAAACCAAAACGTTAATGTGGATATAGATCTTCCTACAATCAAAGAGGAGCAAGGAGTAGAGCAGATCCTGTGGACCCCCAAATCCCCGCATACTGAAGCTTCTGGATTCAGGGACAGAAAACTGGAACAGAATAGCAGCAAAACCAAGAACCAGAATACAAAACAGAACGGTGGGCTTCCAGGCCCACAAAGCAAGTAAAGCTGCGTGACTCTAGGCAGGAAGCTTGCTTATAAAGTAGGATGCCTCCAGGCACTTAACTGGAGGAGCTAGGTTTGCTAACTCACAAAGCTAGAGCCATGTGCCTTCAATCTGAAGCTTATGGTAGAGTGGTATGCCACGTGGGCATTTATCAGCAGTCCTACGAGAGCTTTGTAACATGGAATGAGCAAGACAGAGGCCTGTCTGCGGACACAAACAGCAGAGGCAAGGCTGTCCTGACAGGAATCGCTGCCCTGAACATCGCTGATCCTGAATTGTAACCTGTTAACTTCCCTAGTGATCCCCATAATTGCGAGCAATAATGAGTTCTATATGCCCATTGCAATAGATTATCGAACCCAGCTGAGAAGTAGGTGTGTAATGGGAGGGATGATTTGTTGCTCATTTTTAACAGTGGTCTCCTTATAAAAACAGAAGAAGCACAGGATGAGACGAGGAAGGAAAAGAGTCATGCAATGAAGGAGGCAGAGAGGAAAAGACCACAAGTGCTGCTTACCATCAGAAGAGAGCAGCTCATCACCAGAAGAGAGGCATGGAACAAATTCTTCCCCAGAGCTCTCAAAAAGAATCAATGGTCAATATCTTGATTCCAGATTCATAACCTCCAGAAATGTAAACCAATAGATTTACATTTTCATAAGCCACCCAAGTATGTGGTACTTTTTATGTTATTGTTAAATGCTCTCAAGTCAATTCCAACCCATAGTGACCCTGTATATGGTTTTCAAGGAGCAGCTGGTGAGTTTGAACCACTGACCTTGCAGTTCAAACGATTTTGCAGTCTGATGCATTAGCCCACAGCGCCAAACCAGAACTTTGTTATGGGATCTCTTAAGAACCAATATAAGCAAACGACGTATAGCATTAGGCAAATCTGCTGCAGAAAACCTTTTAAAGTGTTGAAGAGCAAAGATGTTAGCTTGAGGACTAAGGTGCACCTGACCCAAGCCTTGGTATTTTCAATGACCTCATATGCAGGTGAAAGCTGGACAGTGAATAAGGAAGACCTTAGAAGAATTGATGTTTTTAAGTTATGGTGTTGGAAGAGAATATTGAAAGTGCCATGGGCTGCCAAAAGAACCAGCAGATCTGTGTTGGAAAAAGTGCAGTCAGAGTGCTCCTTGGAGGCCAAGATGGCCAAACTTTGTCTCTCATACTTCGGACATATTGTCAGGAGGGACCAGTCGCTGGAGAAGGGTATCATGTTTGGTAGGGTGGAGGGTCATAGAAAATGAGGAAGACCCCCAGAAAGATCGACTGGCAAAGTGGCAGCATCGACGGACTCAAGCATGCCAACGATAGTGAGGTTGGCCCAGGATCGGGCAGTGTTTCGTTCTGCTGTACATAAGGTCGCTATGAGTCAGTACCGACTTGATGGCACCTAACAACAACAACTATGTGTTAAGTTCTGTGCTAGGTACTAGGAAAAATACAATGAATAAACACTCGCTATGAAAAAAAACAACTTGGAGCCTGACAGATTAACTAGATGGAGCATGCTGAATTCAAACGACCATAACATAAAGCAGAAGTTAAGGACTGCTTGTTGAAATTCACTTTGTTTCTTAGGATGGATTTTACTGACACTCAATAAAATCTGGAGAAAAGAACTAGAATTTTTTCTTAATGCCACTGAAGCTAATTTTTCTTTCAAACTACCTCTATTCTACAACTTAGTAAATCACATATTCTTGAGGTGGCAGCATTATTTGAGGTTTCACATTAGTATTTAAATCATCCTTTCACAAACAATTTTAAGAGAAAAGAAAAGCATGTAAGAAGTAGTATGTTTCCATGTGAGAATACTACTTAAATCCAAGTCTCTGGATTTTCTTTTTTAAGTCAAATGCTGATGCATAATTCATTAGGAAAGTCTTTATAATGGCAGGAGTGGGAGAGCTGGCGAATAATTCGTAAAACCCACAAAGAGAAAAAACCTTAAGAGTACTTCCAGAAGCAACAGAGCAAAAGAGAAACAGCCGCAGATTATGTGAGAAAAAGTACTGATGATGTCAGAAGACCCAGATTCTAATTCTAGCTCTATCACTGATCAGAGGGCAGACTTGAGTGGGTCATTATCTTCTCGAAACTTCAATTTCTTCATTTCTAAAGTGAGGAAAATGCTGCTGGTTCTATTTATACAGCAGAACCTTCTCAAGAGGCAAACATGATAGACGGTGGAAAAGCACATTGGAAAAAAAACAAAAAAACTACATGCTACAAAACTGATTGGGCGAAAGATGAGGCTTTCTGCTTCCGCAAAGATTTACAGCCTCAGAAATTCTATACAGGGTCACTATGAATCCGAGGACTCCTGGTGCGATGCTGTAAGATAAGCCTTGGACTGCTACTCACAATGTTGGGGTTCAAACCCACCACCTACATCTCAGAAACCCTTTACAGGATTGCTATGCATTGGAACAGACTCGACAACACTTAGCCACAACACATAAATGATCACATATCAACAGAGAAATTTGAGAAATGTAATCAAGGCAAAGGAGCCCTGTTGGTGCACTGGTTAGTGTCCTATTACTAATCAAAAGTTTGGTGATTCAAAGCCACCAGCTACCTCTCAGTAGAAAGCTGTAGCAGTCTGACGCCGTAAAGACTTACAGCCTTGGAGCCTTCTGGGGCACTTCGACTCTGGCCTATATGCAGGGTTGCTATGAGTTAGAAGGGACTTGACAGCAATGGATTTTTCCAGTCTTTTCTATGAATATTTTAATTCCTATTTTTGTCTTCTCTCATCAAAATTAAGTTGGATTTTTTTTTTTCTAAGAGTCTGCTAAATCAGTCAGTTGGCCTCTGATTCAACTAATTTTAGAAAATTATCTCATAGTTAACTGCTAGATGCAGAGGAATTTTTTCTTGACAATTGCTTCATTGCATAATGTGGACAAAATCACTATTCAGTAATATACCACAGTAAAGAAGTCTTATTTACTATTTTTTATATTAATACTGAAAGTGACAAAGACAATTTAATTCAAAATTGAAAACACAGATGCAACTATTGTTGCTGTTATTGTTAAGTGCCATCAAGTCAAGTTCCAACTCATAGTGACTTTGTATAAGTTTTCCGAGGAGTGGCTGGTTGAGGTTGAACCGACGACCTTTTGGTTCAAACCGATGTTGCAGTCCGGCGCATTAACTGAGAGCATCACACCAGGACTCCCAGCTGTAACTACTACAAGGGTAAAGACAACTAGAACAAAAAGTTGGGTTTTTTGTAATTTATCAAATTGCAAGGAGCCGTGGTGGTGCTGTAGACTAAACAGCTGATGGCTTGCAGTTCAAACTCACCATGGGAAAAAGATGACACATTCTGTTCCTGTACAGATGTACAGCCTCTGATACTCTACATAGGGTCGTCATGACTCGGAACTGACTTGATGGCAAGCACTAGGTTTGGGTTTTGTTTTGTTTTGTTTGCTTTTATCAAACTCCTCATGTTTTCTGACCCATATGAATAGTAAGTATTTCTTCCTCAAACAGGCAACATGCAATCTTAAACCTGCCGAGCCGCTGTCATCCACAAACAGCATGAGGAACATGGAAGTAAAATAGTCTTCTAAAGAGTAACTTTTATTTACCAGACGCTGGGAGAGGGGAAGGAGAGAAAGATTATAGCTATTTTACTGGAAGGTACACATACTAAGCCCAATGGCTTGTTTGTCCTTTTAAATTAACTCTGCTTAGAAAACCTCTCATTAACGTAATCTAAATTAAATGCATGTTGGAACCACTTATATCTGTTACTCCTCTTCTGATGAGCAATTAGTTTATCCTTGCATTCTATTCCTGATCCACTTACAGTTAAAATATAGCAGAGTTGAGAAACATTTATTAAATCATCCTGTGTTGAATTTTCTGAGGCCCAAATATATCTTTTTTTCTTTCTTTATCTTTGAGAGTTAGACAAGAAAATAAAAACAATAGAAATTAGAGCTTTTTGCTTTGTTTAAGAGTCATAATTAAAAGAAAACGTAAGAAAAGATGTTGGACATCATTAGTCACGAGGGAAATACACAGGAAAATCACAATGAGCTACCACTTCACACCTAACTTGGGATGCTTAGAATAGAAAAATCAGACAACAACAAGTGTTTTTAAGGATGTAGAGAAATCAAAACCCTCAGACTGTTGATGGGAATATAAAATGGTGTCTTCACTTTGGAAAATTCAGTCTTGGCAGTCCTCAAACGGTTAAACAGAATTCTCAAGTGACCAAGAAATTCTACTCCTAAGTGTACAGCCAAGAATTGAAAACAGATATTTAAACAAAAACTTGTACACAAGTGTTCTGAGCACCATTATTCAAATAGCCAAAAGGCAGAAGCAGCTCAAATGCCCATCACCAATTAATGGATAAAAATATGCTATATTCATTCAGTGGAATATTATTTGGCCCTAAAAAGGAATGAAGCATTGATATATGCTATAACGGATTAACCCTGATAACAGTATGCTAAGTGAGAAAGCCAATCACAAAAGACCACATATTACATAATTTACATGAGATGTCTGGAACAGAAAAATCTATAAGGAAAAAAAAGAGATTTATGGTACACAGGATAGAGGGAAATGGTGGGAACCAAAGGGTGGCAGTTAAAGGACACTGGATTTAACTGACTTAATATTGATTGTGGTCATGTCTGTGAATATACGAAAGCGACTGAATTGTACACTTTAGATCAATGAATTGCATGATATGTAAATTAAATCTCCATTAAAAAGCTGTTAACATAAAACAGTCAAGAACAGAAAGCATGCAATTCTAGAGATGAGGTAAACTAATCATTTTACTTACAAAATGAAATCATTTTAATCATAAATATTTAATGAAAGAACAAAAAACAATTGCTAAAATTACCACGTATCTAGCCTGCAGTTATTTGTCAGGAGCTTTACAGTCCTCATCTCAAAGCCTCCTTACACACACACATTGTCTAAGACAATGTATAACTGTCAAGGATTAATTTTTGTCCCAAAAAATAAGTGTCAACGGGCTGGGACATGATTCTCAGTGCCTTGGCAGTTATACGATAATGTTATTATTGTTAAGTGCCGTCGAGTCAGCTCCAACCTATAGCAACCCTGTATAGGGTTTCCAAAGAGTGGCTGGTGGGTTTGAACCGCTGACCTTGTGGTTCAAACCAACCTTGTGGTCCATCACTTATCCTACAGTGCCACACAAGGACTCCAACTTTCTTTTTAGAACATCATTAAAAAACCTAAGCACGTACTCAAAATTACTTGAGGCCAATGCTGTGTTCTTTCCCTTGCCGTTGTTGCTAAGTACTGCCAAGCTGGTTTCAATTCACAGAGACGCTGTATAGGAGTGACCTGGTGGGTTTGAACTTGCTACCTTACAGTCAGCAGTCCAGAGCTTCTACTACAGCACCACACTAGGGCTCCATTTCCTGTATCATGATAAAAAAAAAATTTTTAAAAAGGGACACGGAAGCAAGTTTTCTGGATCAGGCATATGCTCAAAGGAAATTTCTACATAAATAATGAAGGCATAAAGAAGGAAAAAACATTTGCCCAAAGTTATTGGACCTACATTGCATGTATTTTCACTCATTCACTAAATAAATCTTTGCCAAAAAATC
Organism: Chrysochloris asiatica; assembly: GCF_000296735.1. Lineage (NCBI taxonomy): Eukaryota > Metazoa > Chordata > Mammalia > Afrosoricida > Chrysochloridae > Chrysochloris > Chrysochloris asiatica. The sequence continues at coordinate 2,550,700 of NW_006408693.1, forward strand.
TATCTCCAGAGAGCTAGTTGTTAAAAACATGAAGTGAATGTTTAAATCATTTTCAGCCTTTTCTAATTTGTCTTGTTACTGTTTTATGATTCAGACTCATTTAAAATATAATTATCAAAAGGTGGTAGAAATGTACTGCTGTTGCTAACTGCCATCAGGTCCTCGCTGACTCAGAGTAACCCTGCATAGGATTTACAAGGAGTTACTGCTGCTAAGTGTCATCAAGTCGGTTCTGACTCGTTGTTGTTGTTGTTAAGTGCTGTCCAGTCATTGCCGACCCATAGTGACCCTGTATAGGGTTTCCAAGGAGCAGCTGGTGAGTTTGAACACCCACACTGTGGTTCAAATGACTTTGAAGTCCAGCACATTAGCCCATGGTGGCTGTGTGCTGTAGACTCGGTTCTGACTCATAGCGACCCTGTACAGGGTTTCCAAGGATGTAAATCTTTACGGGAGTAGAAGGCCTCATCTTTCTCCCGCAGAACAGCTAGTAGTTTCTAACTGCTGACCTTGCAGTTCACAGCCCAATTCGTAACCACTACGCTACAGAAACTCTGAACAGGATTTCCAAGGAACTGCTTTTGGGTTTGAACTGCTGACCTTATGGTTCACAGTACAGTGTTGATCCTACAGGAATCCTTACAAGGAGTGGCTGGTGGTTCTGAACCACCAACCTTGCGATTAGCAGTCCAGTGTTTATCCTACAGCACCACACCAGACTGAAGAATATATAAGCTAGCCCCTGGCACTCTGAATATATACATGCCAAAATGAAAAAGTACTAATTTCTATTTGTAACCACCAGGATTTAACTCTCCAGAATCCAGAATAGCATGAATATGGTGTTGGCAGCTCTAAATTCTCAATCTACAGACTTGATTTCCTCTCATTTGGATCATAATAAACTTGGCCCAAACTTTCTTCAATTCTATAGAATAGTATCAAATTCCAATTTCCTATGAAAGAGTATAGAGTCCTGGTGTGGCATTGTATGATAAAGCACTGGACTTCTGAGGTTGATTTGAACTGCAAGGTCGGTGGTTCAAACTCACCAGCTGCTCCTCGGAAACCCTACATCAGGTCACTGTGAGTCAGAACTGATTTGACAGCACATAACAACAATAAATCTCTTATAAAGTTCAAACATCAAAAAGTAACAGTGATAAGATGGATCTCTTTAACAGTATTTATTGTTGTTGTGGTAGTTAAGTGTCATGGAGTTGGTTTCAACTTATCGTGACCCCGTATGGGGTTTTGAGACTTTAAATCTTTTTACAGAAGAAGACTTCCTTCTCCCAAAAAAGCAGATGATGGGCTCAAACTGCCAACTAAACCTATGAAATTGTTGGTTTTTCACCATTCTTGACAAACAAAAAGTCTTACAGTTCATCCCACATTCATTGTTGGTATTGTCAGTTGCCATCAAGTCAATTCAGAGTCCTCATGTGGCATTGTATGATAAGCACCGGACTGCTAACACAAGGTCAGTGGTTCAATCTGGTCACTGGAACTGACTTGAAGACAATTAACAACAAGAAGTTAATTCATACTTATGACGACTGCAGGCATGCAAAGCAGAACTGCTACACAGGGTTTATAATTGCACATTTTCTGAATTGGAGCCTAGTATTGGAATTATTTGATCTGCACAAATATTCCAAAAGCTCCAGCAGCAAGCACCAGGTGAACAGAGCCGCCACTTATTATATTTGTATTCAGGAGTAAATTATGATCTGAGCCACTACAGCTTCCCTTTCTGAAAGCTGGGAATTGAAACACCTGCCTGGATTTACAAGTTACTGTAAAGAGGAACAGGTATGAATTCATTCAGGTTTCAGATATTTAAAACATTTCCAGATTTAGGAAAAATTAAGGTTTTAATGTCTTACCAGTTTTTAACTTCTATAAAACAACGTGGGAGAATGGAAGGGATATGTTTCTGTACTTCCCCTCTCCAAGCACACTAGATTACATAAAGTTTGAAACTTATTCTCCACAATAACAATTTCTGTGTTTTGGGAGACACAGTCTAATTCTGCATGCCTTAAGCTGTTTCATCTATAAAGCAGGTAATGAGGAAGTGGCCACTCTGTTCCTGTTCACTGTTTGCATGCAGGAATATGGACCCACTTTTGCCAAACCCTTTTAGAACTTCTGTAATTAAGAAAACTAGAAACAGAAATAGATGCAAAATTCTATAATATGTTTCTAATTTTTTAAAGAGCTGATTTTCACTTGTTCAATTTAGGTGCCGAAAATTTAAAGTTACTTTCTGTTGCATTTACAAGTCAGCACACAGATAATAAATTTATTTTAGGAGCAGGCTCCCAACATGGAAAGGAAATTTTGTCAATGAACTGCGTGAAAGACCTCATCCAGGCACATGGGGGAAAAACCTCATCCAGGCACAAATGCGCCCCCAGCAGGCTCAACCACCCTATCACCTTCTACTCTTAGGGTTGTGATGTTTTAACTGTGAAGACTTTATTTCTGTTTGGCAGGACCGGGTAAGTTTCATCTCCTCTATACACCCATTCCTCACTTATAGACAATCTTATTATCTGACATTTCACATAGAAAACAATGGTTAAAAAAAAAAAAAAATCTGTCTAAGTATTTTTCATATTAATAACATACGAGGTGCCAGGTGAGAGTTAATGCGGATTGTACAGCTAAGGTTATGCATGCTGGCTCTGATGGTTAAGGCTATGCATCAGCTTGGCTCGGCCATGATTCTCAGTGGTTTGGAAATTGTGTAATGATGTAGTCATTGTACATTTTGTGATCTGATGTGATTATCTTTCATTTTCACATAACACCAATTTTCACATAACAACCTGGAACCTAACCATGTTGGTAAGTGGGGAGTTGGTGTATCTACATTTCCTCCCCTCTACAGAGTCCAGTTCTCAGCAAACTGCATAAAGAATAATGCATGTATGTTAGAAGCGAAAAAGGCTCACAGGCATTTCATAAAGTTTTAGATTTTGTATGTTAATCTTATTTTCTATTTAATGACTCATGCATCACAGGGTACACATTCTTAGATTTGATGATGAAACTAGGCACATGACATATATCTTCCACATTAATTAGCACTCGCAGAAAAGATGAAATAAATATCACAGAGCATCCAAATGTAACAAGCAAACTTTTTATAAATGTCCATTAACAATGATAACAGCACCATTATTTCTGTTTAATTCTTCCACCAAGTTCCTAAAACCACAAATGAAAATAGCTATTTGGAAATAAAAATGTATTCCTTAGAACACAATATTTAAATGACTATATCAAGTTGCTATTTTGCCAAAAGACCAAAGTTCTTTCATAGAAAACTCTTTTATGCATTCAAAGTCGGGTTCACTACAGGAGCATTGGTGGTGCTGTAAGAAAGCAATGGACTGCAACCCACAAGGTCAGTTCAAACCCACCAGTCACTCCATGGGAAAAAGATGAAGCTTTCTGCTCCCATAAAGATACAGCCTTGGAAACCCTGTACAGAGTTGCTATGAGTCAGAACCGACTCAACGGTACATAACAACTACTACAGGGTTAACATATACTATCTGGCATAAAATGTATAATAAGAGGAAGGTAAGCAAAAAATGGAGTCCTGGTGTGGCGCTGTGCGCTATTGTGCTGGACTGCAAAGTTGGCAGTTCAACCTCACCAGCTGCTCTTTGGAAACCCTAAACAGGGTCACCATGGGTCGGAACTGACTCAACAACACAACAACAACAAGCAAAAAATGATGAAGGCAAAGGAAGGAGTACAAGAGGTAGAGGAAACAGAGTAAAGACTGTTTTATACAAAATCCTGCAAAAACAATAATCTACAAGTACATGCACAGACCATATGCAAACTGAGCATGTGCGGGAAGGAGACTGGGACCATATGCATCAACATGTAGAGGCTTAAGAGAGGCTAAAAAAAATTTAATACTGGATTCATTTAACAAAAAAATAAGTATGATTTAGATTTCAATTTCTCCAAAGCATATAAATATAAAAATAATTCAAGATGTCTATTACTCCTCATCTATCCAGTTTTACATAACTTGGATAATGCAAATAATAAAATAAATGATAATAATGTCTGATGAGATTAGCAAGGGGAGTAATTGTTTTTGCTAAAATTGTTATTTGCCTTCTACACCTATAACAGTAGTACGCATGGAATCTTATTCATTTGCTACAAAGTGAATTTTTTTAACAAGGTTGAATCCTGCTTACGTTCAAGGCCCATAAACCAAGAAAGGAAAAAACAGAACAAAACACACAAGACAATTACATGGGGGAGTGAAACTTCAGTAGAGGCCCTCTCCTGTATATGAGAAAAGACTCATAGCCCCAAAGTTCAATATCTAATTTGAGAATGTGAAATGCTTGTGAATTTTTCAATTATCTTCTCTTTCCCTATACCCTTATCTCCATCTCCCCACTCCCTTCACAATCCCAGTTACTAACACAATTCCTGATTAGAAAAGAAGGAATAAAAAAGTAGGTAAAGAGGGAGGCAGCAGCCAGTTTAGCTATCTGGTGTGTTATATCAAAGAAGATAAGAAACGAGCTACAAGAGGCAACAGGAAAAGCTTCACAGACAGAAATCAAGCAGCAACTAAAAGGTTGGCATTAAGAGAAAAGACCAAAACACCTTTTTTTTTGTAAAGCACAGACTCAAGTTTCAAGGTATCATGTCTGATGGGAATGCACTCTGATCTGCCTTGATACCTCAAAAAGTTTTCCTCTATTTCAGTCCAATGAAAACACCTAAAATAAAATACTTATTATTCCAACTCTTACTAATTTTTTTAAATCTTACTGAGGTTATTCAAATATACAATTCAATACTGTTCTGTAAATTTTCCAAGCGGAGCAACCATCACCAATGAATCAGTTTTAGAGCATTTTTCATCTCCCTAGTAAGACCCCTCAAGGAGCTCTGATAGCATAGTGGTTAAAAGTCGGGCTGCCAACCTCAAGGTCAGCAGTTCGAAACTACCAGCTGTTGCGCAGTAGAAAGATGAGGCTTTCTGCTCCTGTAAAGATTTACAGCCTCAGAAACCCTGGGCAGGGTCACTATGAGTCAGAACCAACTCCACGGTACTCAACAACAACAACAAAGTAAGGCCCCTCAGATTCCTGGTGTAGCACTATAGGATATGCACTGGACCACAAGGTCATTTGGTGGTTCAAACTCACCAGTCGTTCCTCAGAAACTCTATATAGGGTCGCTGTGAGTCGGAACTGACTCGACAACACTTAACAACAACAACTAAAATAAGATACCTCATGTTCATTTGGACCAATCCCCATTCAATATCAAGTCAACCATTAACCTACTTTTTGTCTCTCTATATTTGCCTTTTCTGGACATTTCATATAAACTGAATCATACACTATTCCAGTGCATGATTCAATGTGGAACTTTGGTGACATCACTTAACTTGACTAGACTTTATTTTTCTCACAATAATTGTACCTACCTCACAAACCAAGTGTTGCTGTTACTAAGTGCTTTGGAGTTGGTTCCAACTCATAGTGACTCTGTATAGGGTTTCCAAGGAGTGGCTGGTAGGTTTGAACTGCTGACCTTGTGGTTAGCAGTCCAGTGCTTATCTTACAGTGCCACACCAGGGCTCCTCACAGAACTATTTGTTGTTGTTAAGTGCCAAATTACAGCAAGGAGTAAATGAGGCAATTCAAGTGAGATACTTATAATAGGGGCATGAAGTTCAAAATCAATTTACAGTAAAGGAGTTAAGATTCTACTCCGGTAGTGTAGTGGTTACGAGTAGGTTGCTAACCTATAGGTCAACAGTTTGAAACTACCAGGCGTTCCGCGGGAAAAAGATGAGGTCTCAGAAACCCTATGCAGTGTCACTATGAGTGGGAACCAACTCCACTGCATAAAACCACCACCACACCACTGCTTACTTATACCTTTACGGTCATTCTTCTACAAACAGGGCCCCAAATTCAACATAGCCAAAAGTGAGCTTTGTATCTTTCACCTCAAAACTGCTCTCTTCTGTTCCTTCACACAGAGAAGATATTCATCAGAAACGGACAAATTTCTAGATGCCTTTTTACCTATCCTCACAGTGAACCAAGTACTATAGACTTAACCTCATTATTAAAATCAATCTTGAATTTGCCTCATTATCTTCATTCCCTCAGCTTTAGTAACAACTCATATTTTTTCCCAGTTTAGTGATAAAGCTTCCTATCTGTTTTCTCTATTCCAGTTGGGACTTCTTCTAATCTATATATCCTATGTCTATCACCAGGTAGTCTCTAAAAATGCAAATCAGATCATTTCACTGAAAAGGTTCCCCATAACTTACAGTAGAGCTACTAATGTCACCAAATGTCTACCAAGCACTGGTTTCTGCAATCTCTATTTTTCCATCTTTATTCAGTTTAGGAGCTCTGGTAGCGTAGTGGTTATGCATTAGACTGCGAACCACAAGGTCAGCAGTTCGAAACTACCAGCCGTTCCGCAGGAGAAAGATGAGGCTTTCTGCTCCCGTAAAGATTTACAGCCTCGGAAAACCCTGTACAGGGTCGCTATGGGTTGGAACCGACTCGACGGCACTTAACAACAACAACAACAGTCAGTTACCAGAACACACCCTTGTCCCCAGTAATTCTGAACAATCTTCAATTTCCCAAATGTATGAGCCAGTCTTAGTTTCTCAAGCAAGCTAGGCAACTCATAGCCATGCCAACTTACACATCTCTAAGAATGTCAATTACCTTTTCAACTATTTGCTCACTAAAGAGACTTTATCAGTCTCCCTGAACCAACTTGTGTGATCTGGAGGTTCCTCCTCCATCAGAAAGTGCCCTGGTGGCATAATGTTTAAGCACTTGACTACTAACTGAAAGTGGTTTGAACCTACCAGTCTCTCCACAGTAGAAAGATGTCGCAGTCTGTTCTGTAAAGATTATAGCCTTAAAAACCCTTTGGAACAACTGTATCACTATTCATCATATTCAACTTGAGGGAAATGTGTTTGGTTAGTCTCGCCTCCAATCAGAACTGAACAAGATAATATACAAAAACTAGCTCCAACATCAATTCAATGAAGTGGTTTTCAACTACCTTCTCTCTCTTCCCAGCTATCGCCCTTCTCCTTAACATTCACATTCCTAGTTACTAACAAAATTCCTGATTATGGAGAAAGAATGGCATTGTAAAGGAGGGAATGAGGGAGGCAGCAGTCAGTTTAGCTATCTGGTGTGTTCTATCAAAGGAGCTAAGAAACAAGTTACAAAAGGCAACAGGAAAAAGTTTTGCAAACAGTAATCAAGCAACATCTGAAAAGATTGGCATAAAGAGAAAAGATCAAAATAACTTTTTTTTTTTTTAAGTACAGACTCAAGTTTCAGTGTACCATTTCTGATGCATTTAGTTCAAATTTAACATTGTGTACAGATGATGTCATCCAACAACTCTTCTGGCTTCAGTTATTAGTGTCTACTGAGATAATCTCTAAATTCAGGTGGGATATGTTGAAGATGAATGGAAAAAAGATTGAAGCTGCCCAAGACTTCATTTTGCTCAGATCAACCATCAACACTCATAGAGGTAGCAGTCAAGAATCAAATGGCACATTTGATTACGCAAATCTGCGGCACAAGCCCTTTTTAAAGTGTTGAAGAGCAAAGATGTCAGTTTGAGGACTAAGGTGCGCCTGACCCAAGCCATGGATTGTTAATAAACTTATACGCATCCATGAAAGTTGGACAGTGAATAAGGAAGACCACAGAAGAGATGCATTTGAGTTAAGGTGTTGGGAGGAGAATATTATAAGCACCACGGACTGCCAAAAGAACAAACAGATCTGTGTTGGAAGAAGTACAACCAGAATGCTCCTTAGAAGCCAGGATGGTCAGACTTCGTCTCTCATACTTCAGACATATTATCAGGAGGGACTAGTCTCTAGAGAAGGACATCATGCTTGGAGAAGTGGAGGGACAACAAAAAAGAGGAAGACGAGATGGACTGGCACAATGGCAGCAGAAAAGAGGTCAAGCATAGCAGCAGTTTTGAGGTTGGCGAAGGAATGGGTAGTGTTTTCTTCTGCTATACATAAGGCACCAACTCAACGGCACCTAACAACAGGTGACGGGAGAGTCCTGGTGTGATGCTGTAGGATAAGCAATGGCCCGCAAGGTCAGTTTGAAAGGCAAGGTCATGGGTTCAATCTCACCAGCCACTCCTTTTTGGAAACCCAGTACAGGGTCACTGTGAATTGGACCCAACGTAGGGGAATTAACAACCACAGCAAAAGCAACAGATGAAGAGAGGGGGCAAAGGGAAGAAAGAGGGGGTTCAGGCAAGGGAGAATGAAGAGAGGACAGAAACATGGAAGGGAAGAGGAAGGGAAAAGACAGGAGAGAAAAGGGAAGAAGTTGAGGCACTCCTTGAAAGCAAAGGGCAACAGAGGAGAAAGGAAGGAGTAGGAACTAGAGGGAACACCCACTTCTCTCAGGGGAGGGTTTGGGGGGCATAAGCCTTTAATAATAATAATGTGAACTCTTTTAATGATGATGCAAAGGTAACTGTACAATTTCTTTCATAATCTTATGATTTTGACACACTACCATTCCCTGTGATTCTAGCTCTACAGTGGAGGAAAAATTTATACCCTTCCATCTGCTGGAGACAACATTTCATTTCCTTTCCAAAGCACTCTTCACATTTACTGTCAATCAACCAACAGTTACTTTTCAGGTTTTCCATCTGTTTTCATTTTTTGCTTTTCTCTCTTCAGAATCCATGGAAAATTTAAGACTTATTTCAAAATGCTATAAATATCAAGGATATTTGGATAAATTATTCAGAGCTATAGAGGTACATGAGGTCGGCGGTTCAAGCTCACCAGTCGCTCCTCGGAAACCCTATACAGGGTCGTTATGGGTCAGAACTGACTCAATAGCACTTAACAACAACAAAAAGCTACATATTAGAGATTATCCAAATCAGTGGTTTCAACATTGTCTCCCATCTCCAACCAACCCTAGCTTCATTTTCAATAATGCATTTCCCTATTTTATTAGTTGTTAAGTCAAGGTCCAATCAGGCTTTCTGACAAATATAAAATACCTAATGCTTGTTGTTGTTACATCAAGTCATTGAGTCGGTTCTGACTCATAGTGACCCTGTAAAGGTGTCCAAGGAGCAGCTGGTAGGGTTGAGTCGTCGACTTTGTGATTCACAGTCCAGTGCTGATCCAAAAGCACCATACCAGGAGTCCTAATGCTAGGCAATCCAAATTTATCATTGTTGTCCAAAAGTGAAAACAAGATGAATAAATAAAATTCCAACATTTTGTTAGCCCATGTGACCCTATATTGGGTAATAGCAAGTTTTGGAGGTTTTTTTAGAATTTGATGATGGACTCTAACTACTACATTCCTGGTATTGCCCTGCAGAATAACACACTGGACCACAAGGTTGGTTTGAACATCAAGGTTGGCAGTTCAAACGTACCAGCAGCTCCTCAGAAACTTAACACACTAAGAATTGGAACTGACTTAACAGCACTTAACAACAAGGCCCTCCTCTTGACTGTAATTACTGACCCCAATCAAACTCCTCAAGTTTAGAGATATAAAAGTCCAAGAGATTTTCCACCTGTGTATTTCTGATCACCTTATATTCTGCCTTGTTTCTTCATAGATGCTTAATAAATGTCTGCTTATCCTACCAGGGGTTCTAATCCTGGGTTCTACGAAGAAAGCTCAAGAAGTCCATGAAACTCAATGGGGGATTAAAAAAAAAAAAAAAGAAGAAGAACATTTTGCTTTTTAGTATCTTGTGATAAAACTTGGCATGCAGTCAATTATGAAGTATATAGTTTAAAAATATTAACATTCATCACTAGTTAGATATTACGGCAGTTAGCAGACCTGGCATTTGGTTTTACTATTAAATGAGTTAATAAAGTCAGATGCATATTACTACATAATGAATATGGAGTTTCAGTACTTTGATATATATTTCAATATCAGCTACTATTTATGGGATTGTGTTATATGCCTTAAGACATTGCCCTGAAAACAAGGTCACCAGTCTGCCAAAGGGGCTCAACACACACACAAAAAAGCCACTTTGAAAGCAAAATTCATTCAGTTTCTTTGTATAACTCAAAAAAAGACAGATGCTGTGGAGTCTATTTCAACTCATGGCGACACCAGGTGTATCAGAGGACAAAGGTATACAGTAGGATTTTCCATGGCTGTGAACCGTCAGCAGGAAGCCCTTCTTCCAAGACACCTCCCCGCATGGATCCAGAGTACCAACCTTTCAGCTAGAAGCACAGTGCTTAACTGTTTGTACCACATCTTTATATATGCTGCGATAGCAAGCTGGAATAATACTATGCAAATACTGGCTTCAAGAAATGCACAAACTCACAGTTACTAAGTAGAGAACACTAGGATTTAAACCGTGAAATCATACTTTATAGTCTCTCCCAGTGGTTGAGAGAAGTGGTGAGTAGAGTCTAGCCTCTAGGAAAAGACATGTGAGATAAAATATGATTCAGCAGTTAATGACTGAAATATCTTAGGCAAATTATATAACCTCACAGTATCTATGTCCTCTTATATAGAGATAATAACAACAACTGCTGTTGTGGGTTGAGAAGATTCATTAAAATACTTTGCACGTAAATTATTACTTGTTTAAAAGATATAATCATCTACTTCCTGACTAAATATTTTTATAGAATGTTTTATAAAACTATCAGTATATCCTTGGAGTCCTGTAGGATAAGCACTGGATTGCAAGGTCAGTTTGAAGCGCAAATTGGGTGGTTCAAACCCACCAGCAGCTCCTCGGAAACCCTACACAAGGTTGCTATAAGTCGGAACTGACCTGATGCACATAACAACATCAGTATACCCCTATTATTTTACAAATGATTTCCTAAACTTCCTTCAATGTCTGTGAAGGTACCACACTCCTCTTAACTTTGCAAATCAGAATGTACTTATTCTCAAAGAAACTCATGGGCCAGAAAAATCTGAGGGTCGGAAGCAGAACAGGAGCTATCTGGTCCTCATCTCCATCCTACAACTACTGTGCTAGAAATTTCACTAACAAGTTCCTCTAAGAATGTCACAAAATTAAGTCACATTTCCTCCACTTGTTCTCATTATCTGATGGCCAAAGACTTTAAAGTTTTACACCTTCCTTTTAGCATCTTATCTTTATTCTACTGTTTGTTATCCAGGATCAAGTCACATGTAACACCCTAAAGTCACAGATGTAAGATTTCTGCCATTCCAACAAACTGCAATTTCTCCATGATCCTTCTGCTATCTTCCCCAGAAGTATTCAATCACTCTTTTGGGGTCAAACAGTATTTTCTCAAACCTTAGCAAAGAGCTCAATCCTGTAGGAAATCAAATACATAATGTATAATACTTGCCCAGTAGGCCTGTGAGATCCTGGATATCAGATTATATGTGGCATCGTTTGTATGATATTTCACTACCTAACAGTACCTGACAGATTAAAAATGTATAAAGCTTACATGCAATTCATGCTGATAGCAATCCTATGCAATCTGAAATTACTGTCTTCTTCACAGGTGAGTAATAAGTCAAGGTTCAGACAAGTCACTAACTTGCCCACTTGAATACTATCAGAGACTGAAACATCTGAGAATAAACCAAGGACACCCATTACTCAATGATGTACTAGGTTTCTCTTCAGTAACTCAAAAGAAAACGCCTATTTTCTCAATTTCTTATTGCTCCAGGGAATTAAAATGCATAACTTTTTAAATCTTTCTTTTTAAAAAACTGTATTATTTGTTTATCTTTTTTAAAAACTGTATTATTTGTTTATCAAGTTCATAATGATCTTAATTCATGCAGCTCTCCACTCGGGTACACAATAGGTAAACTGGAAAATTCTGAGATGGAAATAATGGCCTGCCTACAAGGGTAAGAAAAGAGCTCTGGTAGCGTAGTGGTTACAAATCAGGCTGCTAACCTCAAGGTTGGCAGTTTGAAACTACCAGCCGTTCTGCGGGAGACAAATGAGGCTTTCTGCTCCCGTAAAGATTTACAGCCTCAGAAACCCTGCGCAGGGTCACTATGAGTTGGAACCAACTCCTCAGTACTTCACAACAACAAGGGTAAAAAGTACCCTCACCAGAGCAACAACTCAAACCTCTGCTTGTTTATAGCAATCACCCTTGACTAAGCAAAGGAGATTAACTATGAGTGCTGGATCTGAACAGCAGCAACTACAGAGATCTGCATGTGGATGGAGCCTTTATAGGAGAAGCAGGGCATCCCTGTTAGAAACCACATCTTTCTTGATGACAGCTCAAAATGGTCACTCTGATTAGAGCACAGGCAATACGATGTCTGGATTCAGACATGAAGCCTTGCCAGAGGGGAACTGTGTCTCTACTGATTACATAGCACCAAGTAAAATCTTTAAGCCTGAAGTGTGAGCTGGGAGAGAAACTTCAACATAAACACTGATTTTATGGATACTATTTCAAGAGTACATATTTTCCTATTACTCCCATAAAGTATTTTACTGATATCAAAATACCTCCAAGTCTTACATAATATAAGTGCTGCCTGGCCAGGTTCACATATCACAGTTTTGTTGGCTCTCAGCAACATCAGCAATTCACCACTTACACATTGAAAAAACTACACAATTACAACATCCCTAGAACGGCTGCCAACAAATTTACTGCCTCTTTGTTATTTGCAAATTGATTGTTTCTTCTTTGGCTTATGGCAAGTAGAGAATTATATATAAATGCATGTATAGTACTATCTACTCATAAAATTTAGCATCAGGACTGAACTTTTCCAGACTCAGAATATTACGATACTCCTTAAACATGTATTATATACTAGATTTACTATGTCTCCCCTAGGTTAACTTTTTTAAAAAATGGAATTCACTAGCTCCGGGTCAAAACCTCTCTACTTAAACATACCTTTTTTACAAAAATTGTTGACAACCATGCTTAAGAAATAAAAATTTTTAATATGCTCTTATTAAAAAAAAAAAAAATCAGAGTTTTTTGTTTGTGTTTTTTTGGCTTTTTTTGGGGTGGGAGGGTTGGCTATAATGTATTCTGTTTATTTGTCAGGTATTATGATTTCATTTTGTATGCATACATAATTAGTCAATTTTCCAAATTTGTTTTTGAAAGTAATACCAAAGGCAGTGTTTTCCACTTAATAAGGATTTACATTATTGCAAAACTGCAAACCAGCCTATAAGCTACAACTATTTTAAAGCCAGGTGCTATAATTTCATAAAATTTGCCATTTTAGCTGTATACGTTAATAACATTCTTTAAAAGTATAAAAATGAATATAATCCTACTACTAGGCATTCTGGCAGCGTAGTGGTTACAAATTGGGTTGCGAACCACAAGGTCAGCAGTTCGAAACTATCAGCTGTTCTGTGGGAGAAAGATGAAGCTTTCTCTTCCCGTAAAGATTTACTGCCTCGGAAACCCTGTACAGGGTCGCTATGAGTCGGAACCAACTCCACAGTACATAACCACCACCACCACTAGGCAGTCCTGGTTTTGACACCAATTTTTCCACCTGAGGACAACCGTATTCAAACTGCAAGCATCTGACAAACGAACTCTCAAAAGAGTGCGGAAGATAGAAATCCAGTTGAAAGCAAAAATATAAAGCTCTTTTTCTTTGCCAATAAGGAGGAAAATCAAAACAAACTCCTATTGCAACAGAACATTGTTGTTGTTGTTGTTGTTAAGTGCCATCAAGTCGATTCCAACCCATAGCGACCCTGAATAGGGTTTCCGGGGCTGTAAATCTTTACAGGAGCAGAATGCCTCATTTTTCTCCCGCGGAGCAGCTGGTAGTTTCAAACTGCTGACCTTGCAGTTCGCAGCCCGATTCATAACTACTGCGCTACCAGAGCTCCTTACAGAACATTATTAAACACTTTTTATCAAAGATGATAACAACAAAGCCTCAAGCAGACAATGTCAACAACCAAGTAGTGACGCAGAGTCACTTTGCAGGTGTCAAAACCTCACTCACAGAAAATCAAGACCAGTGGGCAGACCACATGAGAAAATGGATACCAGAAGAATACCAAACAGCTGTTTAGTGCTGAACTAAAGCAAGACAGATACCCACCGGGAGGTCAAGCAAAACACTTGCAGAACACACTGAAGCCCAGCCTGAAACAATGTAACAAAGCAGAAGACAGCTGGGAAACAACTGCTTGGAAACACAGGCTTGCTGCTGGGGTGGTGTGGGGGGGGCAAGTTAACAAACAGCTACACAAGCATCCTGGAGGCAGCCCCTCTAAGCTGAAGCAGCAGGTACTTCCTGCAGAATCCAAGGTGACTGCTAGGGCCACAAGGCAGGGACTGATGGGACCAGCTCACAAAGACTTACAGTTGCATACTCAGAATCCAGTGACAGGGGGGTCTATGCCAACTAGTCACTAACTGCTTTCCTGGACTCCCAGGCAGTGCATGCTAGCAAAGTTCTACATTACTGCTAAGTGCCATCTATTCCGAGGAGTCAGTTCTGACTCACAGCAACCCTATATGGGGTTTCCAAGGAACGGGAGGATGGGTGTGAACCACCAATCATGTGGTTAGTGGGCCAGTGCTTAATCTTCAGTGCCAAACCAGGACTACAAATAGCAAAAAGCAAAATTGAGTTTTAACTCCTAACAATTATATCTTATACCTGCATTTGCCAATAACGGAATGGGAGCTCCTGAGTGAACAGATGTGTTTTCAGGGATCAGTAGGATTGTTATTGTTGTTGTTAAGTACCATTGAGTCAACTCTGACCCATAGCGACCCTATATAGGATTTCCAAGGAGCAGCTGGTGAGCTTGAACTGCCCACCTTACAGTTCAAACTGCTTTGCAGTCTGGCGCATTAACCCACAGCGCCACACCAGGAATCCAAGATTGTTACTAGTTTTACAATTATGTATTTCCATTTCTCAGAGGCTGGAAATTTTTTGTTTTCTTTTTTCTGTAATGGGCCAGTTAATAAGTATTTTAGTCTTTGTAGGACCCATCCCTAAAACCCACTGCCACTAAATCAGTTCTGACTCACAGTAACCTATGTAGAGTATCTCAGACTAGATAGTTTCATCTTGCTCCCACAGAGCCAGACAGTTTCATCATGCTCCCACAGAGCTGCTGGTATGTTTGAACTGCCAGACGTATGGATAGCAGTCCACTACTTATCCTACAGCACCACCAGGGTTCCCTTTGTAGATCCCACAGTCTGTGGAAACTACTTAACAGTGTCACTGTCAAGGAAAAGCAGCCATATACAATACATAAATGCATGGGTATGGTTGTTCTTTAAAAAACTGGCTGCAAGGCAGATTTGGCCCATAGGCCATAGTTCCAATTCCCAATTTAGATGAAAATCTTAAGTATACAATAACATACTCCATACGATACATGACTATGTGTATTCCACACAGGATGAAAACAACAGATCATTAAAAGAAGACAAGAAAGGAAAAAAAGACCAAAATAGATGTCAGAAGAGACTCTGAAACTTGTTCTCCAGCACAGAGATGCTAAAGCAAATGGAAGAAATGAGGAGGTAAAAGAGCTGAATAGAAAATTTCAAGAAAACAAAGTCAAATGTTGTAACAAAACGTGCAAAGATCTGGAATTAGAAAACCAAAAGGGAAGAACATGCTCAGCA
>NW_006408693.1:2567778-2589921 GCF_000296735.1 Chrysochloris asiatica
CTTTTGAAAATGTTTAAGAGCAAAGATGTCAGCTTGAGGACGAAGGTGTGCCTGACCCATGTCTTGGCATTTTTAATAACCTCATATGCATGTGAAAGCTGGACAATGAATAAGGAACACCATAGAAGAGTTGATGCTTTTCAGTTATGGTGCTGGAAGAGAATATTGAAAGTGCCATGGGCTGCCAAAAGAACCAACAGATTCGTTTTGGAAGAAGTGCAGCTAGAGTGCTCCTTGGAGGCTAAGATGGCCAAACTTCGTCTCTCACACTTCGGACATATTGTCAGGAGGGACCAGTCGCTGGAGAAAAGATACCATGTTTGGTATGTTGGAGGGACAGAGAAAGAGTGGAAGACCCCCAATGAGATGGATTGGCCAGGTGACAGCATTGATGAACGGAAGCATGGCAATAGTGGTGAGGTTGGCCCAGGATCAGGCAGTGTTTCGTTCTGCTGTGCATAGGGTCACTACGAGTTGGTACCGAATCGATGGCACTTAACAACAACATGGACTGCCAAAAGAACACAGAAAACGTCTTTCTGTATTGGAAGAAATACTGCCAGTATGCTCACTAGAAGCAAAAATGGCCAGACTTTATCTCTCATACTTTGGACATATTATCATATTTGGTAAAGTGGAGAGTCGGAGAAATAGACCAAGACCATCAATGAGATGAATTAGCACAGTGACAGCAGCAATAGATTCAAACATAGCAACAATTGTGACGTTAGTGCAGGCCCAGGTTGTGTTTTGTTCTGTTGTGCATTGGGTCACTATGAGTTGGTACTGACTCAATGGCACCTAACAACAATAATGTATCTATATAAACACAATGCCTCAAATGGTTGACAACCTCATAACTGATTAGGGCCACATGACTTCTGAGAGTTCATCTATGATTGAGTTGGCACCAAAGAGTACCAGTCAAATTGTCATGGATAATTTACAGCCTTGGAAACTCTGTACAGGGTAGCTGTGAGTCAGAACAGATTCCACGGCATATAACAACAACAACAACGAGAATAAAAGGAATGTGAGCATCACAGATTTCAACAAATGTGTGGTGTCCTCCTCCTTCCAGGAACGAGATACTCGCTTTCTTTCTGCTAACAGACCCTTCTTTCTTGGGGTGAACACATTCCATATAGTGTGGGAATGAGAAGCCTGTC
This sequence comes from Chrysochloris asiatica, assembly GCF_000296735.1. Taxonomy (NCBI): domain Eukaryota; kingdom Metazoa; phylum Chordata; class Mammalia; order Afrosoricida; family Chrysochloridae; genus Chrysochloris; species Chrysochloris asiatica. The sequence continues at coordinate 2,568,948 of NW_006408693.1, forward strand.
CCCTTCCCCCACAGATTTCAGGCCACAGAGGTGCAGACACTGGCGTAGGTCTGGCAAAGTACCGCCATCGTTCACTTGGTCTGTGTTTCACTGGATGAGCTTGTGACTAAACTAAAGATAATTAAGATCTCTTGAGCAATTTTTTTTGGAATATCTAGGGAGAAAATGTTTGGTGCTATGACTAATGGGCTGCGAGAGACCATGAAGACCAGAATGACCAGACTAAAAAATAGAGAAAGAAATTAAATTTTCATGGTATTGTTAGAGCTCTCATGCGTCAACAAGCTCTGTATTCCCTAAACTAGACTAAGTTGTGACTTACAACCAACAGTCCTTACTACAAAATAAATACAAAAATAGAAAGTATGTTAGCAAAATTAAAGGCTCAATGACAAAATTTTAGCAAGTAGTAATAAACATATGCCAAATTCCAAACCACCCATATCGTAACATTTTATGACCAAAGTTGTTCTGAGATTTTACCTCACCTTTTACTAACTGCAGAAAGTAGACAAGCCCTTCCAATTTCCTTCACCCAAAACTAATCTATCTACCTGTGTGTCTCTTTTTTTATGCACTGGCCCAAGAAAAAAATCTGAGAAGAGTCCTTAACTCCTTTCGTCAATAGATTCTCCACAACCAAGCCTTAGACCTTACCATCAGATAGTCAATTTTCCTTGGTCTTTTCTTCTCTAATCCACCCATTATTTCTTTTTCTCCTCGGTTTCATGCTCTTACTACCAGTGAGAATATAAAACCTCAATAGAATCAATCAATTCTAGCCAACCTTTCTAGTCTCCCTGCTTTGGATTACTTTATTTCAGTGCCTTCTCCAAATCTTATCATGAGCCCTTAAATGATCTAGATGGTGCCTACTTTACCAGTTCATCTCTCCTCCCTCCTACTTTCACTTCCTCCTCCAGTTATATGAACTAAAGCATGGCTCATGATACATGCCCTGATCACTGGACACCAAGTCTTTATATATATCCTTTCTTCTTCCTGCACATTTTTTTCTTCCCAAATAGTCCTCCCTCCCTCTTATCTTCAGGAGTTAAAAGACATAAGCTTCTCAGAAAGCTTCTCTCATCCTTCCCTCCCAGTCTGGGTCAAGTGCCCCTTTTACATACTCATGACTCATAAACACCTCCATTTGAGAACAGCTATCTGTTTAAATTGATCGTCTCTCACCAAAATCTAAATTCCTTGAGATTATGGACTACATTTTTTTTTTCTGGGTCTGTATCCCCATGACCTAATACCATGTCTGACATAAACTAAGCATTTACAAATACCTGCAAAAGCATACTGATGCTCTTGGAAGAAAGCATATCTTTAGTTAAAGATTTAACACTTTGAAATCAAAGACCAATGCCTATTTGAGATGATTTCCTAAATTAAAATCTTTTCCCCTAATTTGACTATAATTATGTATTTTATATTTTTTCAGAAATCAGACTACTTAAAATGATAAACATACTCTTCCTTTCTTTCCATTGATTCCTATTAACAACAGCATCTCTAGTCTCTGAGATAAATGCTCAGAATACGTAACGAACATAATTACCAAAATGTTGTTACCAAATGTTGTTAAATCTTTTGATTACATATATACATAAGGACAGTTATCGCCTAAGCATTTTATAGTTTTTTCAATTTCCACTAGCCTTCTCCTCTTCTAATATCAGTGTTGATACAAAATAGAAATTAATTTGAGAAGAATGTGAGTGGATTAACAGCAATTGTGTGGTTCTTGGAGAAAAAAATTGATATAAATAATTGACTTTAAGTGAAAGGAAACTAATAATATTATAAAAAGAAAACATTCATTAGTTTTCATTTACTCAAGATTTTGAGAAAGAATGCTGTTCAAGTTTTCAATAAAACTACAGCTGCAGTGTTATTGAGTCTATTTCCACCAATTTCAGTCTATTCTGGTAAACTCTTTAAGAACACATAAATAGCTTGCAGACATACAAAGATTTTTTTCAAATGTACTAGGTAAGCTGCATGCAAAGCATTGACTCAATTTTTGCACAGACTTCCAAAGATGCTTAAAGAACAAACATTTGGGCTAAGTTCTGGTTTGTGGATAAATTTGTATTTGGGTTTAGAGAAAAAGTAACATTCTTTCAAACTATGATTTACAAGAAACCTTTGAGCTTTATTTTAAACATTTTTCATAAATAATACAGAAAATTAAAAATGAAAAATAAATGGAAGACTATTAAAAATAATTCTAATATTTAACTATCACCCAGAATCTACCTTGACTCTAGAAGGTTTAGGATCTGTGAATATAGTATTTAGTTTAAAAAAAAAAAAATTAAATTTACTGTTTTCAGAAATCCTGTTGTGGAACTGTAGGATAAGCACTGGACTAGTAACCACAAGGTCATTGGTTCAAACCCACCAGTCGCTCTTTGGAAACCCTATATAGGGTCGCTATAAGTCAGAACTGACTCAACAGCACTTAATAATAGTTTAGGTTTAAATTTGAAAAGTGATCGAAACAAAAAAACAAAGCTCTACAAAGTAAATTATCAATCAGAATTCAAAGATCAAATTTAAAGAGATGTTGTTGTTGTTATGTGCTATGGAGTCGATTCCAACTCAAAGTGACCCTGCACAGGGTGTCCAAGGCTGTAAATCTCTACAGGAGCAGACGCCTCATCTTTCTCCTGCCTTATTAAAGAGATGAACATATGAACATATGGGTATTTATGATAATGATAACTTTAAAAAATATACACAAGCAAGCTATTGTTCTATAACACAAACCAGAAATTTACCATGTAATCAAAATATACCAAGAATTTAAAAAATCAAAGAGCAAATACAGTGGAATTTGGAAACTTCCAATTTAATTTACAATTTATCTAAGCTTCATGTCAAGGAGTTAATGATCATTTGCTGCTCCAGTTCCAATTCATAAAAACATCAACTCAACTATCCATTGGAGCACTGATGGGGCACTATGGGTTAATGCGCCAGACTGCAAAGCCATTTGAACTGCAAGGTTGGTGGTTCAAGCTCACCAGCTGCTACTTGGAAACCCTATACATGGTCACTATGGGTCGGAACTGAGTCAACAGCACTTAACAACAACAACTATCCATTATCCATTGCAATGCCCCTTTTACTGTACTGAAAAAAAATAAGTTCACCCAAATTTCCCAGGTATCATCTTTTCTCCTTTATCAATTGGATCATAAAAATTAAAAGTGGTAAATTCCTCTTACGGCAACTCCTCTCAATTCCCCCAATATTCGTTATATAGATAACCACACTCTCCACCCCATCCCAATCACTATTAGTCTTCTGTTTAGTCTTAAAAATCAATTACTTGTTGTTGTTGTTAAGTACCATGGAGTCGGTTTCGACTCCATAGTGACCCTGTACAGGGTTTCTGAGGCTGTAAATCTTTACAGGAGCAGAAAGCCTCATCTTTCTCCCACGGAATGTCTGGTAGTTTCGAACTGCAGACCTTGACATTACTAGAACATGTTTAATGAGGTTTTAAATTATGGGTTACTTATACAAACTTAATTCCAGGGAGCCAAGAGTCATCCTATAAAAATCACTTTTTTGGGGTGTTGTTTTTTTTCCCCCTTTAATGATTTAAAAGTACATGGGGGCTTCAAAAAGTTCATCAAATATGGAACTGAAAGACAATGAAATTTGTCCATGAACTTTCTTAAGTTACCTCATATTACTAATTTAAAAACAACAACAACAAAACCCATCAGTAGCAGAATCTGATAAACTAAAATACTGGGTGAAATTTCACCTGAATATTCATTCTGAAATTGTGCCAGGGAACAGATGTGCACTAGAGAAAACTAGACTCCTTTCCAACAAGAACCAAAAGTGTTCTTTTTAGGAGATTGCCACCAACTGTTAGAATTTAGTTATCAGTAGTAACAGAGTAAACATTCCCAATGAGAATAAGTTAACATATCTAAGAAATGAAATGACTGTGGCTGAGCTAAAATATTGTTGGTTGATATTATTTATGTTAATATGCCTCCTTTTTCACTGCATGTGTGGCAATATGGCCAATGTTTTCCTCTAACGCATTATAAATTGCCCAAAATGACCATTTTCAAGTACATTTCTGAAGCAAACAAACTCTTAAAATTATAGCCAGTTTTAAGCTGGAAGGACCCACAGGAATCATCAGAGCCACACCCTGACTTTGAAAAGAAAGCTACTGAGGACAATGCTCCCATCTGGTAACATATTAAGCTTAATTGCACTTCAGGGGAAACCTTTTCTTTCTGGAAAACAAGACTACAATTTTAATAAAGATGGTGGAAGGAGGAACAAAAAGTGTTAGTGTTATTTGTTGTTGTTGTTACATGCCCTCAAGTAGGTTCTGACTCATAGCGATCCTCTATAGGTTTTCTGAGAAGTGGCTGCTGAGTTTGAAGCATCGACCTTGAGGTTCCAACAAACCTTGAAGTTGAGAGCTTATCCTATGGGTGCCACATCACAGCCACAGCCTACCAGTGTTGTTAAGATAACATATATCCTCTTTGTATAAGGAATCCTTAAAAATTTGCTAAGTAAACATGGGAAATTTAACTGGGAGAAAGAGATCAATATTCTGAAATACAGAACTAATGGCAAATAAATGAATGCAAGTTGTGGATCCTGGAGAGAGTGCATATAAGTGATAGATGAGAAGGTTACCAACAGTTTTCCAAGAACAAGCTGTTTTTATATTCAACTCAACGCACTATAAATCAAAGAGCTCATGTGTTTCTGGGACTTGGGGCTATCTCTTAATTCAACATAATCTTTCCCAATATACCTGAAAACAAATCTTATTTTCATTTCATAAGTCAGTGCATTGTTTAGGATATATATCATGTTGTTGTCAAGTGCTGTTGAGTCGGTTCTGACTCATAGTGATTCTATATAGGGTTTCCATCCAAGTGGCAGCTAGAAGATTTGAACTGCCAACCTTGTGGTTAGCTCAAAGTCTAGTGCTGGTTCTACAGCGCCACACCAGGAGTCCCAAGATATACAGCAAAGAATATAATAAATCATATAAGATGTTAAGAAACCATCATTTTGCATATGCTTTGCTTATTCACAGTATCATCTACTTTTAAAAAATAAAGTCAATTATGGGGATGGAGAAAGAAGGCAATCTAAGTGAGGTTTTTCATATAGACTTTTAATTGAGTATACACTGCATGCAGTTTATTGGAACAAGGTATACAGATGTGACTTGTGTGTGTAATTAATGTTTAAATTTCAACATCATATTTCTCCAAGTTTAAAAGTCAGGATGAAGATTAGATCCAAAAATTATACAGCATACTGATCCATTAGTTTTCCTTTATCTATCTAAAATGTGAAGTCCAACATTAATAGAAATAAATTAAATTTTTTGCATATTGGCTTTTAAAAACAACTCTCTAATACTTTCAGATGTAATTATAAAGTGATTTTTAACCTACCAGCAAATGAGTTAATAATTTCCTGATCATAAGAAAGATTTCCCAGATATCCCTGATACCACAGTGTACCACGCACTTTACATAACTTGTCTCACTAAATTTTCCTAACAACTCTATGAAGTAGGTAATACTACCCTCATTCAATAGAACAGGGAACAAAGGCTCAGTGTTTTATCAACAATCAAAATTACAAAGTTAGCAAGTAATAATTCTCGGACTGGAATTCTAGATCAACTGCTAACAAAATCCTCATAGGCTTTACTCTTCACAGAGAAATCTTTTCAAGCTAGTTACCTAAAAGGCATCACCAGACTCAGGTATTAGATGTTTCCATCCAGTATATGTGCTCAGCAGATACTTACTGAAAATTCTCAATGCACGACTGATAAACAAATACTTCAATGTAGGAAAACCAGCTTATCTAAAATACAGCTTTCCTAACTGCCAGACTGGCATACAGCTCTCAATCTGAACACATTCCAAAAAGAAAAAGGTTTTGGCATTGAAGAGGAAGCCCACAAGTACCTAGTCACAATATGCCCTGCCAAGCAGAACCAAAGTACCAAAGATTATTTACACTCAATGCACTGTAATTGGTCCTTTTTACCCTGTGGAAGGAAAGACGTGCTTGGATTGGCCAGAATGTCTATTCAAATAAGCCTTAGTTCACAGAGAGCAAAAAAAATGTGGAAAAAGCAACTGAAAAGAAAGTGAAGAGAGGAAAACTGCTTATGTGTTGAGACCAGGGGGCTGCTGATCATAAGGGGGTGGTCAGATTAGAAGCAGAGAGAGCAGGGGGCACAGCAAAGAAAGTGGAACAGTAGTAGATCAACTTCATACTCCGTGTAGGAGACAGCAACAAATGGAGGTACAACACGGCTCTGCTCTTGAGGGAGAAAAGAATGAGATGCTAACAGTACAGTGATAAATCAACTCATCAGTTCTTTAATCCAACACCCTTTATTAAATCTTCTAGTTTTTTAGAATGCAAGAACATGTCCATCACATTATTCATTTGAATCTCACTCATGCTACAGCCTGCAGTTACGATTATTATAGGTATGTGCCGCATAAGATTCCTCTGAGCAACATCAAACTGCATATACGAACATGGTCCCAACCCCTGTAAAGCCAATTATACTGAAAATTCAAGGTATATACAGTGGTTCATAATAATGGGTGTTACTTCGTGACGCACATAAAAAATTATTACTATTACTACTGTGTTAAAGGTATTTTAGAATATCTGGAAGTGTTTCTTTACTTTTTGTACGCATAACTTTGGAAATGTTCTCAAGAAGATGCAGTCCTCCGAGAAGGACCTTATGCTTGGTAAAGTAGAGGACAGTGGTGAAAAAAATCCATCAACAAGATGGATTGGCACAGTGGATGCAACAATCAAGTATACATATGATCATTGTGAGGATAGCAAAGGACTGGGCGCTGTTTTGTTCCCTTGTACACAGGGTCAACACGGCATCTCATGACATTTCAAACATATCAATAGCCAGCATATGATCAAGGCCTAAGGGTATCAAAGGAAGAAGTCCAAGCAATACTGGAGAAAACAAACTAGAAAAAACACTGGAGAAAAAAAAAACAAAAAACAAAAAAAACTGATGGAATACAAATTAAAATGTTCCAACAAACTGATGCAGCAATAAAGGTTCTTACTGGAAGCACTCATTTATCTATGTTAGGCGTGGGCAACATTTTTCTACCACAATTTATAACATCATTCGCAGGCCATACAAAATTTTCAACTTAAAAATTAGCCTGCTGGTGTGGCGCTGGGGGTTAATGCACCAGACTGCAAAGCCGTTTGAACTGCAAGGTCGGCAGTTCAAGCTCACCAGCTGCTCCTCGAAAACGCTATACAGGGTCGCTTTGGGTCAGAATCGACTCGACGGCACTTGACAACAACAATGTGATGACTAGAACTGTAGTTGCCTTGGCAGGGCCAGTTGATTTCACCGGCCTTATACAATCCACGGGCTGGATAATCCCTATCCCTGGTCTACGTCAAATTGGGAAGACAGCTACCTGGCCAACTAAATGGAAGGGATCCAAATCAGTGCCCACTCAAAAGAAACATGACCCAATGGAATATGGAAATCAACAAATATCAACATGCAAGCAAAATTTGGTTGGAAATTATTCAAAAATGGTTACAGCAGTACTTTGAGAGGGAGCTGCCAGTTATTTAATTCAGGTTCAGAAGAGGACAAGAAACAAGGGATAACACTGCTGACATCACATAGCTCTTGGATGAAATCAGAGAATACCAGAAAGTTTATTTGTAGGTTGTTGACTACAAAGGCATTACTGACTAATATAATTGAACTTTTTACCCTGTATAAGGTATGATTTGCTCGGATAAGCCGGGATTCCACTGTGTGGATCATAACAAACTTATGAATATTTCAAAGTAAGGGTGTTCGAGAACACTTAGCAACGCACATGAGGAACCTGTACATAGAAGAGTCATTTGAACAGAACAAGGGGATACTCAGGAAGGGTATGTGCCAGAGTTGTATTTTTTCATTATACTTATTCAATCTGAATGCTGAGCAAATAATGCAAAAAAAATTAAAAAGCTGGACTATATGAAGACTATGGGATCAGGATTTGAGAAAGACTCGGTAACAACCTGCTGAAAGTAAGGAGTACTTGAAATACATCCTGATGATAATTAAAGGCTACAGCCTTCAATATGGAAGGCATCTCAATGTAAACAAAACGAAAATCCTCACATCTGGACCAATAAATAACATCAGGATAAGTGAAGAAAGACTGAAGTTACCAAAGACTTCAATTTGCTTTGATCCACAATTGACAGAAGCAGCAGTCAAGAAATCAAGCCATGTATGGCATTAGGCAAACATACTGCACAAAACCTCTTTAAAGTGTTAAAGAGCATAGATGTCTGCTTGATGCCTTTAGAAGAATATCAAAAGTACCATGAACTGCCAGAAAAACAAACAAATCTGTCTTGGAAATATTGCATGCAGCCAGAATGCTCCTTAGAAGCTAGGATAGTACAACTTTATCTCTCATAATTGGGACATAGTACCAGGAGGGACCAGTTCCTGGATAAAGACATCATGCTTGTCAAAGTAGAGGGTCAGTGAAAAAGAGGAAGACCCCCAAAAAAGATGGATTGACACAGTAGCAGCAACAATGGGCTCAAACATAATTACAAAACTGATGCAGGATTGGGCAATGCTTTGTTCTACTGTGCACTGAAGCAGCAGGAATCAAACCCAACTTGATAGCACCTAATAACATTTCCTGGAGTCCTGGTGTGGCGCCGTGGGTTAATGTGCCAGACTGCAAAGCTGTCTGAACTGCTAGCTCGGAGGTTCAAGCTCACCAACTGCTCCTCGGAAACCCTATACAGGGTCGCTATAGGTCGGAATTGACTGGACGGCACTTAACAACAATAACAAGTAACATTTCCTGGTGTGGCGCTGTGGGTTAATGCGCCAGACTGCAAAGCTGTTTGAACTACAAGGTTGACGGTTCAAGCTCACCAGCCACTTTTAGGAAACCCTACACAGGGTCACTATGGGTCGGACCCAATTTGATGGCACTTAACAACAACAACATTTCAGTTTGCTAGTATCAACCATCAACACTCATGGAAGCAGCAGTCAAGAAATCAAACGACAAATTGCATTACGCAAATCTGCTACACATGTTAAAGAGCAAAGATGTTGGTTTAAGGGCAAAGGTGCGCCTGATCCAGCTATGGTATTTTCAATAACCTCATGCATGTGAAAGTTACACAGTGAATAAGAAGAACGTAGAAGAATTGATGCATTTGAGTTATAGTGCTGAAGGAGAATATTAAAAGGACCATGGACCACCAAAAGAATAAACAAATCCGTGTAGGAAGAAGTACAGCCAGAAAGCTTCTTCGAAGCCAGGATGGCCAGACTCCATCTCTAATACTTTGGGCTTATTATCAGGATGGACCAGTTCCTGGAGAAGGATATCATGATTGGTAAAGTGGAGGGTAGGGGATAAAGAGGTAGAACCCCAACAAGATGGATTGGCACAGTGGTAGCAGCAATGGGCTCAAACGTAACGATTGTAAGGTTGGTGCAGGATCAGGCAGTGTTTCATTCTGTTGTGCAGAGGATTGCTATGATAGGTTCCAACTAGATGGCACCTATCAACAACAAAACAATAACAACAACGTGGATGTTAGTGAGATTACTGTAATAGTATTTTTACTTCCTCTTCAATGAAATAAACAAGTTTTAGAGAGCTAAACAGCCCAAAGTACTTCATTATTAAAGTAGTTAATTAGTAAAGTAGTCTTGTATCTTGCCTGCGATTATTTATTTACAATACTGCCTCAAAAAAGTTTGTGGAATTAAAAGATAATGGTATTTTTCCACAACTTTTGAAGCCCTCTTGTTTAGGGTTTTAACTAAGTAGCCCCAAGACTAAAATTTGAATGTACTTGGTTAAATGTCATACGAGCCCAATCATCTGTTGTTGTTACAGTTAACTGTCATCGAGTCGGTTCCAACTCACAGTGGAAACCCTATAAGGTTTCCGAGGAGCAGCTGCTAGGTTTGAACTACCAACCTTGCAGTTCAAACTGACCTTTTGGTCCAGTATATCATCATGCAGCTTATCATATGTAAATACCCTCACCATGTTCTTGTTAAATGCCCGTCAAGTCGATTCAGAAACATAACAACCCTATATAGGGTTTCCAAAGAGCAGCTGGTGAGCTTGAACCACCGACCTTGCAGTTCAAACGACTTTGCAGTCTGACGCATTAGCCCACAGCACCACACCAGGTGTGGATAATGCACTGGACTGTAAATTTGGTTTGAATCACAAGGTTGGCAGTTCAAACTCACCAGCCACTCCTTGGAAACTCCATAAAGGTCACTATGAGCAGGAACCAATTCAACAGCACTTAACAACAACAACAATTATATAAACATCACTAGTAAACCTTTGCATTTCCTACTCTCAACTGTCAAAATACTTTTATTTTACTGCCTGCCTAAAGTCTCTATAGAATCTTCACACTATGAAAGCTAAATTCCTTTATAATGCAGTGTCCCCCCAAAAAAAGCCTATAAACACACTGACTCTAAAGACTTAGTTTAGGAGTTAGGATCTATTCAACTCAACCATATTTACTTGTCAAAATCAGAATCCAACATCTGTCTCCTTCCTATTCCACAATAACTTTGTAAAAATAATTGAGATTGTTGTATGTGATGGTGACAGATACTTCAGTAGAAATCATCTCCAAGGAGTTCAACAAGTTTTCCACGTTTTCAAAAGCTAAACTCAACCTCAAACTCATACTGGTTATTTTAAAGAAGATATTACTATTGAACAGACCAAAAAAAAAAAGAAAAGAAAACATAAATAAACTGGCTAATTCATTCAAACACAGAATGGTAGCACTTTACCTTCAACATTTTTTGTCAAATTCAGGAGCTTAAGTAAGTCTTTTCAATCTGTAAAACAGACTGAGGTTATCTATATTATATTTAGACAATGTACAGTTCTATTACTCAAAGTGTGTTCCATGTACCAGTAGCATCGGCTTCATACGGTGTATTAGGGTTCTCCTTGGGTGGCACTGTAGGATCTGCACTAGACTGCAAACCACAAAGTTGGCAGTTCAAATTCACAAGCTGCTCCTTGGAAACTCTATACAGGATCGCTATGACTCAGAACCAACTCAACAGCACTTAACAACAACAATAAAACAGTGAAACAACAGGAAAGAGAAACTAACAGAAACAGAGTAAAAAAGATTTATTTTAAGGAATTTGCTGGCGTAACAGTTGGAGCTGGCATGTCCAAAATCTGCAGGGCTGTTGGCAGACAGTAAACTCCAGCAGGGTTATCAATGCTACAGTCTAGAGGTTGAATATCTTCGATTTCAGTAAACCCCATATTTGGATGTTAAAATTTTCAACCGACTGGATATTAATCTGCTGAAGTTAAAGTCCACTGATGGTTGTAAATATAGTTGTTATTAGGTGCTGTCCGGCTGGCTCTACCTCATAGCAACCCTATGCAGAACAGAACAAAAAACTGCCCGGTCCTGCACTATCTTCACAATTGTTGCCACGCTTGAGCCCACTGCTGCTGCCAATGTGCCAATCCATTCTCATTGGGGGTGGGGTGGGGTGGTCTTCCTCTTTTTTTGCTGATGCTCACTTTACCAAGCATAATGACCTTCCTCCAAGGACTGGACCAAAGTATGATGGACAGAGTCTCATCATCCAGGATTCTAAAGATTATTCTGACTGAACTTCTTGCAACACAGATTTGTTTGCTCTGCTGGCAGTCCATGGTACTTTCTATATTGTTCTCCAACACCATAACTCAAACGCACCAGTTCTTCTGTGGTCTTCCTTACTCATTGTCCAACTTCCACATACATATCAAGCTATTGAAAATACCACGGCTTGGGTCAGGCTCATCTTAGTCCTCAAATTGGCATATTTGCTTTTGAAGACAGTAAATATTAATTACATGTAAATACCTTCATAGTAACATCTAGACCAGTGTTTGACCAAACAATTGAACACCATAGACTAGCCACATAAAGTTAACCCCTACACATTAACTATGCTGTAAGTACGAACTCTCAGGCCCATTCTCAGATGAGCTGAAGCTGAAGCTGCACTCTAACATTGACAGGTGATTCACATGTAGACTGAAATTTAGGAGTCTTCTAGAGATACATACATATATGCAAATTGAAAGAGATATGGCAAAGAGGACCAACTCAAATGTCTCTTTAGGAGAGGTATAGGGAGATCCATCAGATTCAATGGGAAAGGGAAATTAAACCTTTTTAAAATAAATAAAGAAAAAAGTCCATTATAAAAGGATGAGGTATGTTGGGGAAAGTCAGTAATAAGAAAGGACCCTATATAAAGCCCTTTTGTCTGCCATAGGCATTGGCAACAGCATTCCAGGCATGTACTGAAAGTGTTGCTGTTGTTAAGCATTGTCAAATCAGTTCTGACAAATAGTGACCCCATACAGGGTTTCCAAGGAGCAACTGCTGGATTTGAATTGACAACTTTGTGGTTCACAGTCCAGTGCTTATCTTACAACTCTCTCATGGAAATGAATTACATTTTTATGCTAATGATACACTTAGTGAAATTTCATTTTCTGCTTAATTCGGATGGAAAAAAAAGTTACGTATTATTGTTTTTTAAGAAAAAAAATGATTATTCATAATATAAATATGAAAGGAAGCAAACCTCAAAATGTAATTTTAATAGGTATTTTAAATAAAAGATATTATGTTGTTGTTGTTGTTGTCAGGTGCCATTGAGTCGGAACCGAGTCATAGCGACCCCACGCACAGCAGAACGAAACAATGCTCGATCCTGGGCCAACCTCACCACCGCTGCCACACTTGAGTCCATCAATGATGCCTCCTGGCCGATCCATCTCGTTGGAGGTCTTCCTCTTTTTCTCTGACCCTCCACCCTACCCAGCATGACATCCTTCTCCAACGATTGTTTCCTCCGGACTACATGTCCAAAGTAGGAGAGACGAAGCTTAGCCATCCTGGCCTCCAAGGAGCACTCTGGCTGCACTTCTTCCAAAACAGATCTATTGGTTCTTTTGGCAGTCCATGGCACCTTCAGTATTCTCCTCCAACACCACAACTCAAAGGCATCAATTCTTCTACGATCCTCCTTATTCACTGTCCAGCTTTCGCATCCATATGAGGCTATTGAAAACACAATGGCCTGGGTCAGGCGCACCCTAGTCCTCAAGCTGACATCTCTGCTCTTCAATACTTTAAAAAGTTCCAGTGCAATACGTCGTCGTCTGATCTCTTGACTGCTACTTCCGCGAGTGTTGATAGTTGATCCAAGAAGAATGAAGTCCTTGACAACTTCAATCTTTTCTCCATTGATAAGAATGTTGTTTATTGGTCCAGTGGTGAGGATTTTTGTTTTCTTGACATTGAGATGTAATCCATATTGAAGGCTGTGCTCTTTAATCTTCATAAATAAATGTTTCAAGTCCTCTTCACTTTCAGCGATCAGGGTTGTATCATCTGCATATCGCAGGTTGTTAATGAGTCTTCCTCCAATCCTGATGCCACGTTTTTCTTCATAGAACCCAGCTTCTCGTATTATTTGCTCAGCATACAGGTTGAATAAGTATGGTGAAAGAATACAACCCTGTCTCACACCTTTCCCAATTTTAAAACATTCAGTGTTCCCATGTTCTGTTCGAACAACTGCTTCTTGGTCTAGGTACAGATTTCTTAGAAGTACAATTAAGTGTTCTGGAATACTCATACTTCTCAATGTTGTCCATAGAGAAGATCTTATATTCATTGCAAATTAACAATGGCAATAGCTGGCTGTACATTAGTGTCTTCAATGAATTTGTATTCAAATCTCAAATTCTTTGTTTTTGAGCCAGTTGTTAATTTCCTACTCATAAAGATACTGATAGGGTTGTCCAGGGAGTGGATGGTAGATTTAAACCACAGAAATTGCAGTTAACAGTCCAGTGTTTATCCTACAGAGCCATATCAGTATACATTTAAGTAAACAAATTATTTAAATATAAATATTTAAGTATACAAATATGCAAGTATATTTGAGTATACAAGAGTAGGTTAAACTGTAGCCCTTATTTCTTCAATGAAAATTCAGTGACATATTTTAGTACCATTTTTTTTTTTCTTTCAATCACATAAGAAAAGTAGCCAACCTGTTTTAAAGGAAGCTTATTTACACATAAGCTATAAACAACTGCTTCTCTCTAAAAAACCTATTTGGAGTTCTGGTATGGCACAGTAGGATAAGTACCAGACCTCAAAGTAGGTTTGAACTACTACAAGATCGGTATTTCAAACTCACCAGCCGACTCCTCAAAAACCACCCATACAGGGTCACTGTGAGTATGAACTGATTTGATGACACTTATCAAACAAAAGACACTATTTATAAAAATTTTAAAAAGGGTTTTTTTTGGCCTAATTAAACCTCTTTGTCATCTGAGAATTTTTCTTCTGAAAATTTATAGTTGGAAAATTTGTCAGCAGAAGCTTTGCGTTGTCCAAAATGAGTCCCTTCTCAATTGCTTTGGGAAAGCGACCTATAGTTAATTATGTGGGGGAAGGAGGGGCACATCCTATGCTAGAAGAAAAAAAACTTGGCAAAATATTTGGACGTAAGTATTCAACCATAATACAGCTTGTATGATTCAAAGTAACAGGCTCAGTATTTATTATACGTTTTAAAAACTGAACATAGGAAAGCAAAAGTAGCCAAGACACTTTGCAAAGCAATGAGAAAGGTTCCAGAGGAAGCAGTACAGCTCTTCGGGGCTGCCAGCCTTGTCTCCCGAAGGCTACAATGATTAGTTTGCTCCCCAAAATGAGAACTGTAGTCAAACCATATACACAATCTCCACAGCCACCACCAAAGGGACACCCTGCAGAGGATATAATTTTCAGGAATGTCATTTCAGCACGCCATGACACCCAGTAAGTCCCACTTCATTCTAGAGAAGTCTGTTACTAGAAAGTTTAACTATTGACTTATTTTTAATCCCAGAGATTCCATAACAAAAAAGCAAGCAGGGTAGGCATGCATTCTTTGTCCAACAAATTGGAAATTAACAAAAACAAGATGTTTGCTTCCCTCAAAGTGTTTTTCACTCATCTGCCTGCCTCAGAGGCTTCTTTTATAACCTTAGGTTTTCTTAGAATTTCAATAACAATATCCAAGGTCTGCCGTCCTCACCAGCTGTTCCCCAGAAACCCTATACAGGGTCACTATGGGTCAAAACCGACTCAATGGCAATTAACAACAACATCCTTTATAACAAGGTCCTAAACATCAACATACTCCTATAACCTGACATATAATCAACTGAGAGAAAATTAACCTATGCATATAATTAACATCCTTTCAGCCTCTTTACAGAATATTTATTAAATAGCAATTGAAAAAATAAAATTTCTCAAGACAAAGCTGTAAAAATGTGACTACACTAATATCACATTTTAAAAAAAACCCTGCAATCTTAAAGACACCAAAACTTTCTTATCCTGTAGGGAGCAAACTTGTGAACTGCATTTAAAATTAATACCCAAAGAATTCTAAGCATTCAGGGATATATGGATTGCCATTCTACCCACTGGTTTCCAAACAATGTTAAAACATGGCTGCTTGAAATATTTCAGCCCGACCCTTTAATACTGTTGAAAATGTCAATAGTCAGTGGCCCCTCTACAACAAAGAATACATACATCCTTCAAAGTTACAATACTCCCAAGTGAGAATTTCTAGGCTAGTATAGTCAAAAATTTCTACTTCTAAGAATAATCCCCGGAATCACAATTGGGATAGAGAAAACGCACTCTCATTATCAAAGCTTGCAAATTTTTCCAGTTACAAATCTCACTAAACTCCTTCACCTCTGAGACAATGTTTTTACGCATTATTTTAAAATAAAAGACACCACGATCATAAGTCCATACTGTACTCAATTTTTAAACTTCATGTTCCAGAGGAATAATTATACATTATTATAATAAGTCCCACAGAAAAGAGGAAATGGGATAATCATCAAAGACAAAGGGATTTGACAGCAATGACAGAAACACTTTATTTGGTTACAACACCTGCTTTTCCGAGACCACTAATGTGTGTTTCATTCGACAAATCATGTAATTTAGTCAGTCTCCTTGACTGTAACTACATGCTGTGCTACACTTCATACCCTAATTCCCATATCACAAAAGGCCATGGCAAAGAAATCAAGAAACAAAAGACCATGTCAAATTATTATAAGCAAATAGCATCTCCTCTGCCAAATACTAGGATACTTTGAAGAGAGATACAGTAGTAGTGCCCCCAAGCAATGTGACATGTGTATAACATTCAAATAACTAAGTGTATATAGGGTTTCATTGGATTCTACATTGAATGAGATCTGAAGTCAGAATTTTCAATTGTTTCTTTTCCACAGTTAATTTTTTTGGACATAAACAAATCAAAGTACCTCTCTCTACACCACATCTTTAACACTCATTTCTAGTTGTGCAAGTAAAGCGTCATTGTAAAGGGCTCATAGAGACCCTATCTAGGGTTTCCAAGGACCAGCTTGTGGGTTTGAACTGCTAACCTTGAAGTTCGCAGTCCAGTGTTGATTTTACAGCGCCACTTCAGAAGTCCACACGTGAACTACAGCTTGCAAACCCTTAAACAGAATAAATTACTCCAAAAACGTGACTATAACTTTCAATATAGAATCTTGAAAAAAAATCATGTGAGTGTTCCTTCCTTCAGAATTCTCTTGAGTAAATAGCTTTGCTCTACACTTTCCCATTTTACCTATGAAGAAAAAAATGTCACAGTGACAAGTCAAAAAGTAAACACAAAAATAGTTTATGAAAGACAGAAACATTTAATTCTTTTTTTCTAGAAATCTGGAGTACCAGAGAAATTGGCAAATCGGATTAAAAAACTAATCTGCCAGAGAGGAGGAAAAGGTTGAAAAAGAGATCAATAGAAATTTAAGTGTCACACGCTGCTGAAATTAATGACCTAAAAAAATATACAGTCCAACATCTCTAAAAGCAAAAGTCTGTCAGTTGAGGCAAAATTCTGCTGATTCAGACCTCCAAGAGAAACACATGGCCAAGACAATGAGCACAAAAAAACATTGGATGAGATGTTCCAAAGCTTCCACAATTATGAATGTAGAGCCAGTGAGCACCAGACCAAGAATAAGGCCAGTCCATGCCACCTACCAGGTACCCTAAGCACAGATGTCTTGACCAGAAGGCAACAGAGTCCCAATAAAATTTTTAAAGTATGTCAACATACACATGAATAAAAGATAACAAACAAATTTAAAAAGTGGTAAATTTAAGAGAAATTCAACCTGCCACCGAACAAACTATCACCAAACTTCAAGGTTCAACTATCATCCCTGCTAAAAGTATAGGTAATTAAAAACAGACAGTGGTAGGTAAGATGCCTATCACAATGGTGAAACATAAGCAGTATATTTGTTATGGATTCCTGGTGTGGCACTGTGGGTTAATGTGCTGGACTGCAAAGTTATTTGAATTCCAAGGTCAGCAGTTCAAGCTTACTAGCTGCTCCTTGGAAACCCTATAACAGATCGCTATGAGACAGAACCGACTGGAAGGCACTTAACAACATACATGTTATAAAGAATATTTACAAGAAATCCATCCATGTCTAGTACTATTGACAATTGGTGAACTATTGAATGTAGGTGTTTTTTCCTCAAAATCATACAAAAACCTTCAAAGAAACCATCTAACATATACAACTATACCAGCAATTATTTTTAAATTATGTTTTCATACTAAAAAACAATAACAGACAGTATGCAATTCCTGATGATATAATCCTCCACTTTTTTCCAAACAGGATCCATTCCAAGAGGAAAGATCCTTTTATTCATCAATCTGCCCTCCTTTCTATCAAGGCTGACACACTTGTCACTCTTGTAAAGACATTAAAGTCACTAATATGTGGTTTCCAAGAGAGAACCAAAATGTCTAAAAGATGAATCTTACTAAGATAAAAGCACTTTGGACAAATACAATAAAATTGTAAGAAAGAATGTCAGTCACAAATTTTCCTCTTATCACATCACCCTAAGGGTAAATTTTGTACTTTTCTCCTATTATGAAGGCACCTGGTTTACAGAAAAAGCAGTTTTAGCCTATGACCAACAGTTGTAACATCATAGGTATTTTAAACAAGTGTTTTTGTATGCTGAGCACCAACAATGAGATTAGAAGACAAATTGCTTCTAACTCATGTTGTAATCTGAAGGGTTGTAGCCATTTCAGAATAACTGCAGGGAATTCTGTATTACCATAATGTACGTTAAGTGCAGAGGACAAGACAAAGTACACAGAATCGCCCTTGTAAATTAATCAGATGTGGGTGTATGTGTGTCTATGTTGTTTTTAAGTGTCATTAAGTCTGTTTCGACTCACAACAAACCCACATAGAAAAGAACAAAACACCTGCCTTATCCTGCGCCATCTAACCGTTACTGTGTTTGAGACCATTGTTACATCAATCCATCTCAATAAGGGTCTTCCTCTCTTTCACTTAACCCTCTACTTTACCAAGTGTGATGTCCTTTCTCAAGGAACTGGTCCCTATTGATTACACGTCCAAAGTCTGTAGGATGAAGTCTCACCATCAAGAAGCATTCTGGCTGTACTTCTTCCAAGACAAATTTGTTTATTCTTCTGTGTGTGTGTGTGTATGTGTGTGTGTGCCACTTGTGTGCCCATTTGTATATCCACATAGGAAAAGTCCTGGTGGAGCAGTAGTTAAGCATTCAGCTGCTAACCAAAAAGTTGGCAGTTAGAATCCATCAGGCCACTTAGTGTGAAAAAGACATGGCAGTGTATTTCTGAAACTATTTCCAGGCTTGGAAATCATAAAGGGTAGTTGTCTTCTGTCCCAGAGGGTTGTTATGTGTTGGAATTGATTTGACGGCAGCAGGGTTAGTTTGTTTTATTTAGTATACCCAATCGTCTACTCTTACCCATGGTTTCCTTGTCCATGGTCGCAGTTACTTGCAGTGAGCAGTGGTCTAGATGTTAGATGAGTAGTGTGACAACATTTCAAACCATCCCACTCCACCCCACCTGGAATATGAATCATCCCTTTCCCTAAGCATCTATCTGCTGTTTATGCACACCTGTTTGTTATTGTTGTTAATCTCTTACTGTGCCTAAGTTATAAATTAAACTTCATCATAGTTATGTACAGACAGGACATATCAGTATATGTAGGGTTTAGTACTAAGTTTTCAAGATCTTAACGTAACATTCAAGAATCCACTGAGGAACTTGGAATATATGCCCCGTGGATAAGGGCAGCACTGTAGGATAAGCACTAGACTGATAACAGTTCAAACACAACAGCCACTCCCCGGAAGAAAGATAAGGCTTTCTGCTCCAGGAAAGACTTACAGTCTTGGAAACCCAATGTAAGGTTGCTATGAGTCAGAATCACACCAAAGGCAGAAAGTCTGGCTTGTGGTTGACTCTGTGCGTGTAGGGCTGTGAATTTTCAACTCCTAAAGACTATTCAGTGTGGCAGAAGAGAACAGCTCCATATGTGTATTTGTTTTTTCTTTTTCTAGGCTGTAGTCTTAACAGTGCGGACTGCCAGATCTTTTCTCCTAGAGAGCAGAAGGTGGGTTCCAACAATTACCATCTTCCACTTAACACCCAAGCACTAACTAGTATACCACTATTAGCATGCCTCATGTGTGTGACAGTGTGTGTGTGTGTGTGTGTCTGTGTGTGTCTGTGTGTGTGTGTGTGTGTGTGTGTGTGTGTGTAGAAAAAGAGAGACAGCTAAACCTGTGAGAACCAGAATCTGCATATGGTGGAAAACTGTCGGAGGAGGGGGAAAAAAATCTACAAGATTTTCATTAATAAACAGTGAGCAAAAGTGCTAAGACTTCACCCATCAAAGGTGGAAAGTTGGTGAGATCTAGAAAAACAAGAGTCCTATTGAGTTCTAGCTCTGAGTCTCACAGGCAGCACTGTGTGTGTATGGGTGTGTGTGTAAATATCCAAAAGCAAGTGAGACGCAAGCAATTTTCCCTTTGGTATTTATATATGCCCATTAAGTACTTCTCTTTGAATCCTTTGCTGGAATCCTCATATGACAGGCCCAGTGGAGGTAAGACAAAGACACAGACTTTCCTTGATTTTAATTTACTGATAACAGATATATTTGTTAAAAACAGAAAACTGGACATTTTCCAATAGCTAATTATATACACATACATAGTAATTCATAAGCTACAAATTCATAAACTACAGCATATTTTCAGTAATTATACACTGATAAGGAAATTTCAAAACTTAAACACTTCCATAAACATGGGCTTCCTCTGAAAATGAACTGACAAGACAATCTTTGATACAAAGCATATCACTTCCTTATTTATTTTAAATTAATAGCAATCCTTTCTCAATGTGCTTTTACTAAATACCATGCATACCCCTTCAGCAGCTGAACATATTGGAATTTTAAGACCTCTATCCCCGATTGGTCCAAAAGCAATCTATTAAAGAAAAGGAACTTTTTCAAGGGAAGCTAACAGACTGATTGATCATTTCACAAAGGATGGTTATTATACTGGTAGAACCAAAATAATAAAAACAATAAAACCAAGTAAAAGAAATAGTTGATACCTGTTTAAGGGGAAAAAAGTTTCTAAATGACTAAGATGCTTTAAACTCTTCATTCCTTCATTTTAAATCCTGAGCGTCATAATTATTAGGACTATGTTGTTTTTGTTGTTAAGTGACATCGAGTCGGTTCCGACCCATAGCGACCCTGTACAGGGTTTCCGAGGGTGTAAATCTTTACGGGAGTAGAAAGCCTCATCTTACTCCCGCGGAGCGGCTGGTAGTTTCAAACCGCTGACCTTAA